>NC_063338.1:40995244-41047854 GCF_021869965.1 Rhincodon typus
GCCCGAAACATCAGCTTTCCTGCTCCTCTGATGCTGCTTGGCCTGCTGTGTTCATCCAGCTCTACACCTTGTTATCTCAGATTCTCCAGCACCCGCAGTTCCTACTATCTCCTTCCATTTTCTGTCTTCTCATAACGTAAGCTGTGACTCATGTTAGATGTAGCTCAATGGATGTTGATGCTATCCAATACCTCAATAAAAGGGTCATTCTGCTTGTGTGAAACCAAACAACATAAATAGATTATTCATTTATGGGCAGAGGGGGAAAATTGGAGCTGAACATAGTCCTATTCCCATCTACATTTGTACAACTGCTGCAATTGGGGTAGTCATCAGGAGCACAGAACCCATCTGAGTCATCTGTAGCCAAGGACACTGAGGGCAATAAGATTAGCTAGCACCCCACTGGCTCAAAATTGACCATAAAGCCTTATGTTCTGTATGATTCGGTCATATGCTGACCTCATCAATTAAACTAGTAAACAAGGATTCAAATAATTTTTAAAGTTTTTTTCTTTATGTATTACCCGGCTAGGGAAGTACAAATCACAATTTACTGTTAACACACATTTGTGGCTTTAGTTTAGAATATCCATACTAAAATCGTTAGGTGTAAATTTCACTGACTGACAAATTTACATTCAAATGAATTTTAAAAAATAAACCTGGTTTAAGGAGTCTGTATTGAAACAAAGGGAATTATTGAACTATACTGCATATTGTCTGGAAACATTATACTTTCCAGAATAATCTCCGTGCTACTCCATAAACTTTTACATGGTACAGAAAGGTCACATTATAGGATTACAAGTACTGTATATTACTGAATGATTTGACATATTTGTTCCTTAAAGCCATAAAGATCTTTTGTCTAGGTATTTTGCAGCTTATTAACCTCTAAATATAGAACATACGACAGAATGGTGCAGTATTAATGTCTCATTTATTACTGCTTGACCAAAACAGAGTCATAATCTGCAGCGTATCCTCATAGGAATGCAATTAACTATGTACATGCTGGGGTAACTTTATACTGACTGCAATCTGGAAACAATTATATGTTATTAATTATTACTTACTTAATGCTTACCTACTTTGGATTTGCACATAAATCATTCTTCTAATTTAGTCAACAGTGATGCTTTGCTATACCAATCATTGATAGTGCCAGAAATTTTGTTGTCTAACTTCTACTATGCATCAATTCCATCAGGACTCAGTTAAGATTGAAGTCCCACTTTTATTATCAAATACAGCATTTATAGGAACTTTTATGTGTTTGCATTTAGGCTGATCAGATTTCTGGCTTCCACACCCGTTCAGTTCTGTGTGTACCAATATGGAACAGTGCCCATCAGATAATTGGTATGTATTTAGTGATTCCTTCAATTAGTTTTAATTTTATTCCAACAATTAATTTGATACATGTTTTGAAATGAATATGTTCTTGAAGAGACAAATAACAAAAGAGAAAAACCTTTTCCTGGGACAAGTCTGGTGGAATTTCCAGCCGTCCCTGTTATGCTGATTTCCTCTTTATTTCCGCAATTCACAGCCAAGTTGTGTGAGTGGCAAAATGCAGTAAAATACAAAAATTAGATGTCCCTCCATGGAAAGCAAAGGAAAAGCTGACTGTTTGGTTCTGTCTCCCTCATTTGAATACTCTTTCTATTAGCTGATTGTGGAGCAGTACTGAGGATTGATTTACTTCCAGGCAGTGCTATTCTGTTTGAAGAAAACCCATATGAGCCAATAAGTGAGAAATGATTAATCCCATGATGAACAGGATGTGTTGGACATCACTGATACACGCCTTGAATGGTACAGGAGTGACAGCTTTTCGTGGAGATGTAGCCGTATCATAATGTGGCCAAACCAAGCAGTATGCATACAATTTGTACAGTTTAAACAAAATATCAGGGCAGGACTTATACAGTTAATGGTTGGGTCCTGGGGAGTATTGCTGAATGAAGAGACCTAGTGGTACAGGTGCATAGTTCCTTGAAAGTGGAGTGTCAATTAGACAGGGTGGTGAGGACGGCGTTTGGCATGCTTGCCTTCGTTGGTCAGAATATTGAGTACAGGAGTTGGGAGGTCTTGACGTGGCTGTACAGGACATCGGTGAGGCCAATTTTAGAATCCTGTGTACAATTCTGATCGCCCTTCAATAGGAAGGATGTTATTAAATTTGAGAGGATGCAGAGGGTGCGGGGACTGGAGGGTTTGAGTTATATGGAGGGGCTGAATAGGCCAGGGCTTTTTCACTGCAGCATTGGAGACTGAGGGGTGACCTAATAGAGGTTTATAATATCATGAGAGGCATGGATAGGGTGAATAGCCAAGGTGTTTTTTTGAGGAAGGGTGAGTCCAAAACTATAGGCATAGATTTATGGTGAGAGGGCAAAAATTTAAAAAGGACCTGAGACTAACTTTTTCACACAGAGTGTGGTGTATATTTGGAATGAACTGCCAGAGGAAGTGGTGAAGGCTGGTACAGTTACAACATTTAAAAGGTATCTGGATGGTGTGTGAATAGGAAGGGTTTAGAGGGATATGGGCCAAATGCTGGCAAATGGGACGAGGTCAGATTGGGATGAATGGTTGGCATGGACAAGCTGGACCAAAGGGTCTGTTTCTGTGCTGCATGACTCTATGACTCTAAGATCTGTCCACTCACAAATGTGCTCAGTGGATCCTTTCAGAACTTACTGGCAGAAGGTCGCTCGTGCTCTCTCTCTCAGTACTACATGCTGTGTAAGACAAGGAATCACATAAAGAGGAACAAAAGCAAATATGAGTTCCTTTAAAGAGAAAGTATTATTCTTTTCAAAAAGAATTCTGCAAAAATGATAATATTCATATCAGTTTCTTTAAACATCATATTAAAACAATTTATCTTTTGATTTTGTAACTCAGTAATAGGCTTTCAGGTCATTACGTGTGCGAATCACAATTATTTAACTTTCAGGTGTGGCACAGGTCCTCAATAGGCTTGATGGAAAGCCATTTGATGATGATGACCAGAGACTGTTTGAGGTAAAGAAATCAATTAGTATTCCCTTATTTCGAGACAAGCTGTAGCATAATTTGAGACAATTTTGTAGCATAAAAAATATACTGGCGTAATTTAGACTGAAAGCCAGCAAACTCCATACTATTGTCAGTGAATAATATCCTGCAGAGAAGTTAAATTTTGAGAGCTCAAACTATCATAAAAGGGTTATATGAGTTTGATTATACAGGGTGCAGAGAAGAATCGACATTGTTTGATTGACATCTCTTTTTAAGGTATTTATTTTACAATCTCTTATGTCAATGTCTCTATTTATTTTCACAAGCCCAAGAGGTACAAAGTGCTTAAAGTTGCTGTAAATTATACATTTTTATTTGATTGTACTGTCATAGGTAATAGGCCAGATGTATTTGAAATAATTTTGCATAAATGATTTTTTAAAGCCATTTCACACATACTCTTGTTACTATAGGATTCGTTGGTTCTGTACATAGTATATAATGCGTAAATGGGCATGGAAAAGTGGGAGGCATGAATCGTTATGAGATAACATGTGATGGCATTGGGTTGACATGGATGGGGCATGGAAAAGACATTTTGAAGTTACCATTCAAAAAGTTCCTGAATCCAAACCATGGTTTAGTTTGAGATTCATGAACCATTTTGAATCCATGAAAATTGCTGGGGTTTAAGAAATGCCTACCCTTGTGATGGAGCCTGGTTGGGAGTACATGGCAAATAAATTTGGGATGCCAAGAAAGGTGTGGGAAGTCTTAGAATCTGATCCTAGCTGACATTTTTAACTGGCTCCAGAATCCTTCCAACTCTGCAAAAATCTGGCCTGATCTCCTTCCCTTTTGGACTATTGCTCTTACAAAGAATTTCTTGTGATTGTGTTTAATGCCTGTGGCTATACTCATTCCAGACACTGCATTGATTTCCAATCACTGCTTTAAAATGCTTCTGAAATTTTCCAATGATCTTTTCAGTCTAAACCCTCCTTGCTCTTCATGCTTTGTAAAGCTCATTTTTCTTTCTCGATCCATTTCTGATTGTTCCGCAAAGTGTTGCACTACATTGCACTGTATTGTAGTAAAAGCATTGTTCACATGAAGAACAATGCTTTTATGAAGAATATTTTATTTGCTGTCTAGACTTCTAACTTCTGAGAAACACAAAGGGCTCACTGTTTAAGCTTAGATGTTAATTAATATTTTGGGCTTAATTTTGTAAACTCTTATCAGTGATTTCCCTGAATGGAAAATTGCACACAACACACCCACAGTCGGTGTGGGACCTCAAAAACTTATTTTTAGCACATACAGGAAATCAGTCAACAAGGAAGACCCATTTCTGGCATGCACTAGTGAATGTTTTTGGGAGGGTAAGGGATGTAGATAGAAATAGAATATGTAATATTCCATTTTAAATGCCTTAATTAAGCTAGTGTTTAATTAAGCTGTACCATTCCAAACATAAAATTTACAAAATGTACATACCAGTACCATTAAATATTTGTCTGTGCCAATGTAAAAACAAGTGATAAAGTTATAAAGCACTTCATTTTAATAGGTTTAGTCATATTTGAAATTAGAAAGTATTAATTTCATTACAGCATCTTATTACAGTGGACAATCATCATTTACATTTGCAATTGCAAAGTTTTCAACATGTGAAAATATTTGAAAGAAGACGTTAATACGTCAGCAAAGTATTTTCAATTTATTTGATTAAAATTTTCCATTTCTTAGCATTCATCATAAAGTTCAGAAAAACAGGACCAGTTTGCAGGAAGAAAGGGGACTGAAATATTTTCAATGTTTTAGAACTAATTTTTTTTCTGCATTGTATTTCTTTTACTCATTCACGGAACATGGACATCACTGGCTGGAATTGTACTTATTGTCAATCCCTAGTTGCCCTTGAGAAGTTACATCGAACATTTTAAGAAGTTGTCACATTCCATATATAACTTCAATTCACTGTATATAGGCTTAGTTGCAGATTGCTGAAAATCAATCACAAGAATTATTTTATTGAGCAACATTCCATGGAGACAATTTATAATGTTGATGTAACCAATTCAATTTGGTAGTTACAGAATTGGAGAAGTGTTCGCCATTAAACATAACAGTAGATAGTTAAAAGCACAAATTACTGCTGTGCTTTCTAGATTGTGATTTTATTTTCACCAGATCATTTTTTAAAGACAAAGAAAATAACTTCTAACCCTCAAAATCTGCATTATAATTTCAGAGATTATAATAGTCTGTGAAATCAGGTGGGTGAAAAACAAATAAAATATATTTGAAGCATAGTAGTAATCAATATATTGAGAAGAACGAGAAAACTATGCAATATGCCCCAATTTTGCACTGAGACTTTTTTGTCACAATCTGAATTGAAGTGATAAAAGTAAACATTTTCGTGTCAAGCAACGACTTTAAAATTTAGAGCCATTATTATTAATACAGAGTCTTTGACTATACAGAAAGATGACACAAATAAAACTTACATTTTGATCAATTACGTTTCTGTTGATACCTGTTCCAGGCATTCGTAATTTTCTGTGGACTCGGTATCAACAACACCATTATGTATGATCAAGTGAAGAAATCCTGGGCAAAGCAATCTGTAGCTCTTGATGTGAGTATCTCCTCAACTTTATACATTGATCTCAAATAATAGTCTTTCTTCTATATATAACATCATTATAATAAACTATCGTCACATTTGGAAACCATTATGATTTATGATGGTTGTGTAGTTGCATGAAGGAACTGATAGAGTGGCAACATTTCAGTCAATGAAACAAAAACCAACCCAGTCGCGAACCATTTCAACTCCCCCTCCCATTCCTCAGACGACATGTCCATCCTGGGCCTCCTGCAGTGCCACAACGATGCCACCTGAAGGTTGCAGGAACAGCAACTCATATTCCGCTTGGGAACCCTGCAGCCCAATGGTATCAATGTGGATTTCACAAGCTTCTAAATCTCCCCTCCCCCTACCGCATCCCAAAACCAGCCCAGCTCGTCCCCGCCTCCCTAACCTGTTCTTCCTCCCACCTATCCCCTCCTCCCACCTCAAGCCGCACCCCCATCTCCTACCTACTAACCTCATCCCGCCCCCTTGACCTGTCCGTCCTCCCTGGACTGACCTATCTCCTCCCTACCTCCCCACCTACACTCACCTTTACTGGCTCCATCCACGCCTCTTTGACCTGTCCGTTTCCTCTCCACCTATCTTCTCCTCTATCCATCTTCTATCTGCCTCCCCCTCTCTCCCTATTTATTTCAGAACCCCCTTCCCCTCTCCCATTTCTGATGAAGGGTCTAGGCCCGAAACGTCAGCCTTACTGGTCCTATGATGCTGCTTGGCCTGCTGTGTTCCTCCAGCTGTACACCTTGTTATCTCAGATTCTCCAGCATCTGCAGTTCCTACTATCTCTGCTGGAGAAATTCGGCAGGTCTGGCAGCATCCGTAGAGCAAAACAGATTTAATGGCTCGAGTCCAATGTGACTCTTCTTCAGCTGGAAATTTTAAACAGAAATCCTGTCAGGGAGAAGAAACAGAACTTCCTTAAACCGTGCATACCTGGCAAGGAAATGGCAGTGAATTGAACACTCAAGTAATAAGCAAAATACCGCGGATGCTGGAAAGCTGAAATAAAAACAGAAAATGCTGGAGAACGTCAGCAGGTTTGAAAGCAACATTTGTGTATAGCGAAACAGTTAACATTTTGAGTTTGATCTGGCTTCTTCAGAACTTAATAAATCACTGGACTTGGAAGAATATAACAAATTGTGCAAACTCAATGTGCTTATCCTGCTGTTTCCATAGATCAAATTGGAAAATTATGAATGCATTTTCTGTAACAAGCAAGGCTACTGTCAGGATCTTAATTCAAGAATGGGGCAGATTGAGAGGTGTCACTGATATTCATGTGACAGCCAGGAAGAAGCCAGAGGCAATAAACCTCAAGCTGCAGTGACCTTGATTGCAACAGACAATAATATGCTGTGACAGACAGTTGTGGGTCCTTATAAGAAGCAACACTACTCTGTGACAGTGTCCCTGAAGAATTCAAGCCTCTTTGTGCACTACACTTCAAACAGCTGTAGATATGCAGCTCTGGGTCTATTTTGTTTATTGAGATGAAAAAAAATCTTTCTAACAAGGTTCCTTCTGTTTGATCTCCCTCAAGCTCAGCTGTGTTTGTTCTTCTAAATAGTTTGTTAAATGTTGTGTGGATTTCTGTCTCTATCACCCCTTCAGGTAGTGAATTCAAGAAACTCCCACCCTCTGGGTGCAAAACAATTGTCTCAAATTTCCTTTAAATCTCCAGCGCCGTACCTTAAATTTACTCCTCCTTGTTATTGACCCCTTTACAAAGGGGACAAGTTTCTTCCTATTTACCTTAACTATGCACCTAATAATGTTGTACAGCAACCAGAACTACACACAGTACTCCAGCTGTGGATTAACATTACATAAAACTCCATCATAACCTCCTTCCTATTTCATTCAACACCTCAACAAATAAAAATGAGTATCCCAAATGTTTTCTTAAAACCATACCTACCTGTCCTACTTCCTTCAAGGGTTATTGGACATACACACCAAGGTCCCTCTGATCCTCTGCACATCCTAGGGTCCTACCATTCAAATTGTACTCCCTTATCTTGTCAGTGCTTCCAAAATTCATCACCTTATAATTTTCAGTATTAAGTTCCATCTACCATTGTTCTCACCATCTTACCAGCCCATCTATGTTGACCTGTAGTCTAAGGCTTTCACTATATACAATACTACCAATTATTGTGTAATCTGCAAACTCACTGATCATACCTCCTACATTCATATCTAGATCCTAAATGTATGCTACAAACAGCAATGGGCCCAGTACCAAACATTATTGTGTATCACTGGATTCAAATTTCTAGTCACAAAAACAATGTTCAACCAGCACCCTCTACTTCCTACCACAAATCCAGTTTTGGAACAAATTTGCCAAATTTCCCTGGATCCCATGGTCTCTTCTTCTTGACTAGATTCCCATGCAAGATCTTGTTAATAGTCTATGTAGACTATATCCACTGCACAACCCATATGTACATTGCTAATTACCTCCTTGAAAAGTTCAAACAAATTTGTTAGCCATGATCTTCCCCTAAGGTTTTGGAGTAGATTTGTAGCTTGGGTTGTGGGTGTTGAGGTTGTTGAAGTTGGTTGGCTCGCCGAGCTGGTTTCTTGTTTCGCAGACGTTTCGTTACCGTGCTTGGTAACATCCTTAATGCAGCCTCCGATGAAGTGTCGGTGTGTTTTCCCGCCTGGTTTTTAAACTCTGGGGTCCGTTGAGATGAATTGCCTCACTTCCAGGTTTCCTTCATAGTGGAATGTATATGGGGTCGAGTTCAATGTGTTTATTAATAGCATGCTTCGTGGAGTGCCATGCTTCTAGGAATTCTCGTGCCTGTCTCTGCCTAGCCTGTCCCAGGATCTTGGTGTTGTCCCAGTCGAAGTGGTGGTTTTCCTTGTCCATGTGGATTGAGATGAGTGAGTATTGGTCGTGTCTTTTTGTAGCCAGTTGTTAGTTGTTGTTAGTTTACTTGCTGTTTGTCCGATGTAGTGTTTCTCACAGTCTGCAGGGGATCTTGTAGATGACATTGGTCCTGTCCATGGCGGGGAGTGGGTCCTTGGTTTGGGTGAGCAGTTGTTGTAGGGTTGACGTGGACTTGTGTGCCACTCTGATGCCCAGCAGTCGTAGGAGTCTTGTGGTGAGTTCCGACGTGTTCCTGATGTAGGGTAGGGTGATGAGTGTGTCGGGGCGTGTAGTCTCTTGTTTGCCTACAGGAACGGCATCAGAAAGAGACTACACGTCCCCGACACACTCATCACCCAGAAGTGAGGCAATCCATCGCAACGGACCCCAGAGTTTAAAAACCCGGCGGGAAAACACACCGACGCTTCATGGGAGGCTGCACTGAAGATGTTACCAAGCATGGTAACGAAATGTCTGCGAAACAAGAAACCAGCTCGGCGAGCCAACCAACTTCAACAACCTCAATGATCTTCCCCTGATAAAGCCATGCTGACTATCCTTGATTGATCCATACCTTTTGAAGTGGATATTAATTCTGTCCCTCAGAATTTTTTCCAATAGTCTCCTTACTACTGATGTTAGACTTGCATACCTGTAGTTTTATAATCCATCCCTATCACTCTAGTTGAATTAACAGTACCACATTAGCTATCTTCCAGTCTTCTGGCACCTCTCTATGGCCAGAGAAGATTTGAAAATTAATGCTAAAGCCCCTGCAATCTCTGCCCTTGCCTCTCTGGGACTCATCTCATTTGGGCCTTGGGATTTATCCACTCTTAGCCTGTGAAAACTGCTCATACGTCCTCTCTATTCATGATAATTTCTTCAAATATATCACAGACCCTCCTCCCTGATTTGTATATCTATGTTATCCTTCTCTAAAGTGAGTACAGATGCAAAGTACTAATTTAAACCTTAACTTACATCATCCAGCTCCACAAACAGACTGCCACTTTGGTCCCTAATTGGCTCTATTATTTCCATGGTTATCCATTTGCCCCTAATATACTTAGCAAATGCCTTTGGATTTTCCCATATATTACTTGCCAGTGTTTTTCATGCCCACTCTTAGCTTTCCCAGTTTCTGATTGAAGTAACACCCTCCAAGCTTTATCCTCATCTAGGTCTTCTATTAGTTTGAGCCCTCAGTATCTACCATAAGCTTTTCTATTTTCTTTATCCAATTCTGTACATGCCTTGACATCCAGGTTCTCTAGACTTTTTGGTGCCACCCTTTGCCTCTACAGGAAATTGCCAGCCCTGTGCCCTCACTATTTCCTTTTTAGAATGACTTCCACTGCTCTGATGTAGATTTTTCTATAAATAGTTGCTCCTTGCTCACTTTGGCCAGATTCTGTATTTTCATGTTAAAATTGGCCTTCTCCTAATTCAGAATTATTACTTCTAGTCCATTTTTGTTCTTTTCCATAACTACCTGAAATCTAACTGAGTTATGGTCACTGACCCTGAAAAGGTTCCCCCACTGACGTTTCTTCCACTTGCCTGACTTCACTCCCTAAAATTAGATCCAGAATCATACCCTCGCTTGTAGGATTTTCTATGCGCTGATGTAAAAAGCACTGCTGGATACAGTTTAAGAATTCCACACTCACTAAGTCTTTCACACTTTGTCTATCTTAGTTAATATTGGGAAAGCTGAAATCCCCAACTATTATTGATGTACTATTTTGACACTTTTCTGTCCATCTATCTCATCCTAACTGTTTGGGCGTCTGTAGTACTTGCCCTGCAATGTCATTGCTGCCATTTTGCTTTTAACTTCGATCCAAATGGCCTCAATTGATGAGCCTTCTAAAATATCATCCCGCTTTATTGCAGTAATTGACTCCTTGATCAATATTGCCACTCAAACTCCCCTTTTACAGATAACCCTCCCCTTTCCTGCCTGAAGGTTGCATATCTCAGAACACTGAGCTGCCAGTGTTGCTCCTCCCTCAACCATTCCTGTAAGGTAATGATAGTATCATATTGATATAAATCAGCAGCCTCAACTCATCTGCCTTACCTGCAAGACTCTGTGCCTTACAATAAATGCCAACCAAACTTGCATGACCTGTAAAATGAAAGAAAGCACTAAGGATGCTGGAAACTTGAAACATCTGTGAGAGAAAGTGAAGTTAACATTTCAGCTTCAATGACTCCTCTTCAGAACTGTATGACCCTTTATACTTTAATTTGACTATACGCACACTGCCTTCCAGATTGACTAGGCTTTTCCTCTATACTCAATTGTGCATCACCTCCTTTTGTACCTTCACTTTGAATACCAATACCCTGTCAAATTATTTTAAACCCCCAAAAGCAAACTAGCAACCCCTCCCTAACAAGGATGTTGGTCCCTTTCCGATTGAGACACAACTAGTTGTTCTAGCTGGCCGTACCTTCCCAGAAATGAAAGTGATCCAGGAATCGAAAGTCCCCAGCCCCCACCTCCACTCCTGCTCACCAGGAGATGGCACCATAAGCAAGTCAGAGATTAAAATCTTTGAGGTCCTGCTTTTCAATCTGCTTCTTAACATCCTAAATTTTTGATGCAGGACTCATCCTCCTTTCTACCTTTGTCATTGGTGCCAATGTTTTGGTAACCATTTGTACCACAGCCTCTGACTGTTTACCCTCCTCCATACCTGCAGCCATTCAGTGACATCTTTGATCCTGGCCTTAGGAACGCAACACGCCATCCTGGAGTCATGTTTGCAGCCATTGAGATGCCTGTCTGTGCTTCTCACTATTGAGTCTCCTACCAGGGTTGCTTGTCCTATCTTGCTCCACCCACCACCTTGTAAATTTAGGCTCCTGCAGACTTCCAGAGGAAGTGTCTCTCTCGCTATTTTTTGTTATCCATTTGTGGGACGTGGACATCATTGGCTAGTTGTAATTATTTCCCATTCCTAGTTCCCTTTAAGGTGTTGGTAAGCTGCTGCCTTAAACTGCTACGATCCATGTGCTGCAGGTAGACCCACAATGCTTTTAGGGGGACCATTTCAGAATTTTGACCCAACAACATGAAGGAACGGTGATATAGTTCCAAGCCAGGATGATGAGTGGCTTGGAGGTGTTGCCATTTGTAAACCTGAAAATTGAAAATCAGAGTCATGCTCCAATAGAAAAGTCACTGAATTCAAGATATTTTCATTTGTACATGAGGTTATAATTGCTTATTATATTTTAATAGCTTTTCAGTATGAACCATCCTTGCAAAAATAAAGACAAGATTCCTGACATAAAGAACGGATTCGGGTATTCATTGTGCTATTGCATCATGGGTGTTAAAGATCTTTCATTGTTTAATTCCAACATTTTCCTCCAAGGACACTTGTATAATAATCTGCATTTAGGAGCACCTTTTTTGTAGAGGATTTTGGAACCAATTTTATATGCAGCACCTAATTTTGTTTAATTCTATTGCAGGTCCTTTCATATCATGCTACATGTTTAAAGACTGAAGTAGACAAATTTAAGGTAGGATTCATCAATAGTGAAAGTATGTCGTGCCTCATGCTGATTCAACTTTCATTTTTTGCAGAATGAAATGTTTTGGCTCCCAGGAGTTAGTAATAGAGGAAGATTAATCTGTGGAGAATGCATCAAAGGATTATTTAAAATTCTAAAATTGTAGGAACAATACTTCACATGGATAGCATTTCAAACAGTTTTAAGTATTCCTGGTTATTTCCAAAATGATTAGCTTTCTGCTTTATAAATGATGAATAGGCATAAGAGGATTAATTCCACTAATTGTAATTAAGAAAAAAACATAAATCATGATGTTAAGATTTTGTGACTATATATGCTAGCCCACAGTCGGAAATACCCATCTATCAGTTACAACAGCAACAAAAAATCTCAAGAGATTTAACAAGTCATAGGCTATGGATAATGTCACCAGAATTTTGAATTTTTAGCAAGTAAGTCAATGATCTTGTTTTCATTGTATAACAACCTTTTCACAATAAGCAAAATGAAACCCCTACAATCAGAGACCAGTGGGAGTCAGTGAATAAAAAGTCTACTAACAGAGTATTGCCCTAATAAAAGTGGACAGTTCTTATTTCTTAATGGAAAACTTTCTCTGGCTATCATTTTTGAAAAAGTCTTAAAGATATTATAGATAGCGCATCTATTGCCATTTAATAAATATTTCACTGCTTCTATGTTAGTGTATTCACCAATGTGATAAATTTGGAGTAGCTCCTGGTATTCTAACCAGATGAGTATACCTCCTGGAATTCTACATTTACATTTGCCTGTTGACAGAGTATAAAATGATCCTGTTGATCATGAACTGTGAGTAAACTACTTGAAAAATTGCAAGAGATGTCCAAAATGTACAGCCCTGAGAAGTGAGAACTAGATTAACACTTGCTGGCAGGATCTAATCATTCATATTGTTGAAAGTATTAGTCCCTTATTTAAGGCAAAGTTCACCTACAAACTTGACAACAGAAGTATAACAAATTACAAAGTAAGCATTGTTTTGTCTAGTTTTGTCCTTTCTATATTACTAAAATACTTTATTATTTAGATTTAAGATTGTACTCATGAAGGTAGCAAACTTTACAGGAATTCAAGTCTAAATATTGATCAAGGTACTTCTGTAGGGAATTGGAGTAGAATTGAGTCGTGAATAAGTGATCATTGTTGTTTTGTCTGCAAAAAATCCTCGAACAAGACGAAATTGTTCAATTTGGGTGAACATCTGCTTTTCTTCTTAGGTTCTGCTCATTGGTCTAACATTTTGTTGAAACAGTATAACATCAGCAATTAAAAATAGAAAATGCTTGAGCAACTCAGCAGGTCTGGCAGTATCAGTGGAGAGAGAGGCAGAGTTAATGTTTCAAGTCCAAAGACTCTTCTTTGGAACATTAGCAGCATATACTAATGCAGTTTTATCTGGCACTGAGTGTGTGGCACCAAAAAATCCTTTATTTTTGTAGCGTTACTGCGCTTGATCTAAAGCTGGCTTCATCAGACATAAAGTTTAGGAGCCTGCTCTGCACTGAAGAACAAATTAATGTAACCTGGAAACAATTTAAGGGCTTGGCCAACAAAGAAAATATTTTAAGTCAATTTGCTGTGTTATATTTTGACACGTCTCTATGGCAGGTGGGACTTGAACTCAGACCACCTACCCCAAAGATGGTTGGAACACTACCACTTGCCACAAGATCCCTTTGAATGCTCATCTAAAAGACATAGTTTTCAATCTTTTCTGAAGAAGGGTCTAGGCCCGAAACATCAACCTTCCTGCTCCTCTAATGCTGCTTGGCCTGCTGTGCTCATCCAGCTCTGCACCTTGTTATCTCTAGTTTTCAATCAAGTTGTTTAGCTATGTTATGATATTCTTGCACGGTAGGTGATAGTTGAACCCAGATATTCTGTCCCAGAGGTAGGGATTCTACCACTGTGCCACAGAGTGGTTGTCTATGTGTACATTGTATGAAAGGGTCATTAAGGCCACAACTGTTAAGTTATTTCAGGACATGCACCTGGAATGTCCAAAACTCATTTCAAATTCAGTAGACAATTCAAGGTTCAAGTATGTTTCAAGGTGCGTGGTGTTTTCAAAATATTTTCCTGCTATTTCCCTAATTTTTTTCTTTTGTGCAGCAGAAATGTGTAATTGCCAATGATCTTTTTACAAATGGTGCATGGTACAAAGGAATTCTGCATTTACCTGCATTACTTTCTGAAAATTGCACGCCATACACAACCTCTAGATTTTTCTTTGAGATATTTGAAGTCGCAAGATCTTTCTCTTTTTTTCTGCTTAGGCAGAAAAAGGAATTTAAGACGATTGAGTCAAGCAGGTATGTTAGCTGCAGTATGTAATTTTCCCTTCATTGTAATCCAATGGAGCTTTCAGAAAATTCTGTGTGCAGAAATAATTTCTCCTACAGAATCAAGAATTAGCTGTATTGTCACATGTACTCACATGAGCACAGTGAAAACTTTACAAGTCACCACTATGGCTCAATCTTAGGTAGCAAGGTACCTAGGTACAGATGCATAAGTACAAATACTTAGGGGGGAAAACTTAGAAAAATAAAGAAATAAAATAAAAGGTGTAACAGAATAAATGTGGCCACACAACTGGATTAACAAGCCATTGTACATATACAGCCAACCTCCCACCAGTTTCAGTGGCACATCCTGAATGCCTGCTAAATGACTGTAACCAATGTACTGGGCAGTAGACTGCCATCACAAACACCAGCCAGTAGGATAATTATCCTGCGTGTATTACATGAAAAAGACACAAAGCCTTGAAATTCCTTAGTGATCCTCAGCAGATTGCATCCAGTGGTGTACTCCAGTGCCAGAGCTTGCAAATCAACAGGTTCGGATCTCATTTACATGAGTTGCACATATGTAAGCGCTACCAGTGCTGTAGTTTGGCAGCCCATAATTAAAATAAGGCCCAAGGTCAAATTTACCAATCACCCTAATTGCCCTTTGAGCTAAGAAGCTGATCTACCAAAACTAAATAAAACTTAAAACTGACATCTGATGTTGGCCTCATTAGCAAGATTCATAAATTACCTTTAATTAGCTTGCAAGTCACCACTCACTTGGCATGCTGCTTCAACTTGCAATCCAGGCAATAGGAAATACAAGCATAGGTGATGTCCACTCCTTGGCTGTTCATTTGTTTTATCGGGACTGGACAAAAGATTAATCCTATATAAAGCAAGCAGAATGCTTTCAGAATATCGGAGATCTGCACAGGTTTGTGTTTCGAGCTTTCAACTTGATACAGCTAATGGTCAACATGGTGTTATTGTTGTGTACTCTGCTGTAAGTGAGACCACTTCTTCCCAATCTACTGCCTGGAGTGAAGGTACAGCTTGTTTAGTTATACATGGGTATCGGCAGTGGCGAACATATGTCTGTCATTCATGTTCTCCATATTGAATTCAGACGACAACTGTTCTCTACATATTCTAAGTTGCCACATTGGCTGACTTTTGTTATCATTGAATGTTTGTACTCTGAATGGCACTCCAATTCTGAAATCTAGCAATGACTTAGAACTTTCAACAAAGAGAAATTTAGCTTTCTTTCATTTCGCCTTAATTTTGTTTCCCACGTCTATTATTACATCCAGTTTCAGTAGTTTTTTCACTATTAGAATAATAGTTTGTATGCAGTGTGACTTTAGTTTTTTGACTGGACTGCTAGTCTTACCTTCAACAGACATATTTCATCACTCAAGGATTGCCTTGTGCAAGTTGGTGTTGGATTTGCTCTAATTCTTTAGAGAGTTTCACTGGCCTTTCCATTGACTGTGGAGATGATGTACAGTGCTGATTTTCTCAATTTTTTGCAAAAACTGAATTTCTCACACATGCTTTGAGGACCATTGTCATTCACTGCAGGGTTTGGAGTGCAATAATAGTTGAAGTGTGCTTTCAGGCACTCTACAATCTCACTTGTAGCCATTAACATCTTCTGGTCTAACTCCCAGTAGTCAAAATTGTAGTTGACTATGACTAGGTAATTAGTTTTGGTGAAAGTGAAGAGGTCTGTTCCAAGCTTCATTTGTGATCTGTCTGGGATGTCTATGTATCATAAGCAGCCCTTTCATTTGTTTAGCTTGGAGTTTATTATAATCACTGCACTGGCTGATGTGGTCCTTAATCTCATTGCTCACGTTTGACTGGTAAAGCGGTTTCGTGCCTTTCTCAGTCCAGACTCAATTCCTTAATGGCTTTCAGGAGTATTCTTCAGTATCTCTTTTCTCATCTCCTATGGATAATGACTGTTTCATTTGTACAAGATGCTGTTTTGGGCTATCACTTCTTCTTTGTATGCCCATTACTCTCGCTTATAGCAATAGTTGTGTCCTTGATGCTTCTAGGCCATTCTTTCATTACAGCTACCTGCAGTACCTGGAGAGTTCAATCTTGTTGTTTAGATCATATGATTTGAGCAGGATACTGGTTTCTCAGATTCAGTGTTACTGCTAGCTTGATGACTTCCAGAGCATGTCCAGCAGATGGTTCTCATTGAATCTTGAAGATTTCACTCTGCGCCTTAATATCCTCCACTTTCTTCACAGGAAGTACTGCTCATGACAGTGACTTTCCTAAACACTCCAGTCCAAAGAAATTATACTCGTATTACACGCTTAAAGTTTCTGCTTAATTGTCTCCTTCCAGTTGCTTTCTCTTGAATTGTGATGACAATTGTATAATTTGTTTCCTCACTCTGATGACAGGAACCTTTCACAAGTCTGATCACCTAAATGTTTCAAGTCTAACAAACTGAAGTTCTCTAGCCCAAACTGTCCTTGCTAAGAAATTCCATATATGAGGGAAAACATCACTATTGCAGTGACTGGTTTTTCTGGACTGGGATAACATTAGGTGGGAAACTAAAAACTTACTCCTGAAATCAACTTCTAACTTCTCTCGGCTAAAACTCTGGTGTTTTCTAAGCTGGACTGATTTAAATCCACTGACCTAATGTGTTTACACTGTCTATCATCAACCCTAAAGTGTAAACATTTTATTCTACTAACACACTTCAGGGATTTTTAAGGTCTTAGCGAAAATTTGTAGCTTGGGTTGTTGATGCAATTGTCCATTAGCTCGATGAACTGTATCACATTGCAACACCCCAGAACTCTGGCGAATGGAAGAGGAACACCTGCACAAAGTATTTACTGACAACAGATACACAAGACGTTTTGCCTGCAGCTGCCTACAAAACAAATGACAGTCAGAGGACACGGTACAAAAGAAGGTATTTGCAACACTACCCTACATTAAAAATATATCAGAAATGACAATCAGACTCCTAAGACCGCATGAGATCATGATTGCACACAAACCTCTATCAACGCTATGTCAAACACTCAAGACCCCATACCAACAGAAACAGACTAATGCGAAATACAGAATCCCATGCAGTGATTGCAATAAACATTACCTTGGACAAATGGGGAGGAAATTGATGACCAGGATACACAAACACCAGTGAGCAGTAAAACGCCACAACCAATTTTCAATTGTCTCAATACACACAGACAATAAGGGCCATCAGTTCGACTGAGACAAAGTGATTATACTGTGATAAGTGAACACCAGACATGCAAGGTTCTCAACACAAGAGTCCAGTAACAAACACATAGAAATAGACCCCGTATACAGACCGCTGCTAAAACACAGAACAGAAATGACAAGAGCCACCACACCAGAGTATCATATAAATTCGGACCGGGGCAGAACACCGATGCTTCGATTAGAGGTGGCACTGATGATGTTGCCTAGAATGGTAATGAAATGTCTGTACACCACGGAAAAACCGGCTCAGTGAGCTAACGAACAACTGCATCCACAACCCAAGCTACAAATTTTTGCTAAGACCTGAAAAACCTGTAGGCGCAGCATGTTAAAACAGGCCCGACAATGGGAAGCCTATGCCACCTAACAAAGTGCTACCCACAAACAAATCCAATTCCTTCATGAATGCCTCAGGAACTGGGTGCTGCCTTGCAGCGTAAAATAGAAACTACCATTAAACAATCCACAAGCAGGAAGAATAGCAGAGCAAAACAGCCGCAGAATGCCACCCCGGCAATGGTCACAGATCCCCAACCGCCTCCACAGGTATAAGCGGGAAATTGTGCATCAAAAATCTTTATACCAGAACTCGACCAACCAACAGTGGATCACAATACTGGAACAAGCCATTAACACTAAACAACAGAGAACTAGAACAAGGAAAAGACTCAGCCTACAGGAGGAACTTAACCAGACTAACCCACCAGGACAACATGAACAAAGCAGACACATGGGTGAAGAACCTATCCGACAGACAACTCACAGGTACAGAAAAAGCCGCCCTGATAACTACTGCCACAAGGACACAAGAAAAACTGACTTCTTAGCAGCACTATAGTGCTGAAACCCAACGAACTCACTGACAAAATTCAACAGGTCATCAGACAAACAGTAGTCCCAGCAGTTAACTATAAATACAAATCAGACACCTTCAGCACAGCAGAGACAAAGGCCCTAGAAAGACTGAAGAAGGATAAAAACCTCATAATTCTACCAGCGGACAAAGGACAAACGACCATGGTTCTGAAAAGAACAGACTACATCGAGAAAGCACAGGCACCGCTCGAAGATACAACCATATACCAACAGGTGGCGTCAGACCCCACACCACAGCTGGAGAACAGGATTAACCAGACACTCAAGAAATTTAAACATGCAGGAGAATCATCAACGCCGACTATATCAGAATTAAACCAGATGGCTCAAGCACCCACCCACCCCCCACCAACAACAACCCCCCCACCCACCTCTTCTACGGACTCCTCTAGATACACAAACCTGGAATACCTCAGACCTACAGTCTCTTTACCAGGCACACTTACACACAAGAGATAGTAGGAATTGCCGATGCAGGAGAATCTGAGATAACAAGGTGTGGAGCTGGATGAACACAGCAGGCCAAGCAGCATCAGAGGAGCAAGAAAGCTGACGTTTCGGGTCTAGACCCTTCTTCCGAAATCTGTGATGGCCATATACAGCCATATACTAGCAGATCAATTACAATGGCCTCCAATCCATCGAGATCACTGAATATTGATACTGTTTCAGAGCAGTGGAAATGCAAAATGGCATGCGAAAACCATCTGTTGCTCCCAATGCGTATAGATGATACTGTTTATAAGATGTTGCTTTCATCCAGGTTCTGTTGCTAATTCTTCACAATAACAGCAGTAAAAGCCTTTCTTGGCAAGTTGTGGGAAAATTGCATGGTTAATGAGATCTTCCTTAAAGCTTGTAGCATTCTTTTGCTAGCACTGGTTGGGCGGATGCTACTGTTATTTGCTCAGCATTTTAAATTAATGATGTAGCCATTTCACAGTTTTGTCAGTGATAATGTGGAAAAAGCAATCTAATTCTGTCTCTCATTTCCCTCCATTTCCACGACAGATAAGGAGTGAAAATGCATAGACATTAAGATTCACCCAGTAATTCAAAGTTACAGACTGATTTCTTTTTATTTACTTGATGTTTCATTCAATGGCTTGTTCTCTCACAGCTCTGAATACTCACACTGTCAGCTGCACCACTTTGACACTTTTGCAGGTGTAGTGTGTAATACTGCCAAAAGATGCACACAACAGCATGTATAATGGAGGTAGAAGTCACATTACTACGGCAGGCTTGCCTGTACTTTAATACAATTGTATTAAAGGAATACTCTGCACTTGCCTGGATGATTATGTTTCTAACAATACTCTTAAGTTCAACACCACACATGACAAAGCAGCTTGCTTGCTTGGCACCTCATTCATTCTCTCTTACATTCACTCCCTTTACAGCAACAGCAGCAGTCTGCACTGTGTACATGATGCACTGCAGCCTCCTGTCAAGACTCATTCAGCAGGGCCTTCCAAACCTGAAAGTTCAACTACCCAGAAGGACAAGAGCAACAATTATTTTTATTCATTCATGGGAATATGGACGTTGCTGGCTAGGCAGCGTTTATTGCCTATCTCTAATTGCCCACAGGGCAGTTAAGAGTCAACCACATTGCTGTGGGACTGGAGTCACATGTAGACCAGACCAGGTAAGGATGGCTGTTTCCTTCCCTAAAGGACATCAGTGAACCAGATGGGCTTTTCTGAAAATCAGCTATTGGTTCATGGTCATGATTAGATTCTTAATTCAAGATTTTTGTTGCATTCAAATTCCACCAACGGCTGTGGTAGGATTTGAAACCAGATCCCCAGAGTGTCTGGATTAACCATCCAGCGATAATACCATTAGGCCATCGCCTCCCCTTCAAGGTGCATGGGAAGATCATTATCTGCAAGTTTCCCACAAAGTCTCACACTATTCTGACTTGGAACTGTGTCACTGTTCCTTTTAATGTCACTGGATCAACAACGTAACAGCACTGTTACACCACAGGGACTGCTGTGGGTTAGGGAGATTTCTCACTACCACTTTCTCCAAGGCAATTGAAGATGAGCAACAGATGGTGGCCTTGCCGGAAATACGCACATCCCATGGAGGAATTTTTTAAAAATCATATTTATTGTTTCAGTAATCATCACCTGCATTCTATTGAAGTTCTTGCTCAAGGTATCACGAAACCAAACAAACTAGAAGGCCAACTAGAGTTCCAACATCCTACCCTTAAAAGGTAAATCAAGACATAAATTTTGGTCAGAATCTGAAGTCACAAGGTAGATCAACATATTCAATAGGTTCAATAAACTATCTTTACAATGTGAAAACTGTAATGAAAAATACAAAACTGTTGCTATTAAGTTGCTGTGTGCTGTAAGATCATTTTCCTGATCTTGTCTACCGTTATAATGCACTGTGGAATGTCATTCTTGTGTGTCCAAGCTGTGATTCTGGAGCAGTCATCAGGCTGTGCACAACAATATTTTCTCTGAAAGAGGGGCAGACACATTACAGAATCTCTTACACTTACAATCTCTTACAATCACATTACAGCTGGGTTTTAAATCTATTTTCAAATGATTTTCAAGCAAAGACAAAGATTAATGGAAATCTGAATCTGCATTCCATTGACCGTGCTGTTCAGTTTAAAGGTCATGCTTCTTGATCAACTCTGGCTTACGGTCTCTTCAGCTGTCCCAAAGAGCCATTGAAATATGTATTCACCTTTCCTTATCACATCTGGGCAAAGTAGGGTTTTCTTCAGGTATATACATCCCTTAACCTGCATGTGTGCATGCCTGTGCAGCCAGCTGAAACCTATTGTCCAGGTTCTCCCCTTTAAGATGCCACCAATGGATGGTTAGATAAAAGAACTAAAGGTGCTTTGTATTCAACCAAGCACACTGTGCCAGATGAAATCATTCATTGCAACTCTCCAAAAAAAGTTCCATCTTAGTTATCTAGTGATTCATCTGTTTTTATGATTACATTTATTCAGTTATATTATTGTATATTTCTGGTCCTGAGCCATTTATGTTGCCTTCTGCCTAAAGTATTTGGTTAGGTTTTGCTATGAAAATACAGATGAGGCTATCAGCACCCATTTAGTTATGTGCAGGTCAGACAGCAATGTCTGGTGGGTGCCCTTCTGTAGTTAATTGCAGAAACCTGGAAGTCGCTGCTGAAGATGGCATTTTCCAAAAACGTCTTAAAATCATCTTGTCATTCAAACACACCGAACAATGTGAGCTTGCTCTTCTTGCTTCAGATACAGATGAAACTAACCAATAAAAATGCAGCTCACACATTTATATCTAGATCCCTTTTTAATGATGTAGTAACATTTTGATTACTACATAACACCTCTCTGGTACTGCAAGTTGACATTTACATGTATAGAATCTTATTTGTGTTGCATTTGATCATTGGAGATTTAAAACAAACTATTTTTTTCGAACCATGTCTCTTACTTGTGTAAATCCAATCTTTTCTGTTCTTTGATTTTGCATCAAATTTAATATTGAATATCTCTTTTTCAATCCACATGCCCAGCTTCAGATTCTGGGTCACTTTGTAATAATTCTTCAATCTGATAAACTATCACAGTTACTCAGCATGGTCATACGGGTCCTAGATGATCTGTAGAGGGTGCTGTCTCTTTGCCATAGCTGACTAACAATGAAAAAACCTATTTAGAAAATCTAGCAGAAAGCATGAGTTTAACAAATGCTGCACAGAGTAAATCTGACCCACAATGTTATGTTAGTCAAGAAAACAGCCATCCTTTGTTCTAGCCAATAAAGACCAGGTGGGTAAAATTTGTTATCACAAGTAGTGCAACAGGTGATCACAGTGAGTCAGCAACTCACTTCACATCAGGCCACAAGTCAGTGAAAAAGAAAACTGCATGTGGTTTAAACTCTTTCAGCCTCCTCAATGTGACACTTTACTAATCCCCTCGTAACCAGTTACTGCAGTTCTGGGGACAGTTCCATCAGGGTCTGATGGTGGCTTTGCGCTGCTTGGAATTGCAATCCTTCTATCTACCAAGTTCAGATAGGTGACTGATGGGACCTATGTGTAGTTTGTTTACCATCTGCCTCAGCTCACAACATCTGGCGAATATTTCCTCTGAAAGAGGAGCAAACACATTACAGGATCTCTTACACTTATAATCTCTTACAATCACATTGCAGTTGGGTTTCAAATCTATCTTCTGATGAATTTCAAGTAAAGCTTACCAGAAATCTGAATTTGGGACACAACTCCCAAGTGGGAGTCAGATTTTACCCATTAAATGTAGTCCTCAGCCTGGCTAACTCCACATCATATCCATACCACCCACATCATCCATGAAATATACCCAAAATAAAATCAATACAAAGGTTGCTGGCGAATATTTAATAATAAGGCAGTTTGCTAGTTGAAAGAAGAAAATAGGCCTCTCGTGAGGTGTATTGTTGATGAAAGACAATATCCAGGGCCTGATTTTCCTTCCAGGGGTAGGAAATAGATACCAAGATTCCAGCTCTTAATCACCTACCCGAAGGAAAGAAGCGACAGTGTCATATTTCCAAAGGTCAGACTGGTCATTGGCTAAAGTGGATCTCAGCGACTGGTCACTGGCTGTGGGTGAAAGAATTGAGGTGGATCAGAAAGGTAGTGGGCCAATTTAAATCCACCGCTGCAGTTTTAGCATTAGAATTAGAATTAGGTTTTGTTGTCACATGTACTCAAATACAGGGAAACATGAATACAGCGAAAAGTGTACAAAGTTGCCATTACCAGCACCACCTTAGGTACAAAATCTTAGGTATAAATTAGATAAATGAAAAAATGTTAAAAGATCAGCATTACAGTCCTTATAAAGCTAGGTACAAAGGTACCAAGGTACAAAATCTCAGGCATGAATTTAAAAAAAAACAAATAAAGGTAAAAGGTCAGCATTATAGTCCTCCTAAAGCAGGGATTCTGTGCTTGGCTTCACCTCAAGGCCGGAAGTCCATGATGGGCTTCATCGAGGCCAGGAGTCCGTGCTGGGCTTCCTCATGGCCAGGAGTCCATCGGGTCTGTCTCCACTGGGCTTCCTCGAGCCTGCTCTGTCTCAAATCTCTACCATTGATGCCATGTGTTACTGTGGCTGCCTTTCACCACCAAGTCAGAGAGGTACAGCTGCAGTATGTGGGAATCAGATAATCCCTGATATTAACAGTGTCCTGACAAGATCCATGCCAATTCCATCCACCTCGCTGTGCAGCAGGGGCATGTGCGCTGTGCACTTTCTTCCCCATCCTCTGAACTCTTTCCACTCAGCGATTCAAACTTCACTCCTCTCTGAAGGACCTCGCTGTGGAGAATACAACAAATCAACACAGACCTTTGCAGGAGTACACTGCAGGGCATCAACAAACCAATCCGGGCCCTGGAACTGCATTGACAGAATGTTGCTAGAAGCCTGCTCAGTGGAGGTCCTGATGAAGCCAATGGCTTTGGTTGTAATGCGTCTGTGTCGCAGGTCTTCATTGAAACTGTATTCTTGAAGGATTTCCTTATAATCCATCCACAGCCTCTTTCCCTCTGGCTTTAAGAACACTGCTGTTCGAATTTTATATTATTCAACCATTTTCAAAGTACTGCAAGGAGAAGACTGTAGTAGTCTTCATCTTGGGTCTAATAAACTACAAGTCTTTGGTAATTCTGGCCCTTTGAATTTAATTTAATTGTCAAAAACCTGTAACATTCATAAATTGATTTAAATATTAATAAAATCAGCATAACATTAAAAAACTCAGCCATCATGTTCATTTGAAGTATAGCTTGGGGGTGGGGGGTATTGCAAGCATAAAGGTATTTATTACATCAAGAAGGGAGGATATGGATTCTTGTAGAGAACGGTGCAATAATATGGCTACAAAAGGTTTCAGTAAATTAAGTTAATATGTAAAGAAACGTGTATGCAAGAGTAAAAAAAAAGGAGACAGAAAGAAAAAATATACAGCATCCAAAACTCCAGATCTGAACATTATTATTCTACAGAACTGATTAGCAGCCAAGCTAGATGCGAATTCTCAGCTGTCAGGAATGCAAAAACTCATCCGCTTTTCATGTTGACTGTCAGAACATTCACTATTCATATACTGAGCAGGCAGCTAACCAGGACATCCAGAATTCCTGTGCGCTGTTTTGTTTTTGGATTTGCTTTTTTCATTTCTATCAACGGGCAATATTTCCCAGGATTCAAAAGCAGTATGCCAATTCTTCCACTTTTTTTTCCGTCTCAAAATCTCCTGCAGTTCTGATGCCTGGAAGCTAACTGATTTCTAACCACTTTAATTTGCAATATCAACATAATAAATGACTCAGATATTTTTAATCAACCTGTTCAAACATTTTATGGCACATCGGCAGATGGGTCTTGAAATTGGACCTCTGGCCCAGAGGTAAGGACATTACCACTGTGCGATAAGAGCATTAAGACTCTAAAAATACATTGATTTAAAATGTGTTTCTCATTATGAAGGGGCATTTAAACTGTGAGATTGAGGGATAGAAAATGGTGTGCTCCTTTTTGGGGGCATGAGACCCATTTGCTTCTACTGTTGCCATGGAGACAATCAGCATGCAAGGTTTAACTGATTGTAGCGCTGATCCAAGCAGAGGTAGCATGTCTGTAGGAGCAAGTTACCGCAGATGCTGGAATCTGTACTGAAAACAACAAATGATGAAGAGTTATCTCAACTTAAAACGTTAGCTTGCTCTCTCTCCATGGATGCTGTCTGGCCCGCTGTGATCTCCAGCATTTGTTGTTTCCAGGGGTAGCACGCCTGGTTGCCTGAGCACACAGCAGGGAGTCAAGCAACAGAAACACATGATGCAGTCAGTCCGCTGTATTAAAGCCAGTCTACTTCCCTTAAAGGGAAAGCTGAAATGAGTCAAAGGAGGTTGTCACTGAATGCTATTATAATTTTGAAGAAGGAAAATGAGAGTCCACAGCAAGAGTTGGGACTCCTAGGTTCACAAATGTGGTGCTGGAAGCCTTAGTGGTAGAGGTGAAGAGGAAAGGTTATTATTTCACAGGGGGCCAGATGACACACAAAGACCACTAATCCACTGACCTTTCACTTGCTTCATGCACCACAGCCCTACACCAAATAGCAGGCAGGACAAGGGCTTAACATCACCCTCACAAACACTTAAATGTTGCCAGTGTCACACCCAGCTCTTGTTGTTTTGTCCCCAAACCATGCTGCTCAACTCCTAGTTGTGAACAACTTTGTGTGAACTGCTTGGTAGAGCTAAATCGATCTAGTGACTGCTGTAGGAATGACACTCATCCAAGGCTCAGGACTGTGGAGCAGAATTGGCAGCGGGACGGAATTGGCAGTGGGATAGAATTGGCAGCGGGACGGAATTGGCAGCGGTCAGATGGCTTCCCTGCCACAGCTTTAATTGGACTAAAGGTGGGGAGCTGACAGGAACCCCAATTCATCATCCTCTCATACAATTAGATGTCCCCCCCACCTCCAGATTCACTATAAGGGAGAGCATTAAATACAGTCAAGAACTGCCACTGGCTTCCTTTTATAACCGCAGCAACACTATCTGTCTTATGCATCAAGTCAGTCAGAATCTGGTTTCAGGTTTCTGCAGTGCGCAGGGTATACCAGCCTGGTCCCCTCCCCAGAACTGGATGCCTAGTTACAATTAGCAACTACACATTCCAGTTTCTGTAGTATAGGGTAGAATTTAATCTCGATTATAGGGGTCTAGCTTGCTGGCCACAGAGCTAGTAAGAGCTCTGCATTGCTATGTTGGAAATAACTTGCTGTATTAAGTTGCACTTGACTAGCAGGGTCGGGCCTTCCCAGGGATTAACAATTCTAGGGCAGGAAGATCCACCCCCGACCAGTCAGTGATTGACAGCTCTCCATTGCAGGTCACAGCACTAGGTGTTTTGAAAGCTGCCACCATGCACCTACTAGCGACCTTGGATTAGCAAGAGACCCACACCACAGCTGAGAGCTGGTGAGATAGGGGCATTCTTGGTGAATGGAATCCTGGACAGGCTCAAAACAAAGGACAAACAGATGACCATCACTCCCTTTTTCAGTGCTGGGTCTCTCAAGGAGGCACTCTGTTTCTCTGAAAGACAACGCACAACGCCTCTGCCACCAAACCAGGAACCTGCTGGCAAACTTCACAAGGTTTACCTTCTAAGATCTCTGCATGCTGACTGCTCAGAACACCCACGATGGCGGGATGAGATTAAGTGAGCATTAGTTGCGCATTTAAGAACCTCCCAATTGACATCAGTGCAGAAGGGTGTCAGCCTTCTCTGTGTGGGTTTAAGCAGGGTGGAGGTGCAAGGCAGTGGTGTCCCTATACTCCCGAGCCTGATTAATGCCCCCACCTCCAAATTCACCTTGGGGAAGGGTACTGAATTCCATCAGTAAACATTTGGATCCACATTTCTCATACCAAATATTAGATTCAAAAACCCTTTCAAATTTAGTGATGCCCCTTTGAGAAAACTTGATATTCAGACCTACATCAGTAGTTGGGGCAGGGGTACAAAGGAACAAGAAGCATAACTGAGATTGCTGCCTGTGATCAAGGGATAATGCTGGAATAAATTAGGTTTAAGAGGTCAACTAGCCATGGCATGCCTTTCATTATATATTTGTATAATCACAAATTCAAGACTGCTGCATGTACCTTTACTGCACAAAGCTGACTTTATAGCACAATGCAAGATCAGTTCATTTCAATGAGTATTTGATACTCCTGGCAGTCCGTGAATTATTTTGGATCATCCTGAGTGGACACAATTTTTGTATTCCATGTTTGAACAGTAACCAACAGGACAAAATTTTCATCAATTATAGAAACCACCAAAACTCAAATGCATTCATTTGAATTCAGCATTAGAATTATGCCAACAATCCACGATTTTTTTTAAAAAATGTGGTAGGAATGAAATAAATGTTACATGTTTACACCAGTCATAATTTCATCAACACAACACCTACATAAATTCATAGAAAATAACATTTGGAGCTGTTATAATAGATTATATGTTTCATTGGCTAGAGGTACATTTAAAATGTTTGCTTTAAAGTTTTAAAATTGCTGAAATAGTAAAGCCCACCAGAAGTTGAATCTATTAGTCATGCTCTTTCTCATGTCAAAGAGAAATCCGGAGACCCAGGCTAATGCTCTGAGGAAAGAGTTCAAATCCCATCAAGGTAGCTGTAATTTAAATTCAATGAATGAAATCAGGAATTATGAAGCCAGTGTTAGTAACAGTGATCATGACAACTATTGCTGACCATCATAAAAAGCCATCTCATTCATGAATGTCCTGTTAGGAAAGGAAATCTGTTGCCCTTACCTGGTCTGGCCTACGTGTGACTCCAGACCCATAGCAATACGGTTCACTCTTAATTACCTGTTGAAATCAGTTCAACAGCAAGGATGGACAAAAAATTCTGGCTTTACCAGTGACACACAAGTCCTGTGATAAAATATGTTTTAAAAACTTATATTTGATAAATTTGTTAGAGTTCTTTGAGGGTAAAACAAGCAGACAGAGAAAAAGAGAACCAGTAGGCGTAGTGTATTTAGATTTTCAAAAGGCACTCAGTAAGGTGCCACATAAAAGGTTACCACAGAAAATAAGAGTTCATGGTATTGGGACTAATGCATTAGCATGGATTGAAAACTGATAAACTCATAGAAGACAGAGTCAGAATTAATGGTGCATTTCTGAAGAAGGGTCACTGAACTTGAAACCTTAACTCTGTTTTATCTCTACAGATGCGTCCAGAGTTGTTGAGTTTCTCCAGCAATTTCTGTTTTTGTGTATTTCAGATCTCCAGCAACCACAGCTTTTTGTTTCATTTTAATGGGTGTGATACATTAGTGTGCATAGAAGTTTGGCTAACGGGAAATAGAGTTGTGATAAATGGCTCATTTTCAGAGTGGAAAATTGTTATCAGTTGAGTGCCACAGGGATCATTGCTGGGTCCTAACTATTTACATTATGTATCAGTGACTTGGATGAAGGGTTGACACTTTGGAGGGAAGAATAGAAAAGCAGAACTACAGAGGAAAAACACAGCAATCACATATAAATCACAAAACTTTACCATGCAGTCACGTGGTAGTAAAAAGATAGGGAAGTCATGTTGCAACTGTCCCGGACATTAGAGAGACCACAGCTAGTTTACTTTAGGAAAAGCTACATATGCATTCAAGGAAGCTCAGAGAAGCCTAACTAGGTTGATTCCTGGGATGAAGAAGTTGTCTAATAAGAAAAGGTTATGCAGGTAGTGCTTGTACTCATTGAAATTTAAAAGAATGAGAGGTGGCCTTAATGAAATACCCTTGGTCACAGTTTATAAATAACAGGTAGAGATCAAGAAAAATGTCTTCACTCATCAAGTCATTAATCTCTGAAATTCTACTGCAGATGGGAATGGGAGGCCAGGTCATTGAGCATATTAAAGCTGAGATATTTGGAAGTATATGATTATAGGCACTATGCAAGAATATGGAATCAATGTTACTTTCTGATCAATCATGTTCTTACTGAATGATAGAACAAGCCTGTGGGGCAAATGGCCTAATGCTGTGCCTGTTTCTTAGGGAGTTCTAAAGAATGTTACATGAAATGTGGGTGCTTGTGTTTTGCTCCAATAATTTAGTGTTAAAAACAATTTCAATGCTTCATTGTTTATTTACACTTAACCCAATCACTACCAGACAGAACTCTTACCTTTTGAATGAAGCAAACTGTGTAATTTATCCAACAACTTTATAGACTTTACAACCCAGTTTCAATCTTGATTCAAGAGATTTCTTGAAAGCAAGAATTATTGAAAATAATAGTTTGATGTCATACTGAGTCAGTGTTCATATAGATTGGCCAAGGAGAAAGCAGTCAAGAGCTATCTTAAGACCTAGACATCAAAGTAACACTGTTTATTATGCATAAATACTACATTCCACTATACACGGTAATCATAGATATACCAGGCACTCAGTTGTCGGGTGGAATCTTCCCAGGCTGTAATGACATGGGCTATGACAAGAAATTTGGGAAAATGAGGCAAGATGTCACACTTTGACATCTCACTCTTTGAATTTGAAAAGTTGAATTTTCTAATCAAGTCCATAAATCAAGACAAGATTCTCATGAGTGATTGGTGAGAGGCCTATTAACACAGAATATTGCTCATTATCATCCTCATTATTACTTAATCATGCCTCATTAATATGCAGTCTCCCATTCTAACAGATGCCAGATTGAAATGAGATGTTATGAATTCCTGATGTGAACGTCAGGGCGGGCACCCAGTGACTTACACCACGAGCCCTCCAGGGATCCCACTAAAGCCTCCTAATGGTGATGTTCTGGCTTTCTGTATCTGAAACCAGAAATTGAACTGGACTAGCCATATAAATACAGCGGCTACAAGAGCAGGTCAAAGGTTAGGAATATTGCAGTGAGTAATCCACCTCCTGACTCCCCCAACCCTGAATACAATTTACAAGGCACAAGTCAGCAGTGTAATGGAATATTCTCCAGTTGCCTGGATGAGTCCAGCTCCAAAAGCACTCAAGAAGCTTGACACCATCCAGGACAAAGCAGCACAGTTGATTGGCACCACATTCATGAACATTCACTCTCACCACCACCAATGCTCAGTAGTAGCAGTGTGTATCAGCTACAAGATACACTGCAGAAATTCACCAAGGTTCCTTTGACAGCACTTCCCAAACCCATGATCACATCCATCCAGAACGACAAGGTCCAGGAGATACATGGGAAGATCACCATGTGCACATTTACCCCCCCAAGCCACTCACCATCCTGACTTGGAATTATATTGCCCTTCCTTCAGAGTTACTGGACAAAACTCCTGGAACTCTCTCCTTGTGGGTTGACTGACACCAAATGGACTGCAGTGGTTCAAGAAGACAGCTTACCAATGGCATCTAGGGATGGACATTAAATGCCAGCCTAGCCAGCAATACCCACATCCATGTGAAAACAAAAAGGTTGAGGGCAGAGAATGTCTTCATACTCAGTAGAGAAGATTGCTTACAGATAACCTCTGTTTTTTGCACTTTTGTAATCTTTGAAGTCAGTACAAAATTCAACATCCGTTTATACGTATGGTACGTCTGGCTGCACACAGCTTTAAATCAGATGGTATAATGTTGATGGCCAATAACCATGGGATATCATCCAAGACAACCATAATACTGGTACCAGTATCTTGCTTAAATTTGATTGGATAAACATTCACTTGGATGATGTCTGTCATCGCGTATCATGTGACTGTTTAATTTCTCTTTTGGAAGAATAATGTGTATTTTTCCTATATGGTTAATCTTCATGTTAAAAAGCTGATTCACTTGCAGTGTTGACATGCTGTTCAAAGTTCTTTGCCAAATCATGAGTGTAATGTTGGGTTGGGAATGATTTAACTTGTGATCATGCAGACATTTCATCACCATGCTAGGTAACACCATCAGTGTGGCCTCTGATGAAGCAATCACCCCAACGTCCACAAACAGAACTGTCTTAGGACACAATTCAAATGGGCCACAACATACTGCAACACACCAGAACTACACAGCAAGGAGGAAGAGCACCTATACTAGGTCTTTACTAACAACGGTTATCCCAACAAATTCATCTGCAAGTGCCTACTAGACAGACGATCCCAAGAGGACACAGTATGCCCCAATACACTAGCCATACTACCCTGTATCAAGAACATATCAGAACTGACAACGAGACTCCTACGACCACTAGGAATCATGGTGGCACACAAACCCGCAGCCACACTGCGACAAACACTCACAAGGACCAAAGACCCCATACCCATGACATGCAGGATCAAAGTAGATTACAAAATACCTTGCAATGACTGCAACAGACGTTATATCGGCCAGACCGGAAGGAAACTAGCCATCAGTATACACAAACACCAGCTAGCAGCAAAACAACACGATGAACTTTCCCTCATCTCCGTGCACCCGAACAATGAAGGCCATCAAGTTAACTGGAAAAAAGTGACCATCCTAGATCAAGCCAACCACAGACACACATGGGAATTCCTAGAGGCCTGGTTTTCAAACTGTAATGCAATCAACAAACATGTGGAATTAGATCCCATATACAAACCCATGCAAAAAAGAACCAGAAATGACAAACAAACTTAACACACTGGATCATATAAATTCCAAGTGGAGTAGAACAACATCGCTTCATCGGAGGCCACACTGATGATGTTACCTAGCATGGTGAGAAAATGTCTGTACGATAACCAGCCAGCTGGGTGAGCAAGCCAACAATCTCATCCACAACCCGAGCTACAAATCTTCGCAAGAACCTTAAAAATGATTTGACTTGTTGCATGGTTTGTTCTTCAGACTATAGCACATGTTTGAGCAGTGATCCCGTTTGCTAAAATGTGTACATCATTGGTGAAAGGCTAGACAGTCTTGTATTCACTCATGTGCAGTTCTGACACCACACCTATGACCACTGACTGTAGCATTAGATTGTTTAGAGTTTCCCATTGATGATGTCATTTGTTCAGGTGAAAGATCAGTCTTCACTGCTCAGATGGTTTATTGTGCTTTAAGTAGTTAACCCATTCTGTAGAACGTTCTACATTAAAATTGAACCCTTGCTGTACAATACTTTTTGAACAGAATTCTAGACTCTTGTCCACTGCTATTTGAACTGCTCATTATAGAATCAAATCCACTTTTGATTGAAGAATTTGAGTGACTTATTAATCTAATGGGCAATGACAATTCTGTCAGAAATGAATTTTTAGTTTGCGTTTCCATGTAATTCACAGTACAGATAGCTAATAAAACTATCTACAGACTCTCCTGAGACTTAATATCTTCTATTGAAGTGAGATCTCACCAGTTACTTGTTTTTGAAGTTAAATATTGTTCAAAAGCTGTTACAAGGTTCTGAAGCATTATTTGGCTCTCATTGATCTGCTGTCTGTGTAACACATAATCTAACATTGTTTCCACACTGTACAGCAATGTGTTAACCTGTCCTGCATCTGATTTAGTGTCCAATGCTGAAGTTGTTTTAAATCTTGAGAAATGTGTTTTCCAAATCTGCCAGTTTATTAATCTATCAAACATTTCTGAAAGCTTACTTTTTTCTGGTGGAACATTGGTACTGGTGAAAATAAAAACCGAAAGAACTGCAGATGCTGTATATCAGGAACAAAAACAAAGTTGCTGGAAAAGCTCAGCAGGTCTGGCAGCATCTGTGAAGGGAAAAACAGAGTTAACATTTCGGGTCCGGTCACCCTTCTTCAGAACGGTTTTATTGGTACTGGTGAACATTGTTGCATTGTTTGATTGTTGATAGATACTTGAAGGTGTGATTATTTTCTTGATTTGGAATTATATTGTTAGGATTTTGATTTCCTTGTACTACACTCATTCGGTTGTCTTACTGTATTTCTTTGATTAAAGTTGTTGTTGAATATTTGTTATTGCAAAGATGGCTGTTTGTTGTAGTACTAAAACTGAAGGTTGTTGAAGTTTCTGTTGTTCTAGAAACTAAAAGCATTAAATATCAAGTTTGCTTCCTTTCACCAATATGGCATTCCTCAGAGATGAATGAAAATATTCCTTTTCTAAGACGGCTGAAAGATTTCCCAAAGATCCGTGGGTAGAACTTTCTCAAATTGGCTTCACACAACAAAATTCAACTTCTTTTTGACCATATCAAAAGCAGCTGTTGTGACATTGTGGGCAGCAATTCTTTTTTTCTGTCTGAGGTATTTTTGTGCTGAATGTGACATCGCATGATCAGGCTCATGTTCTTTTCCTTTATCTTAATTTTTTTTTCTTTTTGTGTTTTAATCAACAAAATTGATCAAACTTCTTAGTTCCTGAATAAACTTAGAATTTGTCATTCAAGACACTAAAATGAAAAAAAAATTAACTTTACTGTTAGGGCTCTGAATATTTTGAATTGCAAAATCAATTTTATTCATCTTTTCTTTTTTTCTTTTCCAGTTGATATTCTTCAAGTCTGTGCCTGAAGAATTATTTAACTTGCTGTCATTAGTTTTGACATCAATTAAATTGTTCAGAAATTTGTTTGCACACTTTTAGAAGACTTCACTGTGTTCCTCAGCCAATTTTGGAATGGTGACATACTTCTATGTCCCTTCTTGTAAGGGACCAAATCTGAAAATTTGTTGTTTTCACAGTGACTCAATTTGGATTTCTCCCCATAGCTGTTGGTTTGCTTTTACTGCTCTCACTGCCATTTTAAAGGCTTGTTTTGGCTATTACTGACTATAAAGGCTTTTTGAGACTTATTTTTCTGGTGGTTTCTCCAAAGGAGTTTTTTGTTCAGAGATGTTTCATTCACAGCTGCTCTTCCACTTTATGGCATTTTTCTTGCTGCTGGCTGGGTTAAAGCTGTAGTGGTGTTTTCTTAGGGGAAAAAAACTTGTTGAATTTTTTATTTCTCAAGATGATTTCAGGTTTTTTTCTTGATCACCACTGCTGTCAGAATTTTTTAAGCAGTAAATTCTGTAGCTGCCAACGTTTGTTGTTGTGTGGTTTGACATTATATGATGTTGGGTTCTTTATAGACTCTGTCTTCAGGCTTACACCTCAAAGTAATTGTTGTGATCCCAGCTGATGTTATTGCTGAACAAGTCAGATCTCAGATTAAGATATATCTTAACTGATCACATTTTGTTCTTCTTTTCATTTAACAAGTTGATCTTGCAGTGAAAATCAAGCATGCAGTGCCACAAATTTGATTTTAACAGTAAAACAGAAGTTTATTATGCAAATAAAATGAAGATAAAATAGAATAACCCAAACTATTTACATGTAATACAATTTGAAAGACTTTAAAAATCAAAGCAAAAATAAAATTTGAATCAAGTTAACAGAATGACATAGGCCTATGATACATAAAAAGAGCCTTCAACCCATCGAGCCTGTGCTGGTTAAAAGCAATCACCTAAATATTCTAATCCCATATTCCTGCATTTGGCTGATAGTCTTGTATGCCTTGGCATCGTAAGTGTACATCTAAACACCTCTTAAACGTTGTGAGGATTTTCGCCACTACCACCCTACAGTCAAAAGAATTCCAGATTCTCACCACACTCTATCTACTTGAATACCACCACAAACATTCAAACACTCAAGACAATTAATTCCCTTCTCTATCACATCTATAGGTTTGACTTAACTGTTTCTTCCAATTTCCAGCTTGAGAATTTAGTAACCTTTCTCTTGAATAGTCATATAACTGATCCTAGATCTTTCCAACTTCTGGAACTTTAATACTAAAACTCTTACACCAAGGAAACCACATTCCTATCAGTTCTACTCAATCTCAATACTTCAGGGGAAACTGTTTCAAACACCTAACTTAGAATCATAGAAACCCTACAGTGTGGAAGCAGGCCATTTGGCCCACTGAATTCACATCAACCCAAGAAAGAGCATTCACCCACCCAGATTCAACTCTCTACCCTAATCCTGCAACTCCGCACATTTCTGATGGCTAATCCATCTAACCTAAATATCCCTGGACACTCTGGGCAATCCGCCTAACCTGCACATCTTTGGACTGTGGGAGAAAGCCGGGGCACCTGGAGGAAACCCACATGGGCATGGGGAGAATGTGCAAACTCCACACGTAGTCGCCAGAGGCTAGAATTGAACATAGGTCCTTGGTGTTATGAGGTAACCGTGCTAACCACTGAGCTGCCCCAACTTTCACTATGACCTCTGTGAACTGAACACCAACATGTCTGCCAAGCTATGTTTTGTTTTTCCCTAAGAAGAAGAAAAAATCCAGATCCTTCTGAACTGAAAGAAAGCTAATTTACTAACTGCTCATAAAATGCTCCCAGTGCATACACATTCCTATTGTCAGCCTAGGAACTCATTCCCTCACCTTGGTTTAAAAAATACATTCCTCCAGAAATACTAGCACATTAGTCATTAAACTCCCTCATATGCCAAAATCCACATGCTATTCGTTCAAAATCCAAAGACTAAAATTAATTATATTAATATATATAAGTTATACACCTTAAATCAATAACACTATTTGTTATATATATAATAGCAACTGCAACACATGGTAATCGTAGGTATACCAGGCTCTGACTTCTTACATTATATCAGAAATCTATCTTCTTTGTGTTTTTATGTACATGTGCTCTCAAGACTCTAGAGTTTTGCACTCTTCATCCAGAGTGCATTTTGGGATAGGCAGCTCCATGACATAATTGCCAGATTGTTCCAAGGTCCTGGTGCCCTTTCATAACAGCAAACAATGACAGTAACATCACCATGCGTCCACATGAAGAGTATTCTACAAATGTAGCGACTGAGAAGTGTATTTATAAATTGTTACAATGCGAGATAATGTGAACTGCTACATTTATATCAGGAGTGATCATTCATTCATATTGTCTTTGTGTCGAGGATACTGACGTACATTCTTTACCTCTAATAAATTTGAGAACTATCAAACATGACACATCAGGCTTAATACCCTTTTGTAAATCAAGTCAATGAGATAATAAGACAAGTCCTGACAAGCAACCACCAGTGCCAGCACTCATATACTAAGTACTCCTTCAGGAGATCATAAATGTTTCATCCTGAGAGGCTCCCATGTAATACAATTTTTATACATTTAATTAGGTATGAGAAATGTGGGAAACATATTTTATCATGCTCTGTGCATGCTGTTAACATGTGAACTCCCTTAGTGTTAAGGATAGCAGCTACAATTTGTTGTGCATTTGGTGCCTTAGATTGTTCACTAAAGCTTGGATATTCCACCTGAGTGCTCATTAAATCTCCCACAGTATGCTTCAGACTTGACTTTACACACTGATTGTATTGTTGTTGAGTTGATCCTCTAATATATGGGTATATATTTAATATTAACAAAAAGTTGCCCTGTCTATTACATCTGATGATTCACTGTCATTCCCGCCTATGGCAACATACAAATATTTATTAGCATCACGGTCCTTTTGATGTTAGCTTAAATTCCTGTTCTAGTAATTAAGGAATAAATTGTCAATTAAAATAACTGGATAAAATATATTTTAATTAAATTTGTATGCCTAGCTAAGTGTATGGTATGTTGGTATTAAATTTATCAAGAGAAGCTGTTCATCATCAATCCTTTGTATTCACTGGGGGAGATTGTCTCGTTTTTGTCAGAGCTATATTGAGCAATGTGGTCTGGTTAAACATGACTAGAATATAAGGCAAACTGAGTTCCAGTAAAGCTTTCGTCTTCTATAATTCTTCACTTCAACTTACTTTGCGAAGCAACTTGACATTCATCAGGCAGATTTTTGATGTTTTCTTCGTCCTCCATGTTATTTACTTCAACACAATCTGGGGAATTTCTGTGACCACCAGGGCTTCTCAGCACCTGTTCTACTGCTGCTGGGGGGAACTGAAGCCTGTCCAGTCCATCACATTGTCATGTCATCATTAACAACCAAATTTCTCAATCTTCACAACCTGCACAGGTTTTGTATGAAAGAGGTGATAGATGCAGTATTGGAGCAAGGCTTCACTTGGTAGCTTAAATGCCTAATCAGAACTGCAGTCTGAGTCCAAATGGGCACTGTGAGGAAGGCTCCCCACCTCCTGTTTAGTCTATCTGCTTACAATGACTCATTACAAGGAAATTGGGTATATTTTTATACTGTTTTGATGTTCCTTTGTCATGTGACAAGAAACATAGAGCATGATTTTCCCCTCCCTGAGGTTGCAGGAATAATGGTGAACATGATGACTTAATCTGGGGGGAGTCTACGAATCAGATTCTTGCTATCAAGTTAAACTGGTGCCATGATCTTCTCCTATCTTAGAAGGCAATGTTAAATTCTCACCATAAGGAGATAAGAAGCCAAGTTGCCTGGATTTGCAACTCATTAATTTCATCATATTCATTTCCCCTTCCCAGTTAATTTCCACCCAACTGAGCAGCTCAGTGATTCCAAAGCTCGCTAGAATGAAAATAAGTCAGTCGCTGTGGAGTTAGCTTCCTGGCCTCAAGTCCGGGTGAGTTCACAGCCGTGCCAGCAAACTTCCTCTTCTTCACTTTGGATGTAATCACTACAACTGCAGCAGATGCCTTTATAGTCACTGGGCTCAATCTCTCCCTGGAACCTGCAACAGCAATGCATCAGACTCAACACATCATCACGGAGGGTCAGGCACCACTTGTTCCCGCATATCAGCATTTTGTAGGCAGTAGTCCTGCTCTGCAGAGAAGTTCTCTGGCTGACAAGTAACACTTTGGCAAAGAGAACACAGCAGCCAGCTTCTTGTTGAGAGGTGGAACTTTTTCACAGAAGAAAATGTCATGGAACCTCCAGCAGGTCTGACAATGTAAGAGGGCATCAAGGACGGGAGCTTGAGAAGTCAAACAGACACTCTTTGGAGGAAAGGATGTCATGGAGTTAGGATGAAACAAGCAAAGGATTTCCTCAGAAGATATGAGTTGGAGGTTTAATTTCATATTTCTCATCTAACTTTAATTTCCCTTCATGTTTGTTTATGCTGTTGGAATAAAGAATCCTTGCTCCATAATTTTTGAGTTGTCTATGTGTTTAAATCTCCCATTACAGTCCTGCCAGGGTTGGCAGTGCTCCACAGAACAAGCATTAAGACATGGCCATTAAGGTTGAAAGGCAGCTGAGTTCGGGAGGATTGCTAGAGCAATTGAAACTTGCAATGTCCTTGGGGAATGTCCTTGGAGCTACTTTGGGATCATTGCAGGCTTAGGAATTGGCAGTGGGAACTAAAGCTTTAGGTCAAACCCCGGTAGAGACTCTCCGTATGCACTCCCTCAATGTTACACTGGTAGCAGGTGGCACCCTAGTTGGATATTCGACTTTCCAATGTTTAGGAAGGTGGACAGATTTGGAGGAAAACTAGAAACACCTAATAAATCTGTGATTGAAAATGGATTGAGGTTGCACAGCTGCTTATAGTGGTCCAGGGGCCTCACCATAAGCATGCAGGTGGCATTCATGATGGAAATTTATGCAGGTTTAATTGTTCGTTACTCCATACAATAAAATGAATAGTTCTTTCAACTATGGAACAGATGTCCTAACCTTTTTAATAGGCTAAAATGCCTGCGCAAATCTTGCCATAGCCCAACATTCCCTGAATGTTTGCACTAATATGGCTCCTATGCTAAAGATATACAAGTCACGTCAGGGAGTCCACTCCCTCGTGAGGCCTACCAAGTTGTCACTCATCCTAATGTAGATGTCATACATGTGATGCTGAGGCTTGCAGGTTCTGAGACTTTGTGAGACCTATTTGCAGTGGAATAGTTAAAATAAGTATTGGCCTAGTGAGCCTATTGCCCCTATGGCAGCACGGTGACTCTGTGATTTGGTGGTTAGCACTGCTGCCTCACAGCACCAGGGACCTAGGTTCAATTCCACCCTCAAACTCTGTGTGGAGTTTGCACATTCTCCCTGTGTCTGCGTGTGTTTCCTCCGGGTGCTCCAGTTTGCTCCCACAGTCCAAAGATGTGCAGGCTAGGTGAATTGGCCATGCTAAATTGCCCATAGTGCCTAGGGATGTGTAGATTAGGTGGGTTATAGGGAGTTGGGTCTGGATGGGATGTTCTGAGGGTCAGTGTGGACTTTTTGGGCCGAAGGGCCTGTTTCCACACTGTAGGGATTTTATGATCTTTGCATGTGACGTAGCAGAGAGAAGATGGTACCAATTACCCTTCAGAGGCGCAGTAAATGACTGACTTTTTTCTTTTTCCATGTTATTTGCGCAGTGTAATAGCACTGACTCTCACTACTATCTACACCCAGGCCGAATCGGTGTGATGTGAGTGCCTCTTGATTCGACTTACCAAGAAGATCGGTTCTGGATCCTCTTTTGTTTGTCATTTATATAAATGATTTGGACAAGGATATTGAAGGCATGGTTAGTAGTTTTGTGGATGACACCAAAATTGCTGGCATAGTAGACAGTGAAGAAGGTGTTCTAAGATTACAAAGGGATCTTGATCAAATGGATCAATGGGTTGAAAAATGGCAGATGGAGTTCAATCTAGATAAATGTGAGGTATTGCATTTTGGTATCACAAAGAAGGGTAGGGCTTATACAATTAATAATATGGCATTGGGTAGTGTTATAGAACAGAGGGACCTAGGGTTGCTGGTACATAATTCTTTGAAGTATACGTCACAGATAGACAGGGTGATTAAAAAGGCGTTTGGCATGCTTGCCTTCATTGCTCAGTCCTTCAAGTATAGGAGTTGGAAAATCATGTTGAGGTTGTACAGGATACTGGTAAGGCCTGATCTGGAATGCTATGTCCAGTTCTGGTCACCCAGTTATAGAAAGGGTATTATTAAGCTGGAGAGGGTTCAGAAAAGATTTACCCGGATGTTGCCAGGTATGGAACGTTTGAGTTACAAAGGAAGGCTGGTTAGGCTGGGACCTTTTTCACTGGAGCATAGGAGATTGAGAGGTGACCTGATAGAAGTTTATAAACTAATGAATAAGAGTATAGATAGAGTTAATGGTAGTTGTCTTTTCCCTAGGATGGGAGATTTCAAGACTAGGGGGCATATTTTTAAGGTAAGAAGAGAGAGATTTAAAAAAGACTTGAGAGGCAAATTTTTTACACTGGTTTGATTCCATCCTTGGATGACTGTCTGTGTGGAGTTTGCACATTCTCCTCATGTCTGTGTGCATTTCCATCGGGTGCTCCAGTTTCCTCTCACAGTCCAAAGCTGTGCAAGTCAGGTGGATTGGCCATGCTAAATTACCCATAGTGTTCAGGGATGTGTAGGTTAGGTGCATGGGAAATGCAGGGTTACAGGGAAAGGGTAGGGGGATGGGTCTGGGTGGGATGCTCTTCGGAGGGTTGGTGTGGACTTGGTAATTATTTCTATAACTTTCTCACAACTCTAGTAAGGCTAATTCCCTAAAATTTCCTGCTTTGTCTCTTCTGCCTTATTTTGAATTATGGTGTAATATGAGCAACCCTCCAGAAATACTCTTACGTTCAATGAGAATTGAAAGATTATGACCAAAACCTTTGCTGCTTCTTTCTTTGCTTCTTTCAACAACCTTGGATGCATTCCATCTGGAGCAGGTAACCTATCAATTTTCAGTTGTTAGTTTTTTTTCTAAAACTCACCTGTCCTCTTGCAGCCTTTATAACAATTTCTCCGTTTGTGGTGACAGAAACAAAGTGTGCTTTTAGTGCTTTACCCATGTGTCCTCTCCCTGCAAGAACATTTTTTTGCATCCATAATAGACTGAACTTTTTCTGAGATAAATATTTACACTTTTTATATGTTTATGATTTGTTTTAAGGTTCAATTCAATGGTGCTTGCTGGTATTTTGTCATAAACTCCCTGCCTCCTGAATTAACCTTTTCCATTCCCTTCTGTACTTTTCATAATCTTCCTGGTGCTTAACTGAAGCTTGCACTTGACATTTACCATGAAATATTTTACTTTAACTTTTATCTCCTTTGTCTATCTCTTGGAAGAATATTAATCCATTCACCAAAAAACAGTAAAAAAAAATGCATCTCATATATCTTCCTAGCAACTATTGCTGTCCTTTCAGTGACTCTAAGTAATTCTGGCTAATTTCACACTGAAATCTGATCTTTTTTAAACCTTGAGAATGTGGTGTATTACAATGCCATATTATCATAATGCAGTGATTTTATTTACATCCCAATGAACTGGATAAATGCCAACTATCACACTGTGGGGAAAGCATGCTTTATTACTAGTTGCTGTCACACAAATGATTGATCATTGTGTTGTAAAAGTAGAACGTGGCCTACTATAAATTGTGTTAATGAGTTATGCAACAATATCATCCACCTCTGAGAATTGTACATATATTAATGCTGATTGCCTTGAGGCTGTCATGCAACATTGATCAAATTTTGATATATTTTCACTGAATTCATAATATGTAGTATACGTGATTCTTTATCTCAATATCTCTGCACTGTAATTTGCCAACTTGTAACTTCAGGGTCTGGTCGTAGCAAAGGTGGCATAGGAAGTCTGACAAAAGGAGAGTAATTTCTGATTGCTCCCAAGAATCCAGGTTCAAACACAGGTGTATAAGTATACAGAGGGCTAAATGTAAATCCCAAATTTCAAGCATTTGAGAAGATAGAGCCAAGTATTATGGTTGAGGTTAGACAAAGCAAACATGTTTGTCCTGCAGTTTTAACTTGTGTTATCTGACAGCCGATAATGGAGCACCACTGATGGTAGCATTGCCATTACAGTATGTTCATGACAGCAGTGACTCAGTTGGGTGAAAGATTGGAAAGTGGATAAATCACCTGGACCAGGTGGACTACACCCCAGGATCCTGAAGGATGTAGCCGAGAGGACTGTGAAGGCATTGCTGGTGATTTTTCAGGAATCACTGGAGTCAGGGACGACCCCAAAGGTCTGAAAAATGGCTAATGTAACACTACTCTTTAAAAAGGGAGAGAGGCAGAAGACAGGAAACTATAGGCCTGTTAGCCTGACCTGGGTCATTGATAATATTTCAGAGTCCATTCTTGAGGATGGAGTACTTGGAAGTGCATGGTGAAATAGGGCTGATTGAGCATGGCTTCATCGAGTGGAGGTCATGCCTGACAAATCTGTTAGAATTCATCAAAGAGGTAACGAGCAAGTTAGACAAAGGAGAGCCAATGGATGTGATCTATTTGGATTTCCAGAAGGCCTGTGACAAGATGCCACACAGGAGGCTACTAATTAAGATTAGAGCCCATGGTGTTAGGGACAAGGTACTGGCACTGATGGAGGATTGGCTGACTGGCAGAAGGCAAACAGTAGGATAAAGGGGTCTGTTCAGAATGGCAGCTGGTGGCTAGTGGAATTCCGCAGGGGTCAGTATTGGGACCACAACTATTCACGTTTTACCTTAATGATCTGGGCGAGGAAACTGAGTGCATTGTTGTTAGGTTTGTAGATAATATAAAGATAGGTGGACATACAGGTAGTGTACAGGAGATGGGGAGTCTGCAGAAGGACTTGGATAGGCTAGGAGTCTGGGCAAAGAAGTGGCAAATGGAATACTATGTCGGCAAGTGTGAGGTTATGCACTTTGGTAGGAAGAACAGTGACACAGACTATTTTCTAAATGGGAAAATGCTTCAGAAATCTGAAGCAAAAAGGAACTTAGGAGTCCTAGTTCAGGATTTTCTTAAGGTTAACATGTAGGTTCAGTTGGCAGTTAAGAAGACAAATGCAACGATAGCATTCATTTCAAGAGGACCAGAATACAAGAGCAGGGATGTACTGCTGAGGCTGCATAAGGATCTGGTCATACTGTGTTTTGGAATATTGTGAGCAGTTTGGGGCATTGTATTTAAGGAAGAATGTGCTGGCTTGGAGGGGGTCCAGAGGAGGTTTACAAGAATGATCCTAGGGGTGAAGGGCTTGTCATATGAGGAGCAATTCAGGACTCTGGGTCTGTACTCTGTGGAAATTAGAAGGAATGTTGGGGTGGTCTCATTGAAACTTGGGAATACTGGGAGTCCTGGATAGAGTGGATATGGAAAAGATGTTTCCATGAGTAGGAGAGACTATGACCTAAGGACACAGCCTCAAAGTGAAGGGACAACTCTTTAGGACTGAGATGTCAAGGAATTTCTTCAGCCAGAACTCATTGCCTCAGAACGCTGTGGAGGCCAAATCATTGGATGTATTTAAGGCAGAAATAAATAGGTTTGTGATTAATAAGGGGATCAAAGATTATGGGGAGAAGGCAGGAGAATGGGGTTGAGAAACATATCATGCATGATCGAATGACAGGCCAAACTCAATGGGCTGAGTGGCCTAATTCTGCTCCCATATCTTACGGTCTTATGGTAGTATTCTTGTTCCAGTGTCATGGGTATGGGTTCATTTCTAATTCCAGGGCATGAATACAAAAGTCAAGGCTGACATTTTGGTGTAGTACTACACTGAGGCAATACTGGGATATCATATGAGATGTTAAACCAAAGACCTGTCTGTCCTCGCAAATGGATGTAAGCATCCCACTGCACCATTTTGAGGAACGGCAAGAAAGTTGTCGCTAAAGTTCAGGCCCATAATTCTCCCTCAGTCAGTGTCACAAAAACACATTATCGGGCCATTATCACATTGCTGTTTATGAGAACTTGCTGTATGAAAAATGGCTGGTGCATTTCCTACACTGCAATAATAACTACATTTCAAACAACATAAAGTGCTTAAAGTGCTTGGGATGTCTAGTAACCATGGAAGGTGCAATATCAATACAGACTTGTTTATATCTATAATGTGGATGTTCTTGGGTGCAGGCAGAGTGAGGAACAAGCAGCAGCCCCTGCAGAGATGAAGAACATATTGGAGTTGAAATGTATCTTGTTCAGTGAAACCGTGAAATGCTATATTTCAAAAACTGTTTTGGCAAGGTATAGACTGGTGTCTTATACTTAATATTTATTTACAGAATTACAGATGAGTGCCATACACCACCCAACACAACAATCACAGTTTAACTCTTTGTCTCTTTATAGGAGACTCAAGTGTTATTACTCACATTTTGCATACCTTTACACCCAATTAGTATATAAATAATATTGCACGTTATAGTATGTGAATGTCACTATGCAAATGTATGTCATTATTGTTACAAAGCATACTATAGTGAATTGACAGTCTGTTTTATACTCTACCCCATTCTGTTTTCCATTGTACAGAAATTGGGTGGCATGTAAAATGGGTTGCTTGTGGTCAATAGCAAATAAGAATTTTCCACTCTGTTGAATGAAAGTGATGAAGGATTTTGGAGCAGGCAGTGTAAACAACTGTGTAAAACAGTGAAGGTTTAAAACCAAGTTTCTAGATGAAATAGTTCAGCAGGAAAAACAATTTCTGGCTATTTATATTCATATTCATTTAAACAAAATTAAGTAAATTAAAAATATTCTCTTCAACCTTCTTCAGATAAATGAACTTTATGAATAAACTGATTGATATTTATGTATGGACAATGCAGTAAATGCATATAACTGGCAAGCAGTTGTTAAGGTTTATAAAAAAATCAGGGAAAAAATAATTTGCATCCTTATAAATTAGGCAGCAAGGTGGCTCAGTGGTTAGCACTGCTGCCTCACAGCAGTTTGATTCCACCCTCAGGTGACTGTCTGTGTGGAGTTTGCACATTCTCCCCGTGTCTGCGTGGGTTTCCTTTAGGTGCTCCGGTTTCCTCCCACAGTCCAAAGATGTGCAGGTTAGGTGGATTGGCCGTGCTAAATTGCTCATAGTGTCCACGGATGTGCAGGCTAGGTGGATTAGCCGTGGGAAATGCAGAATTACAGGGACAAGGTGGAGGGTGGGTCTGAATGGGATGCTCTTCAGAGGGTTGGAGTGGATTCAAAGGGCTGAATGGCCCGCTTCCACATTGTAGAGATTCTATGATTCTATGGTTCTAAGTGTGTTAAAAGATCAGATATATCCTTTGACAATTTTTAAGAATGGCATGCATTCAAAATTAATTTTCCATGAAATAGTCTAAACTGTTTTAACAAAGCCTTTGAACAGGATTGGGGTCGAAAAATATCAAAATGAAATATTGTTAAAAAAGGAGACGCGTTGCTGAAGCTTTTGATCGTACAGTCATCAGGATAAATGCAAGAATGCCAAGTATTGAACAATCATAACAATTTGCTTTATAAGAGAAATGGGTACTGGCTAATTGGAAAGTCAATGCGGAACTATAGCCTCTCCAAGCTCCTAGGTAATTAAAAACAGTTGCAAAACTTGAGCATATTCCATTTGTTTGCAGCGAATCAGTCCCTGTATAGTCACTCCTAGCAAACTTCTTTCAGTTGTTCATAATACGTAGACTCTAGATTGTGCTCAACCAGCTTGCACTTAGTAAAAAACAAAGCAAAATATCTGCTGTTAAACGTGATTCCACAATGTGGCAGTATTTGCTGACCTATCCTGAGTGCACTAAGTAGAATTCTCGAGTACACTGGAGTATACTACTCTGACAACCAATTTAAGATGATCAGTTGAGCTCACAATATGTATAGTGTGACTTATTTACACTTGTTAGCAGCAACATACATCGATATGCAGAGACTGATTCTCTGAAATGAAAAGGAATATGTTTAGATCTTGCATCTTTATTAACTTACCTAGGAGTATGAGAAGCCCATCGTTCCCCAATGCTTTCTTCGTGGCAATGCCTCAGCCTATCTGGGGAGACAGTGACATTGTCATTGGAATAACATTCAGTGTCCCAGGCTAATGCTCTGGGGACACAGGCTGAAATCATAAAAGGGGAACTAGCGGAATTTAAATTGAATTGTTAAATCTGGAAATGAAAGCTAGTCTCAGTAATGGTAACCATGAAACTATGATTGATCATTGTATAAACCCATCTGGTCCACTAATGTCCTTTAGAAAAGGAAATCTGCCATCCTTGTCTGGCTTGAATGTGACTCTGGATCCACAACAGTATGGTTAATGCTGAAATAGTCTAGCAAATCATTCAATTCAAGGACAGTTAGGGATGGACAACAAAAGCTTGCCATATCCTATGAAAGGGGAAAAAAATGTAATCAATGATCAATTGCCAGTCAGCACCATTTTCTTCAGCAATATAAATTGTCATTCTTGCATCTATCCTGATGACTGTAAGACAAAATACTTTGACAGCATGTCTCTCTTTTCAACAATATGCAATTCTGTACTATCATGCAAAATATGAAATAAGCTTAGATTTCACTTTTCAGAGTGTTAGATGGATGCCAAAGCGGAATTTCTTTGAACCATCCCAATGGTTGGATACTTTGCCTTTGGGGTGTTTTCAAAGAAGCTCCTTCTCTCTCTGTTTCATAGTATTATCTGCTATGAACAGCAAATGAAAAATTAAAAGTAGAACCTCTGTTTTAAATTATTAAACGCCTGAGAATTCTTTTCATTTGCAGGCAGCAAACATCCCACTTGCCACTGAACTCAGTATTGATGAATTCCATTTCAATGACTTCTCTCTTGACAATGATGCTATGATCACTGCAGCCCTCAGAATGTTTATGGAGCTTGGAATGGTGCAGAAATTCAAAATTGATTATGAGGTAATTCATCCAAGTACAAACGGAATGATTTATAAAATGTAATTTTTGTGCATTATTCATTATATATCCTACAAATGCAAAATGTGTAAGAGCTAAGCCTGAATTAACTTGTTGACAGTTGCCATTTGGGCCTAACAGAAATTGACTGAAGGATATTGACTCCTTCCCCCCATATTGAGGTCCTTCCACCTGACTTAGAGTCATAGAGGCGTACAGCATGGAAACAGACCCTTCGGTCTAACTTGTTCATGCCCACAAGATATCCTAAATTAATCTAGTCCCATTTGCTAGCATTTGGCACATATCCCTCTAAACCCCTCCTATTCATGTACCCATCTAGATGCCTTTTAAATGTTGTAATTGTACCAGCCTCTACCACTTCCTCTGGCAGTTCATTCCATACACGCACCACCCTCTGCATGAAAAAGTTGCCCCTTAGCTCCCTTTTAAATCTTTCCCCTCTCACCTTAAACCAATGCCCTCTAGTTTTGGACTCCCCTACCCTGGGGAAAAGACCTTGATTATTCACCCTATCCATGCCCCTCCTTTTACACTGATTTTTTGTTTTCTACTGTTACAATTGGATTTGCAATAGACTGACCATCATCAGCAGGATGCTTTGGGCCTTTCCTTTTATTCCTGATACATTTTGCTCATATTATCCTCTCACCATACAACCTCAAGTTCTCTGGTCTGTGCAATGATGGTTACTGATTTAACGTAACTCACACATATTGTTGAATGGATTATTGTCACTCAAATGAAAAGCAAACTGTGACAATAAAATGTGCTGTTACTGTGAACTATGATGAGAGGTTGAGGGAAATTACATCAATATTCTCTGAAGATTGAGAGGTGAGAACAGTTTTTTTGTCATGGAGGTGGGAATTGGCAATCGTGAATTTTCCCAAAGTTGTGTGCCTCCCAGGAAAGCCAGCAAGTAGAGTTTTGGTCTCCTGGAGGGCACTACATATCGCTGCCACAGAGACAGGTGGGCTGATACCAAGGCAGCCAGGCTCATCCCTGTTCACAGTAACATTGACCCAGTTTTTCATTTCAGTGCAAAGACCCACGCTGTTTGCACCACGCTCCCTTGACACCCCAAAAACCCCTACCTCCCCTTCAAATCTCCTTCATCTACTTCAGCTCTTCTTTAACTGTCTTCAGCTGCTCCTTCACCCTCAAGCTGCTCATCCATTATTCACTTTACAAATAGAATTCATACGCCCCACAATATTTGGAAGTAATTAAAAAGACCAGACTCTGTTAATTTTTTTTTAAATCTTCATTTGAGAAACCTCCTCTTCCAAAGTTTAAGAAATCTGTCAAAACCATGAAACTTACATTCCCCAATCCAGCTTTGCCAAAAAAAACACTGCAGTACAGAATCTATTGGTGCCTTTGAAGTTAGCCAAAAGCTCATCCAAACAATGCCTTACAATCTGTGGAATTCCCTCCTGTTGCTATATGACAGAACCTTCCTATCATTCCATTCCTATTGCTTTTGTTTTGGTTGTAACAACACCTGTCATCTAACCTCTGAAACTTAATCTCTCTTTTCCAAGCTCTTCACCATTCTGCTTTGAATATTTTGGCCCATTAGAGCTGCTATATTAATGTAAATTGTGATACACTGGATTTACACAATGTGTTTTATAGACTTTGTGCAGGTGGTTACTGACTGTTCGTAAGAACTACAGGATGGTTCTCTACCACAATTGGCGGCATGCATTTAATGTGTCTCAATGCATGTTTGCAATACTGACAGTGAGTATTCAATTAATGCAGCAATAGATGATACCAAATCAAAACAAGTTATTCAGCTTTATTGAAAATATGTTCCTTTGTTTTGAATTTGGTTTTATCTTTGTTGACCTAGTTAAATTTAATGTACTTGCAATAGTATAAATTTAAAACAGAAAACTCTAGAACTGTGATTGCAGATGCAATATTGCAGTTAAGCTTGTATATTCAGGTAAATGACTGTGTGTCCTTATTGTTATGTCACAATACAGCTATTAATGTGTAAATACTAGATTTTCTGTTGTGAAGAAATTAGTTTATAGTTTGGGAAGGAACACTGAAAACACAAAGCTCTAGAGATATTTTTAAATAGATTGTCATAATAGATCGTCAAGATTTTACTGAGATATTGCAGTCAGAACTGAAATAAATATCTTAAAAAGATTAAACTAAATTGGATCTCAAGCCTATATTGTGAATTAGAGAGTTGTTTATTTTCATATGCCAGAAGTAAACCTTCCAGTCATCTGGCATAAAACATGGAAAAGTTCAATAATCTGCATAGAGATTTTGTGGCAGTAATGATGGTGAAATAGTCAGTGTTACTCTACTGAAACTGATAGCAACTTCTGGAGTCCATACATATGCAGTTAAATATGCAAAGCCCTTAAGTTGCTTTAGTCATTCCATGCTTCTTTAGAGAATGAAATGTTGGATTTCTCTATTGATGTTAATCAAGTAGAAATTCAACTGATGAGAGGTCATATTTATACTTTCTCAATTTCTTTTTATTCATTGAGGGGATGTGGGTGTTCCTGGCTGAGCCAGCAATTATTGTCCATTCCCTTGACAAGGTGGTGGTGAGCTGCAATCTTGAACTACTGCATCCATTTGTTAAATGTGCAAACACAACGCTGCTAGGGAAGGAGTTTCAAGCTTTTGACCCAACGATGCTGGAGGAATGGTGATATATTTCTACATCAGGATGATCAGTGACTTGGACAGGGGACGGTGTTCCCATGCATAATTAGCCCTAACCCTTCTAAATGATAGTGGTTGCAGGTTCAGAAGGTGCTGACTAAAGATCCTTGGTGAGTTTCTGCAATGCATCTTCCTGCTATTGAGCATTGGTGGTGAAAGGGCTGAATGTTTGTGGATGCGGTGCCAATCTTTTGGCCTGGATGCTGTCAATCTTTCAAGTATTGTTGGATGTGCACTCGTCCAGGAAAGTGGGAAATATTTCTTCACATTCCTGATTCGTGTCTTGTAAATGCTGGGCAAGCTCTGGGGCATCAGGAGGTGAGTTACTTGCTGCAGAATTCCTAGCATCTGACGTACTCTTGTATCCACAGTATCTATTTGGCGAGTCCAGTTCAGTTTCAGTTTCAGTTCATGTTACTGTAAAAACTCTTGAAAAAGTTACAATTTGTTGAATGATGTGTATCTGGATTTTTACTGTCATACCAAGTTCATAGTTACATCTGAAAAATATTTCTAACCTGAGTCAACTAATTTCATATTTTATGGAAGTGAAACTTCTCAACTCTGATTTACAAAGAAACATCTTTAAACTATCAATCCAAAACAGTTATTTTCTGAAATTTAGTTAAAAATGGATTAATCAATGCATTTTACACCTGGCTTGCTTTCCATGCGAATTATTCATTTTAATAGACTGCCAATCCTCTTTGATGACCTCAACAGTGATCCTTGTGGTACTCCACTAGGTACAGGTTATCCATCCCTTAAAATGCCCCCTTTATCCTAGCTCTCTGTCTTCTATTAGTTAACTAATTCTTGATCCATGCTAATATTTTACCCCAAAACCATGGACTCTTAGTTTATTAAGTAGCCTAGTGTGCAGTACATTTAGTAATCCAAAGATGTTACATCTATTGGTTCCCCTTTCTCTATCCTACTTCAATTGAAGCATGAACTTGTTTTTGCTCCATGGCAGCTGATGTGTTTATTTGTTGTTGTTTCGGCTTTGATATATTTAATTGTATCTCTTCTTTGACTGTAATTGTTTTCTCACATTTGTTCAACTAGAATAAAAGGTCCAATTGGTTGAGTTCATCTAGTCTGTTTGATTCAGTTATGTTTCCTTCATGATATATTCCATTATTGGAACATTAGGGCAGGACAAAATAAAGCAAAGAACTGTGGATGCTGACAATCTCAGCGTAGTCTCCAGATACAGACAGTGACCATCAGAATACACCCTCCAAACCCCATCCACAAAGGTTGGCATCAGATACACCTGGACACATTTCTGACTAACTCGAAATACAGTTAGCCAGTTTAATACTGTGTTTTGCAGCTCGTTGACATCTTGCATTGCAATGCTGCAGCCAAGCTGCTTTGCACAGAGGGACAGGAACCTATTCTCATGTATCAGGGATCATAGCTTGTTCCCTTAGTGCTCAATAACTCTGCATCTACTTGGATGCTCACTGCCTTGCTTTTTAGTGCATCATCCGGAACCTTCAGACTCAATGTACTTCTGCCTAGCCTCATTTCTTAGCGCAGATACAAAGCCAGTCAGCTTGTCTTTTCTGTCAGCGGTGACCAAGAAAGAGGCAGGCACATGAATCAACCTACATGGATGACCTGTCCTTAGCTCTGTGTCCATGTTTGACAGAGGAGTACTCTCTCTCTGTAATCCCTAGCGTGGTAATGTCACTGCCACACCAGCAGGCAGCTTATGTGGCAAACACACTGAATGTGCTCCAACCTAATAGCTGTGACTTGAAGTCAAAGTGGAGCAGACCTCAGTCAAGGCAGACTGGCATCAGTCGAAGGTACAGACAGAATAAGTCACGGGCATCATCAGTCCAGGGGCTTAGACACAGTCAGTCAGCCACTAGGGGTGGGCAGGGCTGGGACCACCGCAAGTGCACAAAGGAGTGACTGTAAGACAGTCAAGGAGCTGTCCAGAAATCATTCAGGGATCTGATCTCATCAGTCAGGCTGTCGTTACAAATCATTCAGGCAGCTGGACCATGGCCAGTCTAAACAATGATGAGATGTTATGTATGCTGGGAAAGAGAAGCACTTCCTTAGACAGGGTTCAAAAAGGACCTAAAAACCGAAAGAACTACAGATGCTGTAAATCGGGAACAACTCACTTCTCTACCTGCCTTTGTTCAAAACGGACATGGCCTAATGAAGAGTAGCCTGCAGGTTTGATTCTTGTAGCTGCAGTTACAATGACAGTCAATCAGACTGATGATGTGCCAAGACATTTCTGAATGTGAGCTCTAATTTGCAATGAGGTGTCACCTTTGCCACCTGCATGCCCTCTGAGGGGTTCTTTGCCATTTCCCTCTCACTGCGTGTCCTGTGAAGGCCTATTCATGGCTGGCAGTGGTTGTCGCAGTGTACGTCTAGGCTTTAATTAATGGTTTTGGCCTGCAAATGACTTGAAGCGCTCAGATAATGGCAATGACTTCTCTGCTCTCCACATACTGTTCAGTTGCTGACTGTTCTTTATTCTGCAACCTGTTCACCTGCTGCCACCACCTGCTTTTCTACATTAGTTGGGCCCAGGAGAGGGGTTGTCAGAAAATATTATCATGTTTAGAATGAAAAGGTAAATAGTAAATACATAAAGGGCAAGAGTTCACATCTACCATGAGGCTACTAGAGGAGCCATCTTCTTACTTAGTAATGAAGGGGACTATATGTTCACATTAACTATCTATGCTACATCTCCCCCTCTCCACCAAGCCTCTAACTCTATCCATTACACCACATTTTATTATTTAAACTCCTTCTCTTACATGTCTGCCAAAGTCTCTGACGTTATCCTTGATTTACTGAGGTACTTGCTGTGGTGGTTTCATCAGTCTACCCAACCCTGGTCTCAGTTCCATCAGAGGAGATTAGAATGTGAGTTCTCTACACCTTCTGTAAAACTCTGTTGGGCAGAATGAGAACCATCAGATATTTACAGTCACTGTTCATGCATCTTCCAGGTCTCCTGAATAACAGGTCAATTCTGTTGAAAGAAAATCTCTTTGTGGACGCAGGTACTCTCCTGTTTCACCACACTGTTTCAT
>NC_063338.1:41048254-41053350 GCF_021869965.1 Rhincodon typus
GGCCTAGACCCATTTTCTGAAGAAGGGTCTAGGCCCGAAACGTCAGCCTTCCTGCTCCTCTGATGCTGCTTGGCCTGCTGTGTTCATCCAGCTCTACACCTTGTTATCTCAGATTCTCCAGCATCTGCACTGCCTGCTATCTCTGAAACACTCTGTAGGTCTGATAGTTTGTGATGACTATTGTTAATTTCATATTTGACTAGAATGGGATTCATTCCTCCTCTTTCTTCCTCATTCTGTTCAACTATAGTTCTGTGAGATTTGCACATGAAGAGTGGCAAGTTGAGTCTGCAGTGTCCTTCCAACACTGAAGCTCACGTGGAGCCAAACTATTCTGCAGTGGGGTGGAATAATATCTTAGCAATGCCAGGTTAATGTCATTATTCCTTTCCAATAAAGCCTTTACTTACTTGTTTCACTCCACTACAATCCTCATCATTAGCTTCTGTATCTCAGGGCACTAATTGAACGGGAAAATTGGTAAGCTTTAGTCAACTGCTTGAAGAATTTGTTAGTAAATTGTGGGTCATTGTCTAAAATGATGATGTTTGGAATCTCTTTAAATGTCTTTAAATAATGCAATGGCAGCTCCAGAGGTATGACCATGTGGAGTTTTACCTCTAGTCATCTTGAATAGTAGTCAACCGCTTTTCAAAATGTCTCCTTTCAGAGCTCAAAAAGATCCCTGCTGAGACCTTTCCACAAAAAGACTGAGCCTCCACCATGAGACTGCTAAGAAGAGTGATGTGTCATGTGATCTTTCATCACTTTTCATGATGATGATGTTGACCTTCTTATCTAATATATTCGCATTAATCTTTTACACTTCAGGTCTGCCTGTAATTACAAATGGCCGGCTCTAGTTGCTGGCCATGTTTATGGCATTGCGTTTAGTTATTTTGATGGCAATTACAAAAGAGGGTCTTCTTTTCCAAAACTTTACGTTTGTACCTGAGAGGTCATCTCCCATTAACAATGTCCTAAATGACAGGCCACTCAGCTACTGCCCTCATTATAGCTTTGGTTTCAACCTGGACAAAAGAGCTGAACTCCAAATGGGTGGCGAGAATAACTGTCCTTGACATCACGGCCATATTTGATTTAATGTGGCATTAAGGGGCCTTGTAGAAACTAGAATCAGTGGGAATTGGGAGAAAGCTCTCCACTCCTTGGAATCAGACCTGGCACACAGGATGGTTGTGGTTGCTGGAAGTCAGTCATCTCAGCTCCAGGACATCTCTCCAGGAGTTTCTCAAGTTAGTGTCCTTGACTGAACTATCTTCAGCTGATTCATCAATGGCATTCCCTCCTCCACAAGGTAAGAAATGGGCATTTTTTTCTGATGATTGCGGAATGTTCAGTACCATTCGCAACACCTCAGCTGTTGAGGCATCTAATGTTTACATGCAACAAAACCTGAATGATATCCAGGTTTAGGCTGACCAGTGGCACGTAACATTCGCATCACACAAATGCCAGACAATGATCATTGTCAATAAGAGAGAATCTGACCATTACATCTTGATGTCTGATAGTATTTCCATATTAAATCCCCAATTATCAATATCCAGGGAGTTGCCTTTGACTGGAAACTGAACTTGACCAGCTATATAAAAATTTTGGCTACAAGCGCAGTTCAGAAACTAGGAAGCCTATAGCAAATAACTCACCTCCTGACTCCTCAAAGTCTGTCCACCATTTACAAGGTACAAGTCAGGAGTGTGATGAAATACTTCCCATATACCTGGATGGGTGCTGCTCCAACAACACCCAATAAGTTTGACACTATCCAGGAAAAAGTCCACTTGATTGGCATTACAACCACAAATACCCACTTCCTGCACACCAATGCAGAGTAGCAGCAGTGCATATCATGAACAAGGTACCCTACAACAAGTCACCAAGGGTCTTTAGATAGAACCTTCCAAGCACTACTATCTGGAAGGACAAGGGCAGCAGATACATAGGAACACCACCAGCTGTAAGTTCCCCTCCAAGTCACTCACCATCCTAACTTGGAAATATATCGTCATTCCCTCGCTGTCGCTGGGTTGAAGTTTCTGGAACTCTCTCCCTAACGGCATTGTGGGTCAACCTATAGCAGGTGGACTGCAGTGGTTCAAGAAGGCAGCTCACCACTACCTTAAAGGCAACCAGGAATGGGCAATAAATGCTGGTCCAGCCAGCAAAGTTCACAACCCATGATTCAATTTTTTAAAAAATCAACATGTATACATCTGGAAATTAATGTCGTCAGTATTACTGCAGAAAATGTTAGTTCACTTTCCAATTCTTCTATTATTTTGACAGAGCCATTTTACCCATTTAAAATAAAACCACAATGAAATAGTTTTTGCCGTATCCGGATTAGAAATTCCTTTAATAAGATTGTTTACAATCCTTTACAGGGTAGACATGCAAATTTATTCTGAAGATAAGTATTTTTCTTTACAGTTGGCCACTAGATAATTCAACATATATTATACAGAGGGTGGAATATCTGCCATTTTGTTCTTGGGATAAAGTTACTGCAGCTTTGCATTAACATACTGTATTTCAGCAGGCAGCAGCAAATCTTCATACACCATTCCTCCAATACCATTGGGCAAAACTTTCCCTTCAACACAAATGTTTAAATGCAGAGTTCATTATTTTTTCCAAAACCAAGATGGCTGACTACGCAAAACCTGTAGCTTCCCTCTTAGGAATTTCTTTAAGTCTTGGAGTAAATATCAGCAGGCTATTCCATTCAGATTCACTCATATTAGAGTTCTTTGGAGTTGCATCCTGTATAGTATCTCAGATATCTATAACACAGATTAACAGAGCCACAAAAATAAAAAGCTGTCAGATAGTTATTACAGCCTATGTAATTATGTCTATTGGATAACTTTCTGTAAATGGGTGCACTTGCTATAAATACTGTTATCTTGCTCTGACAGCCCCATTGACAAAATCTTTCGGGTTAGTCAACTCTGCCTGACACACATTTGTTGTTTTGCCAGACTGCAGATTTTCAGGAACTTTTGACAGACACAGAAGTTCTTGGTCTAATGGTAGGCTGCCTGTGTCATGACTTGGACCACAGAGGCACTAACAATGCTTTCCAAGCAAAGTAAGTTTGAATGATTAGTGACATATTCCTATTGCTTTTATCTATAATCATTTTTTACACAGCACAATGGTTGATCTCTCAATATATCCAAGACACACATGAAAATAATTTGGAGTAACTTTGCTCTTTCCCTTATTCAGGTTTATATTAGTCATCTAAATTCTTCAGTGATTCTATTTACCAAGCATTTATAGCTTCAATTCTGCAGTTAATAGAAATCAGATGATCTTGGCCAATTGGGTTAAAATGCACACTGCAAGGAAAACAGACATTATGAATTGTAAAGTTACTTTCAGACTATCCACCGTGTACTACAGTTTTTTAGAACAATTAATTACTCAACTCCACTATTAAATTTGCATCTTAATTTATTAAGGGGGGTTACTCCATTCTATTTCTTGAAATCACAGCCTTCTCTCTGATGTAATATCCAGCATAATGCAGTATACCTGAAATTAGATCTTGTTAGGATTTGATGCTGCCTTATTGATTAAATGAAACTGACACAAGTTTCTTGTGCCTTCAGTAACTAATAAAATTCAGCAACGCTTACAATCACAATATGAGAGTAGAAACAGATCCAAGACCATACCAAACATTTTATCTAAATCAAGATTTAAGAGGATTAAGCAGTCTTCATTTTGTCAAAGGCTTTTTTAAATTACATTTGTATGCCTTCTAAATCAGACCCAATAGGCTTGTGGGTGAATTGCGCTTGGCAGTTTATTAAAGTATTAACAATTGTTTTGGAAATACGGCCAGGTTATTGTGCTCCCTTAACAGCCTTTTCTAAAAATGACTTTTAAGAACCAATCAGCAAACCTAACAGAAAAGAAACATAGTAGAATTCTCCAAGGAAAGACAAATTAATTTTAAAAGAGAAGAAATAATATATACTTATATACTTAAACTATCTTCTTCTTTCTCTAGGAGTGGGTCGGCCTTAGCACAGCTGTATGGCACCTCAGCTACTCTAGAACTACATCATTTCAATCATGCAGTTATGATTCTTCAGAGTGAGGTAATGCATTCTGGCAGCTTCGCACAATCAGAAATCTCAATGTAATAAGATAACAAGGTGTAGAGCTGGATGAACACAGCAGGCCAAGCAGCATCAGAGGAGCAGGAAAGCTGACGTTTCGGGTCTAGACCCTTCTTCAGAAAATCTCAATGTAATGGGCTGGGTCTTACGGAACGTGCTGGAGTGGGCAAGATGGCAGAGGGTGCTCAGAAAACTGTGTGGGAGGCCCCACATCAGTACACTGGCCACAGGATACTAGCTCCTGATTATGTCAGTGGCACATGGGTAAGCAAGCAGGAAAGATGCCTGTGTGTAATAGAAACTCATAAAATCAAAATTGGCCACCTGCATGCAATTTAAATGTAATGTACTGGGATTTCATGCAGCCTTCTGATGAGATAAAAATTGCCACAACTTGCCTGTGCTTTCAATAACTCTCACATTGAACTTACCTGACTCACTATCAGAACACTTTTGATTTGCAGGAGAGTGAGGCACAGGGAGCAACATTGTCTCTTGGATGATTTTGTCTGTGCTCAAACTTAATAATCTGTGGCGCCGAGGGGCAGAGTCTGATTTGGAAGTGATTAAGCCTGAAGTGTTGGTTCTAAACATTAAAGGGTGGTGGGGGTGTGCATAACCTAGAGACAGACTAGGCACTCATTAAAAGGGAATTACATCAAAGTCCCGAAGGGGATTACATTTCAGAGGCTGTCTCAAAACAGGGAGGGAGTTGCACAATGTACAGCTCCATTCTCAAATGAAAGAGGGGATCAGTGCTGTACAAGAAAACCGCATCACACAGGAAACCACACAGCACAGGAAAACCACACAGCACAGACAAACCACACAGCACAGACAAACCACACTGCACAGGAAAACCACACTGAACAGGAAAACCACACTGCACAGGAAAACCACACTGCACAGGAAAACCACACAGCACAGACAAACCACACC
>NC_063338.1:41053360-41077648 GCF_021869965.1 Rhincodon typus
AACCACACCGCACAGGAAAACCACACCACACAGACAAACCACACCACCCAGGAAAACCACACCACACAGGAAAACTACACCACACAGACAAACCATACCGCACAGGAAAAACAAATCGCACGGGAAAACCACACTACAGAGGAAAACCACACAGCACAGACAAACCACACAACACAGGAAAACCACACAACACAGGAAAACCACACCACACAGACAAACCACACCTCACAGGAAAACCACACCGCACAGGAAAACCACACAGCACAGGAATACCACACAGCACAGACAAACCACACAGCACAGGAAAACCACACTGCACAGGAAGACCACACTGCACAGACAAACCACGCTGCACAGGAAGATCACACTGCACAGGAAAACCATGCCACACTGGAAGACCACACTGCACAGGAAAACAACACAGCACAGACAAACCACGCCGCACAGGAAAACAATTAGGGATGGGCAATAAATGCTGCCTCGCCAGGTACACCTTCATCCTATGAATGAATAAAGGAGATCACCACTTGTACATAAGAATGAGTGGGAAAGATACTGAGCAACAAACATGATAGTTTTGTTCAAAGCTTCCAGCTGACAGCAGTGAATTTCTCTAGGCTTTCGCTGCCATCAGCTGAAATGGAATCTCTCAGTATTATCAAAAGGCCTGGAGAAGTCATAGAGCAAGCTTCCCTGGAGCCATGGTGTACCGTGCTGGGTGGATTGTAACATCTTCAAACACAGATAAATCCAAAGATGTTACCAATTAGGCTTTTACAAAGAGATTTCTCTTACTTGAAGTTTCACAAACGTTATGTTGCAATAGTCACACATTTTGAAAAATTCTGACCAGTTTAATTGCAATTCCACCTCAGAAAGACAGCATGCAAATTTAAGCTATTTTAAAGGGTTTTCTGTCATTTAAATATGGTGTGTTGTCCAGTGTGAGGATCAGGTGGCGAGGGTTTCCCAATGCCATCTGATCCTGTGCCAAGCCCATGTTACACATTTTCATGACACAGGCAGCCACAAGCTTCCCACACAGAATTCCTTCTTGCTTCTAGCCCTGCTGACAAGCTCATCGATAGGAGTACAGAATCCAGCTAAACAATTCAACAAAGTGTATTCCTCTTGGTGAAACTCTACAGCACTAATGACAGCAAAAGCATGGTCAAAGCTACAATTAATAACCTCCTCTGTGACCACTGATCTCTCTTGTGGGCCTGCTTGCAAGTTAAGACAGAAAAATGTCAACATATCAAATTGCATTTCAACACTAAAGACTAGCCTGACCATGGATTTTAAATGTCCACAACACTTCATATCAGAAATACTCTGCCTCACCTTGAACCATACTCTAATGAATGCCTGCAAATAAAAATAGAGAAAAAAAAATTACTGCTGTCAGCTTTGAACAAAGCTATCATGCTTTTTGCTCGGTATCTTTCCCACTCATTCTGATATACGTAGTCATGATCTCCTTTATTCATTCATAGGATGAGGCTGTCCCTGGCTAGGCAGCATTTATTACCCAGAGGGCTGATGAGAGCTAACCATATTGCTATGGGTCTGGAATCACATGTAGGCCAGACCAGGTAAGGATGGCAGTTTCCTTCCCTCAAGGATATTAGTGAACCAGAGATAGTAGGAACTGCAGATGCTGGAAAATCTGAGATAACAAGGTGTAGAGCTGGATGAACACAGCAGGCCAAGCAGCATCATAGGAGCAGGAAGGCTGACGTTTCGGGCCTAGACCCTTCATCAGAAATGGGGGAGGGGAAGGGGGTTCTGAAATAAATAGGGAGAGAGGGGGAGGCAGATAGAAGATGGATAGAGGAGAAGATAGGTGGAGAGGAAACGGACAGGTCAAAGAGGCGTGGATGGAGCCAGTAAAGGTGAGTGTAGGTGGGGAGGTAGGGAGGAGATAGGTCAGTCCAGGGAGGACGGACAGGTCAAGGGGGCGGGATGAGGTTAGTAGGTAGGAAATGGAGGTGCGGCTTGAGGTGGGAGGAGGGGATAGGTGGGAGGAAGAACAGGTTAGGGAGGCGGGAACGAGTTGGGCTGGTTTTGGAATGCGGTAGGGGGAGGGGAGATTTGAAGCTGGTGAAATCCACATTGATACCATTGGGCTGCAGGGTTCCCAAGCAGAATATGAGTTGCTGTTCCTGCAACCTTCGGATGGCATCGTTGTGGCACTGCAGGAGGCCCAGGATGGACATGTCGACTGAGGAATGGGAGGGGGTGTTGAAATGGTTCGCGACTGGGAGGTGCAGTTGTTTATTGCGAACCGAGCGTAGGTGTTCCGCAAAGTGGTCCCCAAGCCTCCGCTTGGTTTCCCCGATGTAGAGGAGGCCACAACGGGCACAGCGGATACAGTATACCACATTAGCAGATGTGCAGGTGAACATCTGCTTGATGTGGACTTCACAAGCTTCAAAATCTCCCCTCCCCCTACCACATCCCAAAACCAGCCCGGCTTGTCCCCACTTCCCTAACCTGTCCTTCCTCCCACCTATCCCCTCCTCCCAACTCAGCCCTACCCCTATCTCCTACCTACTAGCCCCATCCCGCCCCCTTGACCTGTCCGTCCTCCCTGGACTGACCTATCCCCTCCCTAACTCCCCACCTTACACTCACCTTTACTGGCTCCATCGCCGCCTCTTTGATCTGTCTGTTTCCTCTCCACCTATCTTCTCCTCTATCCATCTTCTATCCACCTCCCCGTCTCTCCCTATTTATTTCAGAATCCCCTTCCCCTCCCCCATTTCAGATGAAGGGTCTAGGCCCAAAACATCAGCTTTCCTGCTTCTATGATGCTGCTTGGCCTGCTGTGTTCATCCAGCTCTACACCTTGTTATATTAGTGCACCAGATGGGTTTTTCCAACAATCAACAATGGATTCAAAGTCATCATTAGATTGTCAATTCCAGATATTTATTGAATTCAAATTCCACCATCTGCCATTGCGGGATTTGAACCCAGGTCCCCAGAATATTATCTGGGTCTCTGGATTAACAGTCCAGCAATAATACCATACAATAATAATAATAATAATTGCCTCCCCTTCTGCCTAATGACAAGCCTATGGTACATTTGTCTAAATCTCATGGCCTTGTGCATTCCTTTTCAGTTGCTCATAGAGGTTCTGCATTTTCAATTTTAATGAGTAATACGACTTGGTGAAAAGAGTACATGAAATGGTTTCTGTTACCTTTCTGCTACCATAACTCGTCTTCCCAAAGATATCCATGGTCCTTCGAGATTCTAGCTGTTCCACGGTCACCAATAAAAATTGGCAGCTTCCCCTGTTAATCATGGCTCATGTCCACAGGCAAGTGGCCATAACCTGGGCCTGGGTGACTCACAAAAGAGCAAGGACAAATACCCTTTGAGACCTCAAAAGCGCCTATTAGCCTAACTGAATATATACGGAAAATTCTGACAAAAAGACACACTCAAAGCTTTTCATTCAGCCCTCATCAGCTCAATTTACAAGAAATCCCAACTCAAGGGGAGAGCTAACATTTATACTTCAGGAGAGGAAAATGCTGACTGGTTGGCAAGCGGACTCTGATAGAGGTGGAGATGCAATATGTCTGGACTAGTAATCCAAAACCCAGCCTAATGTTCAGGGGTCATGGGTTCAAATCCCACCATGGTAGATGGTGAAATTTGGATTCAATAAAAATCTGATGTAAAAAGTTAGTCTGGGTGTTACCATGTAACCACAGTGAAGTGTTATAAAACCTACCTGGTTTACTAATGTCCTTTAAAGAAGGAAATCTGCAATTTTTACCTGGCATGGCCTATGTTTGACTCCAAACCCACAGCAATGTGGTCAACTGCTAACTGCACTCTGGATAATTAGGAAAGGGTAATAAATGCTGGCCTAGCCAGCAAAGTCCACAACGCATGAATAAATTTTTTAAAATTCTTCTAAGGCCATTATATCCTTCCCAAGGTGTAGGCCCAGAATTGGCCACATCATCTAAGCAGTATTGTGTGCAGCTTAATCATGAGTTCTATCCCCTTGGAGCTTAGGTCTCTCATTATAAAGGCCATTACAAAGTCGACATGGCACCTCTTGTTTGAGAGAGAGAATAATGAGACAGAGACTCACTTCTGCTCATGAGGCAGTACCTAAGGGTGGAAATTAATCCAGAAGACTTGGTTTTGTCTATCTGCTGGACAGCCAGTGAGAGCTCCACGTTACCAAATTTCATGAAGGTTCTCTGCACTAATTGCCTAGTGGGCAAACCCATGGCTTGGTGTGATCAGGGACGCTGGAGAGACAGAAGTTTTAACTTGAAAGTTTCCAGTGAATCAGAGGCCAGCAGCACCAGACAATGCCAGCAGGAGCAGTGATAGCAGCTGGCAATGCACCCAACAGAGCCCCAGGATCAGTGAGGCCTCGGATGAGTGAGGGTGAGAAGAACAGATCAGAAGAAGACTCCTATTGGACTAAAAATGTTGACTCAGTTTCTCTCTCTACAGATGCTGCCAGACCTGCTGAGTTTCTCCAGCATGCTCTGTTTTACTTTATTATCTTGAAAATGGAATCAGTTTATTAGTAATTCCCATGCAAGAGCAACCAGTTTACAGACATTCTTGACTGGGATTAAAGCTGAGGCACTAAAGAACATGTGGAACTGTACTCAGTGAAGAGCCAATATACTTAAAAGGAGGGGAGAAAACTGTCAAAAAAAATTAATTCAATACTGGATAAGATACATATTATACAGTTCTGCACATCACTGAGTACACATTCTAGCTCTTTGTGTCTTAATAGCCAATGCTAAGCAGTGAGGATGTTTAGAATGAATGATTTATTATCACATATATCTTGAAGATACAGTGAAAAGTGCTTTGTGGCTATAATCCAGCACCATTTTGAGTTACAATAAGGATAAAAAGAAATTAAGTGAGAGTCCACCTTTATTTCAAGTGGGTTTGTTTCAAGTGTTGAAGTAAAAATCCACATTGACCCTGAAAGACATATCAAATATTCACCTTCCAGCTAAATAACTCCTCAGAAACCATTCTAGATGTTGTGAATTGATACATAATTTAATTCTTCAAACTTCCGAGTAACACAGTTGCCTTTGCAGTACTTTTAGCATTAACCTTAGTTTGATATTTGAAAAACAAAACAACAAAGTCTGTCAAAGAATTCTTTGAAATTCCTTACTATTTCATAGGTATTCAAAAGGAAAATGATTCTCACTTGACTTCAGTAAGAAAATATAAACTGTGGTGTGCATTTTGAAATTTTATGCAGACTTCAAAAAAAACTATTGAGGTTAACATTTGAAATTAACTATTTTCATATACAAATAATTATTAATAATCAAGCAAATAATTTGTTCTGGTTACAGTTGGTGGTGACAAAATTTAATTTGATAGCAGACTTTTATAACTAATCCTGCAAAGTACAAAGGCCATAGAGTAAAGTACTAATGAGAATAAAACATTGACTGAATGTTTTGATGATTTGAGCTGTGAAGGCATATTTTCCTAATGTACTTATTGGTAACTAACTAAACCCCACATGATAGTTCATCAATTACAATGGCCCAAATCGCTGTCAAAATAATAATGCAGCAAATAGCAAATAGCAAAGACTACAGCAACCTCAGGTGAGGACAGATGCTAATATACAAGTTAGCAACAGGAGTAAGCCATTCATCCCCTTTAGCTTGCTCTACCATTCAATAAGATCATGGCAATCTGTTTGTGATCTCACCTCAACATTCGCCCTGCCCCTGATTTCTTTCGACTCCCTTGTTAGTCACTAATCTATTCTACCTTTAATTTAAAAGTATTCTGCTCTCCCCAGTCTCTGAGGAAGAGAGTTCCATAGACTCATGGCTTTCTGAGGAGAAAAAAGTTCTCGTCTCGAGTGTAAATAGGAGATCCTTATGTTGCAACTGTGTTCCCTCTCTCCCACAACGTGAAGCACCCTTTCAGCATTCACCCTGTCATCCTATCAGGATCCTCTCACTCCTCATTATTCTAAACTCTAAAGGATATAGACACAACCTCTCCTCGTGAGCTAACCACCTCCTCCCTGGTATTAGTCTAGTGAATCTTCTCTTAATGGCTTCTAATGTATTTACATCCTTTCCTAAATAAGCAGTCCAAACTGTACACAATACTCTAGATGTGTTCTGAGCAACACTCTGTACAACTGTAGCAAAACATTGCTATTTTTATATTCCAGTCCCCTTGCAAGTATGAACGCATTCAATTTATCCTCATAATGACTTGTTAAAACTGCCTTGTGATTCATCCATTGTAATAATACGTTGCTTTCTATTCTTCCTGTTAAAGTGAACAAGTTCACGTTTCACAAAATTGTATTCCATTTCTCAAAATTCTTTCCATTCACTTATCTATACTCATTTGCAGACTCCTAATTGTCCTATTTGCCGCCAAACCAAGCCTGCACCTCAACATGTACCACGCATTTTTCTACCACCACGCATTTTAAATGTAGGAATCTAGAGCCTCTTGTATTGAACAAGACATAGTTAATTACATGTTAGGAGCAAGTTACAGATCACTTTGATATGCTAGAGTTTTGACAGAGAGGAAAAGGAAGACTTGGATGTTAGGATCAGAGGAGTAGAATTTAAGCTATTCTGCTCACAAGCCCATGTGACAGCACCAAAGTCAGTGATGCTTTTGGCATTTCTCAGCATTAACCTTTATATACATCTTTCCTCAGGCCCTTAGCCCATTATTACTATTATAGGTTTGTTTATATAATTATATTTGCCACTACCCCATCTTCCCTCAAAGTCTCTGACTTACAAATTCAGGTGATTTTGATGTTTCACTATCCTCCAAGAATGTGTTTTCTTCAGAATTGCAAGATTGATTGTTTGCTGGGTGGGAGACTGTTGTTTTTGATTATTTTTCCTGACAATTTGAGGTCTGTAGGACTCTTACAACTGGAGTACCTATAATCTCTTGGATTTCCTTTGTAAGGTAGGACTTCCTTGCTGAAATGTACAAATTCTTCTTTCTAGTATCTTCTGAAGATCTGAAAAGGGCAATCTCTTCTTTGTAGTATCTTGAATTGTTGGATTTTAATTGTCCCTTCTCAGTGATGGACCTGTGGTGTGGCATGTGCCACAGCTTCAATCTGTGTTAGCAGATTTCTATTCTCAATCTGCCTGTAGATCAATGTTCCATGTAGACCCTTTACTTCTCTTTTAATTGGCTTGGACATTCTCTCATGCCCCCTCAGTGACTACACTATTTGCAAAACCAACTGTGGTCCTACAAGACTGTTTCTAGCTTGGCAGGATATCTGTCACTATCATTGAGGATTCTTCCTGCAAAGATAAAGACATCAAATGTTCAGTTTGAACTTGTCTCTTCAAAAGTCACGCAGCATCTAACATCAGATTTAAATCTGTCATAGCTATTACTTTTCCAAGCTGTGTTGCATTCTGAGTTATCTCAGTTAAAGATTTGTTAATTGGCTCAAGTGGTGTGTATTGCTCATTGACTATCTTATTGCTTATGTTTCCTCTCAAACTTTGCTGATTTGTGCAGTCTGAATTAAGTTTGTTTTTCATAGCAGTGAGAAACATTTCTGCCAAACTAGTGTAGTTATAGATTCCCATCTCGTTGACAGGATCAAACAAATTTATTAAGTTAACATAACTAATTTCAATGAACTTTACTTTCTGCTTGCATTCTGCCATGGGTCTAGACTGCCCTATGAAATCTTCTACTAGCTGTCCCTTGACAGGGTGTTCCTTGACTAGTTATTGCTTGACTGGCTGTTTCATGACAAGTTTTTGTTTGACTTTAACCAGCTTAAGTACTTCTACCATTTGAAGAAGATTAAGCTGAAGATGCACATTCCTACTTGAATGAGAATTCTTGATTGTGAAGTATGTACACATTTTCTTCTGTTTGACAATGCTTGCAGATTTGCTCATGGCATTCCTTTAATCTGCAATGAAATGCTTCCTGGATCTTGTATTTGCATTGTTGTTGGCTGTTGACAGTGTTTTCTCAACCATGGTTCACTTTCTGATAGTATCATGACAAGTAGTCATTTGGTCTTACATAATTTGTGTTTTACTGAAAAAAGGTGAATTTTATTGCAACTCTTTGTGTTGCACTCATTAGGACATTTCACAAGGACACAATATCAAGAGGAAAACTGACATTTATACTGGATGACAGCAGAGTGCCAATTGGTTGGCAAGTGGACTGTCACTGTTTGAGGTGTTGCCAATGAGAATACACCTATAAATGCTGGCTGACAGTTAATAGTTGGGCTTTGTTTAAATTTTAAACTGTTGCTGATTGGTTAGGGCTTTGCCCTGAGAAATGAAACAGCAAATGGCTGTCACTTATTTTTGAGTTGGAACAGGCACAGTGTGACATCTTGCAAAATATCTTGATGCGTGCAAAATGAGAAGCTTCAGCAATGATGTAGAAACATTTGACCAAGCATCTAACTAAAATTCATGAGATGACTTTTGACACAAGTACCAGTTTAACAAAATGAAAATTCTGCATCACCTACTTCCCCAAGTAATGCTTAAAACTTTCCTACTGTTGCAGTCTGTCTACGACACTAACCACTTTGTGATTATAGATATTTGACTTCTTGATTTTCTGTGAATATGCCTTACTGCTGCACAGTTTCTGATAGTGACCTATTGTGTGACAGATGAATCATTCACATTTAATAAATGGGCACTGTCTCTGCTATAAGGTTTCTTTGCTCAGTAATGCTGACAAGGACTTTTAGTGTTGGATACCTGCCCTAATTATTGGTACTGGCTTCTCACTTGTGTCTTTTATGGTTTTATACCTTAAAAATTGAATGGTCTCTCCTAATCTGTTTTAGTATTGATCTGTATTCTTTTTGACTTCTGTTTCACATGAATGGCTTTCTCTAGAGTCAGGTCTTCTTTTGTTTGTAATAAATCTGAGAAAGACTCATCAGCAATTCCAACAACATTTCTACTCTTACAAATTCAGATTTTAAATCACCATAGTCTCAGTTCTCCACTAATCTGTCAAGATCTCTAATGAAATTATTTTTGGAATGCCCAGAAGTGTATTCTTCTATGAAATCTTGGCTCTTTCAATAATTTTATTTGCTCTCTGATTAAGGTAATTTTGAAAAGCTTTAAGTACTTCTACAAAAGTATCTTTGAACATACAAATTAGGAGCAGTAGTTGCCATATGGCCTCTCACGCATGGTTCAGCATTCAATCAAATCATAAAATAAAAATCGAAAGAACTGCGGATGCTGTAAATCAGAAACAAAAACAGAAATTGCTGGAAAAGCTTTTCGGGTCTGGCAGCATCTGCGGAGAGAAATCAGAGTTAACGTTTCGGGTCGAATGACCCATTCTCAGAACCATTCCTCTGTAGAAGGGTCACTCCAGCTGAAACATTAACTCTGATTTCTCTGCACAGATGCTGCCAGACCTGAAAAGCTTTTCCAGCAATTTCTGTTTTTGGTTCATTCAGATTATGGCTGATCTGTTTGTGTTTTGATTTGCACATCGTAATCTATCACTGATAACCTTGCCTAACAAAAATCTATCTACCTCTACCTCAAAAATATTCAGTGACCCCACTTCCACCACATTCTGAGACAAAGAGTTCCAAAGTGCACAACCCTATGGGAAAAAAAGTATTCTCCTCATCCCTGTCCTAAAATGATGATCCCTACCTTTTAAACAGTGCTCCTAGTTCTGGGCATGGCCACAAGACGAAACATCCTTTTCTCATTACTCAAAGGCGAAGAAGGTGCTGATAATCAAGCCCCACTATTCATCAAGTCATCATAACCTACTGGAATTGGAGTGTGGATTTCACTCCAGGTTTTGCCATTAACAGGAGAATAACTATTTATTGTAATCAAATTTATCCTTTAAAAAATAGCAAGGAAAAACATTACTTATTATTACTCATTACTACAATGCATTTTAAACTATACCCCTTTAAAATAAGGAGTGCATGGGACTGGTGCCCTGAGATGCTGTTGTATGGTAAGGAACCTGGAGTCTCTTCACAGTTGCCGGGTACCTGCTCTGACATCCATGTGGAGAATTCTCGATGTTTAGTTTGCTTATAGAGGATGGTCCGAATGGAAGCTGCATATGAAAGAAGTGCAATCTGCAGTTAATAAGATCATTAACAATCAATAATCTCCCTTCGTTGTCAACTCGCCACTGCCAGCAAGAATTTCACCTTGACGTGTGGAACTTAATTAAAAGATGCAGTGAGTTGCTCCTGATGTTGAGATAGGCTTCGCTGGATTATTCACATGATCTGACCACATTTCTTGCTATAGCCCATGTCATTCAGGCCACTGTGTTTCAAGATGACAGCTCACCCCACCACCACCTTCTCAAGGGCAACTAGGGATGGGCAATGATTGCTGACCCAGCCAGAGATGATAAACCCCATGAGTGAATTTAAGAAAAACAAGCACATCATTTACTGTTTTTACACTTTTAGCAAAGTTTTGTTGAATTCTAATGTATCCAGCCTTCTTGTGATTAAATGTGGAAATCAAGAAGTTGGTATTGGGAATGTGTGTTAACTTTACAAGAAATGGTCACTTGTTACCTGACAACCAAGTCAAAGGCATTGAGTTGCATTAGGTTCATGTGTTTGAATTATAAATAAGAAGTAAACTCACTGCAGAAAGGACAGCATTTTTCTGACCACTGTTATTCTGCCTCTCCCTGTTGAAAAGGTCAATTGAGAATTCAATCCATGTCTGCAGGTTGCCCCACAGCATTACGTGGTCCAGAATGAATCTTCCACACCTATATGGGGAGAATGTCCCAGCTCTGCAATCTGCCCACTATCTCTGGCCCAACTGAGAGTGGTGGTCAATACTGGGCTATAGGCAATCCAATCTCACACAGGAATTAGATTGAGAAGTAATTTGGGAGGGAGGGCTTCTCCATACAGTTGGCGGGAGCACACAAGCCACTTGAGATGGGTAACCCAGAGCTGTGGACCACAGCTTGAGTCTGCCCTCCAATGGGCCCAGGGAGGGCTATAAACAGGGCAACCTCTCCTCTTTTCCAATAGTATTCCAGGAGTGGGACCTGGCGGACTTCAAACCTGGCGTCCTCCCCCACCTGCCATGTGAGAAATTGCTACCTATCAGCCTCAATTGGCCTAAGGGCAATTGGGCCACCCAACACTGCCCCCATTGGAAGTGAGACGGTAATGGAGTAGGGGGCGAGCAAGTGTATGCAAGGAAAAGAGCACATGACATGTCACACATTATGTTTTGCCTCATGCTCTCCTGCCAACCTACCCCAAAGTGAATATAAATTACTCCCAAGTCCAACAACCCTCTTAATGAGGAGACAGTGTTTATTACTGCTAGTTAACAGCTCTGCGATTGAATATTAACTATTAACACGTGTGGAACGCCAGTCCTTCATTGTTTAAATTGTTTTTTTACTGGAGTTTTAAAAATGTTAGAAAACATTAAACAACTTGTATTCTTCCTTTCTGGCTCTCCTTTCATACCTTTTGTTACATTCTCCCCTTCTATATTTAACCTGAAACTGTATTGACCATCCTAAGTAATACTTCCTTTTTCAGATCCTGCTTTATCTATTTTCCAGAACTGAAACCTGATGTGGCAAGGTGATCCACAGTTCTTTGTTCAGTTCGAGGGTGCCCTGCTGTTTCCATCTCCCACTACCAGCAACTCCCGGGGCAATGTATTAATGACATTAGATGGACAAGGCCAAATCTCATTAACAGCTGGGTCGCTTCCTTGATCATTGACAGGAATTTTTGGGTCAATTAAAACATCAGCTCAGCTGGCCAGCAAACAGCAAGACATTTGCAGCAGGAGCCCTGAAGCCATGGCTGCCAACTCTATACGGGCATTTAATTCGAAGCCCTCCCCAGCAGGCTGTCAGTGATGGGATAGCACATATTACGAATGTTCTAAATGTTCTGTAATAAACTGTATTGATAATATTTTTAACTGCATTTTTTTCCTTTCCCTCATGACAGGGGCACAATATTTTTGCAAGTCTGTCTTCCAGGGTGTATAGTGACATCATGCAGCTTTTGAAACAGTCAATACTAGCAACTGATCTGACACTCTACTTTGAGTAGGTATTCATCCCTTTTTAAATTTCAATACTGTAGCCACACCTCTGCTTATCTGAAAATAAATCCTCAGGTTAAAAAGGATGCCTTTATGCAAGTTATAATATTTATTGATTTTACTGGCTCTTGGATGTTGAATTGAATCGGCTGAGCTTGTTCTCATAATTCAGATGGAGATCCTGGATTTCACCTAATAAATTAAAATTAGCCTTTGAGGGAACACGGCAGAAATTAATTGGTCTTTATTTCAATCAGACGTACATAAATTAAACCTGTTACGATTTTCAATACTAAAAATACACACATATTTGGAATTATAAAATGACACTAAAAAACAATATTTCATTTAAAAAGGCATATGAGATCCCAGAATTTGAGGAATTGAGGAAGAGACAGGACTGTAAAGAGAGAGCAAGGCCGTAGTATTATGTTTGGATTATTCTAACCAAAAGACAATGCAACAATGTGGCTGCTTTTATGTGCTATGTGGCTGGCATTACTTTGAGTAAACAGTGAAAAACAAAAATGATGAACCTTTTCGATCACTTTATCCATGGTATTGAATTAGTTTTTACACCAATTAACACTGATCATTGAATACAGCACAGAAAGAGATCATGAAACATGCCATGTCTGTGTCATCTCTTTGGCAGAGTGATCCAATTAATCTCTTACCCCTGCTCTTTCCCCAGAGCCCTGTATTTCTTTCCTTCCTTGAATATTACTTTTGAATCTGCTTCCACCACCTTTCAAGCTGTGCATTTCAGATAGCATATCACTTTTTTTCAAAGAGCCCTCATGCCACCTCTTTTTTTTTGCTAATTATTTTAAATCTGTCCTCTGTTACCAACAGTTTAGCTAACTCTGTTGTATGGAGAACATCCTAAACTTCTGTACTTTGTTCACATGACTGAAGTCTGTTGCCATAGAATAATTCTAGTAAATCTCCCATGAATTCTGTCTAAATTCTTAATATTCTTTCAAAGCTTGGTGCCCAGAACTGAGCCACAATAGAACATCTAAAGTCTAACCAGTCATTTTTGTTTTGTATTCAATTCTTCAATTGAAAATTCTGGGATCTCATATGCCTTTTTAAATGAAATATTGGGTTTGAAAATAAATGAAGAAATCAGTTCAAGGGTAAACACTTCCTGAAAAGGGCCAATATGGGTTATATGTTTGTATCACTAATGCAGCAGTCAGCTCATTTTATTTTAAACTTACATTTTGTGGCAATTTTGGAACATGGATTTCTGCAGCAGACTCTGACCTTTAAGACTATATTAATTCAAGATTCTTCTTTCCAAGAACTAAAACTGTTGTAAGATTGAGGTTCATTGTAAGTATTACAAGGTCAAAGTGCATTAAAACAGTACTTCATTAGCACAGAGTCAGAGACATCCTACTGTGAGGGGAGAAATGAAAAGCAAGATGAAATTTTAAAACGAGGGGTTAAAAGGGTAATGGCTATACTCACTTCAGTTGAATTTGCACAGATGTGATTGTTGTCCAAGTCTAAAGGGGTCACTGCATCTTCACATGTTGACAGCTACAGTGCAACAATTTATAGTTCAGTTGGCTAAACCTTTATGGTAGAGTTATTAGCTAAATTAAATTCAAAACCTAAAGGCACCGGACTTGAACCAAATTTTTAAATTAACCTTTAGACATTTTTTTGCATGAATTTTATCTCCTCTGCATTAGAGGTTCCATGACAAGTAAAATGGGCCAAGATTGAATTCCTGGGCCAGGTTTTCCAAGGAGTGGCATGCGCCCTTCCTTTTTTAGGAAAAGAAGCGAACTCTACATTTCTGAGAGGAGATTTCAGTAGGGTCTCCTCAGAAATGTGCAACTATATCACTATTTTGACAGTTCTTTTGTGCTGCAGAACTACAAAATTTATGAGGAGAGGAAGGGTTAAGTAGGTTGGGCCTGTATTCATTAGAGCTTAGAAGAATGAGAGGTGACCTTATTGAAACATATAAGATTCTCTGGGGACTTGACAAAGGAAGTGTGGAAAGGTTGTTTCCCTTTGAAGGATAGTCTAAGAGCAGCATAATCTCAGAATAAGGGGTCACCTAGTTAGGACAGAAATGAGGAGGATTGAAGTGATGGGATGGGGGTTTGTAGGATCTGCCTATGTTGGGGGTGGGATTGTCAAGTTGGGGAGATTTTAGGTCAGCGGAGGCACATAAGATCCACAGAGTCGGGTCAGTGATGAGTATTGGGTCCATCTGGGCTGGTCAAAGGGATTGGTTTAAAGTCAATGGGACAAATGTCAGGTCAGGCAGGGTTAGATAAGGACAGGATGTGGGTAGCTGGGTATGGGGATCCACAAGTGGGAAGGTGCCTGCTGCTGAAATGCAGGACTATATTTAGATGGAGAGCAGCAGTCAATTTGAAATGTATCAAACAGCAGAACACGGCAGGGAGTCTCATCGGTGTTTGCATTTAGAGGAAGCGTGGTCCCAGGTTTTCTGGTGTTTCCCTGGAAGCACTTCTCTGGGTAACAGGGGCATGGAGAGACGTGTTTTGATGAGACGAAATGGCCAGCAAAACCCACCAGAAAGGCAAGGCTGAAAGATACAAAGAAATACCACTGCAAGGCCGTAGCGCAGACACAGTTGCAGTGCCATTCATGATTCAATGATCTGTTGTGATTTGAAAATATATGTTGAACTTGTAAAATCAGGTTCACAGACGTGGGTGTCATGAAATGTGAGAAAAAGTTGACAACCCAGACATCTGACACAACCAGGCACCAGTATTCAGAGTGACATGCAAGGTTGCCTCAGAGCAGAGGTACAGAACAGAGCACTGTGCTGCCAATACTAAATCTTATTGGCCTCTTCTTACATGTTATTGGTTCCCAGCAGCAGGCCTCCTAATGTTCGACCCTGGAACTGATTTGATTTGATTTGATTTATTTATTGTCACATGTACCTAAGTACAGTGAAAAGCTTTGTTTATGAGCAGTACAGAGAGATCATAGTAATCAAGGACATACAGATCATAGCGTGAAAAAAAACCTGAGACAGAGACATGCAGGTTACATTGCACAGGACATGCACTAGCCAAGATCAATATTAGCAAGATCAGCATTACTTGAAGTTAGAGAGTCCATTTGTCAGTCTAATAGCGGCTGGGAAGAAGCTGTTCCTGAACCTGCTGGTGAACGGGCACAGAATGGCAAGTTTGGCTACTCTATGAGAGACCAGGCATGAATTCTACCCAGTAGAAACTCTTGCAATGTGTGTGTCCTCTTTGCAGTGCCTCCAGCTTCTCTCTCCTGTGCTTTATTATCTCTTGCCCTTCCTATGTTGAAGCACTTGTATCATTGAGGTACCAACTCCTTCATAACAGGCAACCCACTGAAGCTACAAGGGTCCCATGCTTCCTGTTAGATGTTCAGTGGAATACGCAATTGTATTGTGCCTGTACTGTGTTTTTATTTGAACTGCTTTAAGATGGCTGCTTTCAGTGAGCGTGCGTCATGGCTTGGGTCACATGGCTTATGGCAAGCCAGGAAGGACATCAATGCAATATTGGCTTTCAATCAAAAAGATCACATTTTCATACAAAGACAAACAAAAAAGAATAATTTGCACTTTTACATAGTGAATTACTCAAGTATCCCACTGTGCAAGCAACTGTTCTCATGCATTAGCAGAACTATTATTAACCTCATTAACTTCTATTTTGTCAGTGTATTTATACATATCGCACATATAGATTTTCCTCCAATACCTTTTGGTTGGAGTGATATGCCCTCTGGTTCTGTTTCATAATATTTTCAGGTAACTCTGCTGTTGCCTTAGACATATTTGTTTATAACTTTGAGAGTGAGATTCTCTCTCCTTAGCAGTAACATAGGCATAAGATATCCTACCGCAATGAAAATCATTCAATCTCTGAGATCATCTTTCAGGTGCCCAATTCACAGGATTCTGTGAGCTGTATAAATGCAGATACATTCTGATCAAAGGCTCTTTATCATCTTGAATCCTAGTGTTCAACACATACGACTCATAAGTTATATACAGTTGGAATTCAGAGCATGTCCTCAAGGCTGTCAAAATTGCTACAGTCTGTTATGTTTTTCTTTTCTTCAGAGGGATTTTAATAGTCTCTCCCCAACAGTTATGAATGTTTAGCTGTTTGTGGCTGCTCTGGATTATGAATTAAATCTGTTACATTCTCGTGGTTTTGCTGTTGTAAGAGAAAAACCATCCTTTTTTTTATCATTCACCTTTCATTTTGACTGTAGCCAAGAAAGAAAAAAAATACTGCTACTGGGATTCAGCTGCAACCTGCTTCTTTGCTCATTTTTCCTTTTTAGTGTCTTCCAGGAGCTTTTAGCAGCTTTCAGCAATACTGAACCAATCTGTGTTCCTTCTTTTAAAAGCTGTGCTTCTTTATAGCTCTTCAAATTCAATCTCAGCTCCACATCTGAACATAATGTTCAGATTTAAATGGAGTACAATGTTGCTTGTATCTGGCTTTATTGGAACTCCTTGTAAAATGGTTGCCTACAGTGAGTGTGCTTCATGACTTAGGTCACATAACAATGTCAAAACAGGAAGGACATTAGTACAATATTGTGTCTCCCACATCCCTGTTGCCCAATCCAGCCTACCGCATTTAAGCAGATCATCAAAATAGCTTTAATCTGGACTTTTTTAAACAGGTTTAATTGTCTCACTTCTGCTTTACATGTTCCTGACCCTGTCACCCTGCTGCCTCTGAAATTAACCAGCAGTGGGAACATGGCTACGGTTTTAGATGGATGCATTGTCTGCTCCATCTCCATTTATTATTGGCCCCCTCCCACATGTGTCAGGTGTAGCAACCAAAATCTGCTTCCCTGCCTGAGTTAGCATGCACCCCAATCGCATCCCAATCATGGCTCTGATGTTGTGACACCCTCCCTTCTGGCTAAATCAAGTCAGTTTGGCTTCTTCCTTTAAACACTTTGCAGTATCTGAGTACAGAGAAATGTGACAGATATTTGTGCTCCAGTTTTCCTACCACAAAGTCCCCTTTTCCATATAAGATCCATTTTCTCCTGCCCAAATACTTTAAATGGGATTCATTTTCTGTGAACACAGTCCTAGGGTGAGCAGCTTTTGTGCTTGTTAACAGGAAAATCTGATTTTGGAATGGATGTTCACATTCTTGATATTTGAAAAGCAAACATGGAAGCTCTGTTATTGTCATCAGGTTGAGCACCTTTTTATGATCAAGTGTTCTAAACAAAGGCTGTGTATGGGTGAAACTGAACACAATTACAATTGTTCAAATTTAAAATAGATCCATTTCATGATCTCACATATATGATAATTCTTGCTTCTGATGAGCTCACAATCTTTCTTTTGGTGTCCTGACCTAATTTAGTTATTGTGTTATCGATCCGTTTTCATTAAGTCACTAGTGGTCAATCCAAAACCATCAGGTAAACATCTGGGAGCATGATATCTACTTCATCTCATGACTATATATTGAATGTGGTCTGTGGAGGTAGAAAAAAATGACTAAAATGAATTAGGGGATACACAATATCAAATATATGAGTAATTAAAACTGGCAAATCATATCTATGTTTCAAGGCAAACAACCATTAAACCTCAGTTTGGAACCATAGCAGTAGTCGCATCCTTACTATAAATAATGCTAGTGATTCAATCAGGTTTAATGCTTTTATAGATAGAATTCAGGATTTACAATGTGTATTCAATTCTGATATTTATTCTAAAAACCTTGAATGATTCAATGAATGCCCAACAGATGAACAAGTTAGATCTTTGAAAATATTTTGAAGATGGGAGCTTAAATCCTGTATTTAGTACAACCCTTGGAGCTAATATTCCAGGTATTAACTCAGCAGTGCATGTGCTGATAAAGAAGATCCAAGTTTGTGGCAATGGGAATTCTCACTGAATGATTCCACAGGTATTTAGTGGTTCAGACCTTTTGATTGCTTTTCCAGATGTTGTCTATTATTATTCATTTGTATAGACATTTTTTAATGAGTTCACATAAACTACATCTAATAGTAATCAAATAGAAGAAAGCAATTAATGTTTGATGTGAGGAGAAGCAAACCAATTTTCATTTGCCAAAGTTATAAATTCAACCAGCTTTCTCCAGAGAATAAACTGCAGCTTTAGCTTCAAAGGCTTTTATTTTATTGATAAATTATCGATATTAAAACTGCAAATATTCCCATTTTTTGTGCTTACAAAATTCTGAATAGGCATAATATAAAGCCAAAACAGAAGTAATGTGGAATTATTGTGATTTGGTTTGCCTGTATCCATTAAATTAATTTATAAACTATAAGTCTTTACAAACTATATTGGCCATACTCTGACTGCAGAAGTTTTTTGATACAACAAATGCTATTTAAGCAAATTAACATCAATGATTGCCAAGGTTAAGACATGACTGTTAATTTAGCATCCAGTTTAAAAGAAGAAAGCAAAAGATTGTTGTAAAAGTTACAAGTTCAAAATCAGGCGATAATTGAGTAGTCTATCTCTCCTGCCTCTGCTACCTGGACTGTACTGGAAACTGTCCTGATCCTAAATCATGAGTGTAAGTGACCTTGGTTTGCTCTCTGTTGCTGAATAGTAATTTATTTTTGCAAACGGCACAAGGTTGGGTGGGATTAGATGGAGATTTTGGATTCAGTGGGTGCAGTATAGATCTAGAAATAAACTCAGCAGGATTTGCAATTGTGCTGAGGACAGCAAACAAAATTCAAAATAGGTAAAAGCAAATATTGGAAGTAAACAATAAGCGGGGACCTTCATTAGTTGGGTAATATTTGCTTGCATTGAAACTGACTAACTCCAGTAGTATAGAAGTCAATGCTAACGAAAATTTTATCTCAACATGTTTTACACCATTTTCTTCCAGGGTGAGGCAGAAGTTGAAAGAAACCAAGGGGTGTTAACTAACTTATATCTCAACATGTCTAATGAGTACCTAGCAGCAAAAAACAAAACAAACAAGATGCTGACTTTTATTACTGTACAAATGGAATCCAAATTTTTTACAGGATATGCTCAAGCAGCACAGCACTTTCATCAAAAAACACTAATATCATCACATTCACTTCTGGTTGCATAAGAACATTGTCTAAGCCCCAGAGATTGTAAAAAGTAGAGCAGAATAATTGATCCCTGGTGTTAGAGTGATGAGCTATATAGGAACAATTTAAAAGATTAGAACCTTTCAGCTTTGAAAAGAAACATCTCTTTGGACCCTTATAGAGAAATAAAATGCTTAATGAGATAAATACTAAACAACATTTTCAGATTTGCCAGATGGTATGAGTTACAACTTGTGAATGGCAAATGTGGGTATGTGTTGGAAATATTTTCTTTATGCAGCAACCTGTCAACATGTGGATGGGTTGTGAAAAATAAAGTAATTATTTGAACTCAAAGCCAATAGCTAAGTGCTGTAATAAAAAGATTGTACAGCAGGTAATGTAGAAATGTGAGATAAAATGGGCTGAAGGGCACTTTCAAATGAAAGAGTTGGCATTGCAGGGTAATGGGCTAGTAATCCCAGACTAACACTCTGGGGAAATGTGTCCAATGTGGTAGCTGCTGTAACTTCATTCTAGAATTGAAAACTAGTCTCAGTAATGGAAACCATGAAACTATTATCAACTATTGCAAAAATCCATCTGGTTCACTGATGCGCTTTTAGAGAAGGAAATCTGCCACCCTTACCTGTGATTCCAGAACCTCAGTCATGTTGTTGATCCTCAACTGCTCTTTGAAGTGGTCAAACAGTCACTCGGTTCAAGAGGCACCCAAGGAAGATCAACAAATGCTGGCCTTTCTGGCAACACTTATATGCCAGTAAAGAATGAAAAATAAGAATTAAAATGATCAAGCTTATTCACTTTCCTTTGAGCCAAACCCTGCCAGTGAAAACTTTGGATTGTTTTATTGAACCTGTTTCTAAAAGGTAAAGTTTATATGTTGAGCTCAGAACGTATGAACAAGTGTAGGCCATTCGGCCCTGCGAACCTGCTCCACCAGTCAATAAGATCATGGCTCATTTGATTTTAACCTCAAGTCCATACTCCTGCATATCCCCTATCTTTCATAGAATCTATCTCCTTCTGCCTTAAAAAAGTTTAAAGTTTCTGCATCCACTGCCTTTTGGGGAAGGGAGTTCCAAATACTCACGACTCTCTGAGATAAAAATAGTTTCTTCATCACTGTTTTACATGGGCTCCCCCTTATTTTAAAGCTATGACCCCTAGCTTTCGATTCTCCCACAAGAGGAAACATCCTTTTGATATCTTAAAATAAAACAAAGAACTGCAGATGCTGGAAATCTGAAAGAAAACCAGCAATTGCTGGAGAAACTCAGCAGGCCTGGCAGCATCTGTGGATAGAAAGTAGAGTTAACATTTGGAGTCCAGTGACCATTCTTCAAAACTGGTCCTTTCAACATCCACCCAGTCAAGTCCCTTTGGGATCTTGTATGTTTCAATTAGGTCTCCTTTGATTCATTTAAAGTCCAAAGGATACAGGAGCACTGTGCTTCGCCTTTCCTTATAAGGCAATCCACTCATTCCAGGTATTGGTCTAGTAAACCTTGTCTGAACTGCTTCCAATGCATTAATTCCCTTCTGGATGTAGTGACCACTACTGCACCCAGTACTCCAGACAACAATGGTAATGGCTTACTGCTTTAAAGAAAACTGGCTGGCATTGAAATTTCACTGTGTGCTGAACATTGCAGCCTGCTCTCTGCACAGCTTTCTGCTATGGTCATGTTCTTCCAACTGGAAACAGTTACAACAGTATCATTGCTGGCAAAATATTCTCAAGACAATTTCTTCTGAGATCCATCCCAATTATAAAGCTTCAGCCTGCCCTATTATTGCCACATGTCCTTCATTAATCTCAAAAGATATTCTACTGATCCTTTTCTACTTTTCCTCCAAAGAAAAGAATATATATGAATTTAATGGGGTTTTTTGCTACAGATTGAGCAAGAGGAAAAACATATTAAATAACATTCTGTTTAAGTATCGACCTATACTGGATTTACTGTATATTGTTTATTTTCTGTGCCAACACATATGTAAAAAAAGCAGCAATTAAATTCCATCAATATAAAATGGAAATTAATATAACCATCTCCCCAAACTGTGTTCGAAACAGCTATGGTATAAGAGGATTTGAACTAGTCTGCACTAAATTTGCTCCTTTTCTGTGTTGCGATGCATAGAGTTCAATTTTAATCTGCTACGTAACATTAAATATTGCTCTGAGTTAAGCAATTAGTACATTTGGTTTTGCATCAATTTAGCAATGCTGAATTTAGTATTTCTAACAGAGAATGAAATAATTATATCACAACTAGTAGATATAGTATTGTATTTACATGTATTTCAATAGAAAACTACAAATTATCAAATATTACCAACATAATGTCTAGAAATAATCTAGAACTTAAAAACTGACATATTTCTTTTTTAGGCGAAGAATGAAGTTTTTTGAACTTGTTAATTCAGGACAGTACAACTGGAACATAAAGGATCAACGAGAAATGCTCAGGTCAAGAGATCTATATTAATTGCCTGGTAATATGTGCCAAAAAATATTGAAACAGTCATAAAGCAAATTTCTCAGGGGAGAAATTGGGCCATAACCCACCTGTTCTTTAGGTGCTATATGGTTTCTGAAAACTCAATGGGGTCCAAAATGTGCATGAACACTTCCAAGAAGTACATCAAATGCCATCATGGTAAAGGGATTTGCACACATGCACCTAATGACTCTAAGCAGCACAAAGAGCGTGGAGGTAATTGAATCTATACCAGCTCTCTGAAAGCAATCCAGTTCGTCCCATTCTCCTGCTCTATCCAGTTTCCATAATGATTTTACTGAATTAAAATAATTAGAATATCTCAAAGCTAGGGGGGATAAAATGTAGTTAGGATGACCATTCTGATCACAACATGAAAGCAAAATAGGATGAATGTGAGATTTAAATATTTGGGGTTTAACTTTGATGTTTTTGCATTACTTTTTAAATTATTGTTTCTGGCTGGCTGGTGTCAAAGTCCTTTCTTCGTTTATTTAAGGGCATGTACTGAAACAAGTTATTTTCAGACTTAGGTGGCCTGGCAGGATTTCTTCTGTAGTTTGAGCAGGATTGGGATAATGAAGAGAGGTCATACAGAGCAGGACACGCTGCTAGAAGTAGGAGCAGGGGGAGGAGAAGAACTGTCAGCAGAAGACCATTCCTACAAAAGGTTTTAAGAGACTTACCTCAACCCTAGCGAGAATCAATGTTTGACTTGTCTCCACTTCACAAAAGTGCTCATGACTAGAACTGCCAATTGCTGCTACTTCAACTGCAACCATAAAATAAGGCATCAACATTGCCTGCAACTATCAAAATCTATGATCCTATCAAGGAATGTTAACTTTTAAAGAGAAATCTGACAAGCCAGCAATCAACCAATAGAACCATGCCATAGGGTTTCATGTTTTTTAATGAAAGCAAATTTTATGGTATATAAGAATTAAACAAAGCAATCAGTATGCATTTAGCACCAAATCTGTATGTTTTAATTCCCACCAACTACCCACCCATGAAAGTGCATTCACTGCTCCAGTGATCAATTGTAAACTCTGCCACAACCCTTTGGAATTCACTTTATCTCTCCTTGGGGATTCCCAAAATCATCTAAGGTAAGATTTTAAGGATTTTAAGGGGATCCTTTCATATGTATGAACAGACCAAATAGGAATTACAAATTGTTGATATTCGTGCAATCAAGCTGAATTGCATTCAATAAGATCATGACTAATCTGATTGTCACCTTGAATCTACTTTGCTTCCTACTCTTGACATTCTTTGAATCCATTGGTGGTCAATTATCTATCTACCTCAGCCTTAAAAATATTCAATTAAACTGCCTTCAAGGCTCTCTGAGAAAGAGAGTTTCACAAACTCACAATCCTCTGAGAGACAAAGTTATCCTCATCTTTATTTTGCATGGTAGATCCCTTATTGTTAAACTGATGCCCTTGTTCTAAGCTCCCCTATCCCCATAAACCCACATTTTACATGACTAACCCACCTAACCTGGACACTACCAGACAATTTAGTGTGAACAATCCACCTAACCCTCACTGTGGGAAGAAACTGGAGCACCCAGAGGAAACCCATGCAGCGACAGGGAGATCATGCAAACTCCACATAGACAGGCATCCAAGGCTGGAGTTGAATCTAAGTCCCAGCCACTATGAGGCTACAGTGCTAACCACTGAGCTAACCTGCTGCTATAGGAAGTATAGAACACTTAGTGGGAGGGAGACTATATCATAGACAACCATTTAATCCCCAGATTATACGTAATGAAGTAATTTAGCAACACAAGTGATCTTAACCATACTTCCCATTCACTAACAGCTCCACACTTCTTGCCTTCCCTTGGTCACTGAACATCACATTATCGTCTCTCTGCTGGTACAAAAACAAAAAACACTTGAAAAGGCTTTCATCCAATTCTATAAATTCGATCACAGCATAATACGTTTTTAATAATCGTATCAGCCTTCTGCATTCTTTTCATGTGGATCTTGTGTGTGCCTTTGCCTGTCCTAGTGCTTGTCGGAGATGCTTCCTCAGAGGTAGCAGCATGGGAATGGAAGCCTGCTAACCTTCAGTTCATGATATTGGAGATAGCCTTGGAGGTTTGTGGAAGCTGAGCAGCCATGATGACAGCTGTCTGAGCATTTGGGGGAAAACCCGTCACATCTAGCAGTGAGATCGGACCTCACCTCCATGAGGTGCAGGTTGTTTTGAAGTAGCTGTAGCTAATCTGCAGTGGGTCCTCCGCAGATGTACGCAACCAATGAAAAATATGGGGAGTATTGGCTGCACTCAGCAATTGTTTACCTATGCAGCTTGTACCAATTTTACATGATGCCTGAAGTACAATACCCAGGCACTGTTAAAGCACACCGTACAAATTCCAATCAGATAGTAGGAACAGCCGATGTTGGAGTCTGAGATAACAAGGTGTAGAGCTGGATGAACACAGAAGGCCAGGCAGCATCAGAGGAGCAGGAAAGCTGACATTTCGGGTCTGGACCCTTCTT
>NC_063338.1:41082648-41146537 GCF_021869965.1 Rhincodon typus
CTTCTTCAGAAATGCATTTCTGAAGAAGGGTCTAGGCCCGAAACGTCAGCTTTCCTGCACCTCTGATGCTGCTTGGCCTGCTGTGTTCATCCAGCTCTACACCTTGTTATCTCTATGTTAGAAAATTGTATTTTGTTTTGAACATTGCTGGAATAATTATGAACTTTGGCCCAGGAACTAAATCATGCTTGAATCAAAACACGATTCCAACCCTGCACATACTATAAGGCAGCAAGACAGATAATTAGTCTATTACCCTATTTTGTTTAGGAGACAGCTTGCCAGCCCAATGAGATCCAATCAATTACAACACCTCCTTGGATCCTCTGGAGAGCCTACACCTTAAATAAGCATGGGAAGTATGTGCTCACTGGTCACTAGTGATCTGTGAATTTGTTGTGGAGTGATCCTGCAGCTCAGTCACTCAGATAATGTGAAACATATCTTTTCAAGAATTTGTGTTTTGGCCTCCTGAGAATATTGACTGCACTAAGCATGGCATTGTCCATTAATAATTAATTTTGCAAAGTGAACCTCAAATATGCATTAAGCCACCAACTTGTATTGGCAAAAGCTTAATATCATCTCCTTGCATTTCTATAATGTCTTTAACATTGGAGTCCCAAGGAGCTTTGTTCTTTTTCTGTGGATTGCCAACTTAAGCTGGGAAGAGGTTTATTCTGCCTGACGAAACTTTGAGTCATGCCATCATGTGGCTACTGGTCAGGCCACAAACAATACCAGGGGTTCCAGACAAAGTGCAATTCAAAAATTCCTCAACAGCAGAACAAGTGAAGGAAGACTTTATATCTCCCTAGATGCAAACCTGGAAGAAGACTGCTAGGCAGTCTTGAGGATTGTGGTTTGGTCTGTCACCGAAATCTGATCATAAACTTGTCAAGATTGTGTCGACAATGTTGGTACCTGGGATTCCCCTGTAAAACAAAATCATCCAGAGGCTTCTGCCCGGGTCCATTTACCAAATCCTGTGGCGATGGAAGACTGGCAATGGGGACAGGGCTATGAATCTGGGAGTCCCTTAGTCAAGAATCTGCACAGAGGTGACAGATGCATGTAGGTCATTGGATATCCGTGTTGAGACAGAGCTATTTTGACTCGCAACATCTGTGATAGTGGAGTCCTGGTCAGGGTATCCAAATGGGAAAGGAGATTAAAAAAAAAGGTGCCCTAAAATAAGTGCCATAAAATTTCTCCTGGCTGGGGAACTTCAGCCTTCAAGATCACCAGAATTTGTCTCATAGAAAACTTTAAATTTTGGCAACTTAGAATGTTAGACCACTCATGGATAATTTCAACAGCAACCACCCAGAAAGATGAATTGCAATTGTATCACATGATCTAGCAGAACTACAAATTGACATTGTTACCTCAGAGAGACCTAACTTCCTGTGTTGGGGCACCTGAACAAATAAGTAAAGGGATACATCACCTACTGGACAGGAAAGGCTGTAAGTGATCTTCAGGTCCACAGAGTGAGCTTTGCCATCTGGAATAGGGTCTTGGGTGCACTGCCAGAACTCTGAATCGTAACAATGAAGGACCCATGAGACTTCACCTCCAGCTCAGCTATATTCAATATGGCACCGTCTTCAGCACTGAGACATTGACATTCGTCTCTGATGATCATAAACACACACAAACACTATAGTTTACAGGTGACTACTACGTTGCTGCCCATTCTGCATCAAACTTGCAATAAATGTTGAAGGAGAGATTCTGGAATATGCTGAGTGCTTCCTGTATCTTGACGTTCACCTCTCTGAAAAGACCACCAATGATAAGGAGATTGACCACTGGAGCAAGTGCACCAGCTCAGCCTTCTACAAATTCCAACAGCAAGTACTTAACAATAAAGACTTCAGGAAGTCAACAAAACCTATAGCGTACAGAGCAATTATCATCATAATGCTGCTGTACTGCAGTGACCGAGACCTGGACTGTGTATTAGCAACACACAAGAACACTAGAGAAATTCCAACAGCAGCATCAACGCTGCATATTCTGGAATAAGTGGAGGACCATCAACCAAATGCTGGTGTCCTTCTAAAGCCAGCAGTACAAGCATTCTGGTAAAACTCCTGCAAAATCAACCTTTATGAGCTGAACACTGTGTCCAGAAGCTGAAAGCAATTTTTCCCACCAGGTCCTGTTTTCACAACTCACTATAACCAATATTCCAGAGGAAGGCAAGAAAATACACTCTGAAGCTCATTTTGAATTGCAGCAGCTTTGCCATTAATGACTGGAAGAAGATTCCTCCCTTTAGCTCCGAATGGCAACAAACTGTCCATTAGGCTGTGTTATACTCTGAGTCACAATGTCTTAGAGTCATACAGCATGGAAACAGACCCTTCGGCCCAACTGGTCCATGCCAACCAGGTTTTCTCAACTGAACTAGTCCCATTTGCCTGCATTTGGCCCATGTCACTCTGAACCTTTCCTATCCATGTGCCTGTCCAAATGTGTTTTAAATGTTGTAGTTGTAGTCACCTCTATCACTTCCTCTGGCAGGTTGTTCCAGATATGCACCATACTCTGTATGAAAAAGTTGCCCTGCAAGTCCCTTTTAGGTCTTTTTCCTTTCACTTCTATGCCATCTAGTTTTCGACTCCTCTACCCTGGGAAAAGACCTTGACATGCCCCATCATGATTTTAGAAACCTCTGTAAGGTCACCCCTCAGTCTCCTACGTTCGAGCAAAAAAAGTCCCAGCCTCTCCAGCCTCACCTTATAACCCAAACCTTCCTGTCTTGGTAACATCCTTGTAAATCTTTTTTGCACCCTTTCTAGTTTAACAACATCCTTCCTATGGCAGGGCAACCAGAATTGTACACAGTACTCCAAATGTTGGCCTTACCAATGTCTTGTACTGCCATACCATGACACCCAATACCTGTAAGAAATGCTCTGGCTGATGAAGACAAGCATGCCAAATGCCTTTTTCTCCATCCTGTGTACCTGTGACACCACTTTCACGGAATTATATACATGCACCTAGGTCTCTTTGTTCGACAACACTCTTACCATTAACTATGTAAGTCCTGCCCTGGCTTGTCATACCAACACCCCACATTTATCTAAATTAAACTCCATCTGCCACTCCTCAGCCCACTGGCCCAAGATCCTGTTGTGCTCTTAGATAACCATCTTCACTGTCCACTGGACCACCAACTTTGGTGTTTTATCCGAAAACTTACTAACCATATGTCCTATATTCTCAATTAAATCGTTTATATAAATGACAAATAGCAGTGGACCCAGCACTGATCCTTGTGGCACAGCACTGGTCACAGGCCTCCAGTCTGAATAACAATCTTCTATTACCACCCTCTGTCTCCTACCGTCAAGCCAATTTTGTAACCAATTGGCCAACTTTCCCTGGATCCCATGTGATTTAACCTCATTAACCAGTCTACCATACGGAAACACATTGAAAGCCTCGCCAAAGTCCATGTAGACAATGTCTGCTGCTCTGCCCACACCTGTCTTTTTGGTCACCTCTTCAAAGAACTCCATCAATTTTTGGAGACCTGATTTCCCACACACAAAGCCATGTTAATTATCCCTAATCAGTCCTTGCCTTTCTAAATGCATATGGATCCTGCCTCTCAGAATCACCTCCAAAAACTTACTGACCACAGACATCAGGCTCATGGGTCTGTAGTTCCCTGGCTTTTCCTTAAAGCCTTTCTTTAATAATGGCACAACATTAACCAGCCTCCAGTCTTCCAGCACCTCACCCAGGGATTTATCTACTTTTTCACATTTTAAGATCTCCAGCACCTCCTCTTCTGTAATGTGGACTCTTTTCAAGATACTATTTATCACTATTTCACCATTTATTTCCCGAATTCCCTAGCCTCCACGTTTGTCTTCTTGGGGTATACTGACACAAAATATACGTTTAGTATCTCATCCATCTCCTGTGGTTCCACACATATACAGCCTCATTGATTGTTAAGGGGTCCTACTCTATCCCTAGTTACTCTTTTGCCCTTAATGTATTTATAGAATCTCTTTGGATTCTCCTTAACTGTATCTGCCATCTGAATCTATTGACTTATCACTAGGCATTGTTCATCTGTTGTTAGTGTAATTGTTTTCTCATGATATCCCTGTTTCTGATGAAACATCCGATTGCCTATTTCCATAGAAGGATCCAATGGTGCAATTTAGAGGTTTCTCTAAAGTTAAAACAGATGAAAATTTTGCAATAACTATTTCATATTGAGAGCATTTTTATGAACTACTGCTTCCTGTTAAAGGAATATTTTTTTAGAAAGCTTACTGTATCTGTAATTATAAAGCAAGATTCAGGTTATTAATGCTCATACAACAAGTTTATTCTGCATTTAGTAAATTAAAGTGTATTAATTGATACAGCAGTTCAGTAGTCTGGTGTGTTGGACAGCAACATGTTGCACTAGGTATTAAAAGAAATAGGAACAAAAACAGACATTGCTGGATAAGCTCAGCAGGTCTGGCAGCATCTGTGAAGAAAAAATCAGAGTTAACATTTTGGTTCCGGTGACCCTCCCTGAAAAAGAAATAAGGTTCTGACCTAAGATTTTTACAATATGTTCTTGATGTTTGTTGGTGTTTCTGGAGGAATATGCATGGAAAAGGTCATGCACTTTCCTACAGCAATGGAGAGAGAGATAATCCGCAGTGAGCCTGGATTACTCTTTGTTACTGAATATTGAGTAACACTGACAGAAACCTGAAAGCACAGCCTGTCCCCACAGTCTGGAGGAATAATAGAAACATAATAATAGAATAGAATGTCCTTTATTGCCACGTGTACTCAAGTACATCGAAGTACAGGAGAACAGTGAAAAGTTTCAGTGTCACCATCTTAGGTACAAGTACCTAGGTACAAAGCTTGGATACAAAAAAGATCAATAAAAAAGAAAAGTAGTTGCCTTACTTTGCAGTGATTGATAGAATATATTAGAAATAAGACATAGTTAAAAGGATAGTCATTACAGTCAGATAAACAAATTACAAATAAACATGGTGCAGGGCTGGATGAACACAGCAGGCCAAGCAGCATGCTCCTATGATGCTGCTTGGCCTGCTCTGTTCATCCAGCCCTGCACCTTGTTGTCTCGGATTCTCCAGCATCTGCAGTTCCTACTATCTCTGATACAAATAAACATAGTAGCGCAGCGCAAGGGCTTCCACACATGGTCTGACCACCTGCAGCAGACCCCAGTTCAACAAACGTTCCTGCTCCACTCCAAGACCCCAGTCCACTCCTCACCGGCTCTCAGCTGCTCCAAAGTACATTTACTCCAGGACTCACTTCCCCTTGTTGGCCTCCACCCGGGAATGCTTTCTGTCGCTTCCCGCCGCCCCGGGACTGTTTCCCCGCGGCAGCCACTCTAGGACTCAATTCTCTGCGAGAGCCATCACTCCAGAACTGCTTCCCTGCTCCAGATTTCACCTGTGGGGCTCGCCAGCTCCTCCATTCCCATCCCGGTAAGTCCAAGTCATTAGCTGAAAAAAAACGTAAAAAGGAGGGAAAAAGAGAGAAGAGAAAGGGCAGAGCAGGGGAGGTCCAGCTGGAGTGCTTTACTTTGTCACCATCTTGCAGAAATGTATTAAAGAAAACAAGTGACTTAGACAAGGCTTCATGGATAAATTATATACTGGTTAACTAAAAGGGAAAACTGAGGTTTAACACTCAGCAATTATAAAAAATCCCACTCTTTGCATGTAAATTGCATTTTATACTTTATAAAAATTAATTTGACTAAAAACATTCCCTGATGGTAAACAGGATTTCTAAAGAGTGAATTGAATTTGGCTGGTGCTAAAATTATTGAAATGTACAAAGGAACACAATATTTGAGATACAAGGATGTAAATACAACAGGTAAGAAAAGAACTTTTAGTTAGGGGGCAAGAAGCAAATGCTTCGCAGTTGTATATCCAGCAAAATATTAAAATCTTCACAAAATTAAATTACTTCATTTTACATATTCAGTACATTATAATGAGTCCTTTGTTTTATCTATCATGTCAGTTAAGTGTTTATAGTGTCATATAGACATGACATGAGGTCATTTCATAATATTTTGCTGACAGGCACCACTCAGCATTTTGTGACGTTTGTAGAATAAGGAAAATGGCAATATCACACAGTGCAGGGCATAGAATGATGCTTTAGATAACAGTAACACAAGTTGTGTAAATACATTAACAATGTCCTTAACTTCAATTTAATAAAATGCACATCCACATAAAATTTGTTGCAATTATTAAATGTTAAATATAATTGCATATTTTATCCAACTGATTTGGAAGCCATCAGCTATTTCTTCAGTAATGATTACTTATTTGTGAGGTCATACTCTATGGTAAGTATATAGCAGGACTTTTTGATCTTTTTACAAATGATTTATTTACACCAAGCTAATCATATACATTACTGTGTAATGAGCTCAAAATAATTGTTCCTTTTTGGGAGTTACCTCATCATCATATGGTGATGACATCCTTAATGACATAGTTTCCTATGTATATGTGGAGTTATAATCTTTGCTGTATATCACCCTGTGTCTCTGTGTCTCTATCCAACTCAGTATTATATTGAGTTTGGCACTAGCTACAAACAGACAACTCGGTTTTGCATTTGCTCTGAGCATGACGCAATCCACTACTTTCAGTTTGCTTGTACCTTTGAACAATTTTGGAAATTCAAATCTGAATACACTGCTTTGGTCCTCTTCTTTATTTTTTTCCATTTTGTAAATTCATTTCAAGTCCATACGTGCCTTTCTGCTTAATGATGAGTACCCTTGGTTTTGTTTATATATAGTGTTTCAAAGGATGTTCAGTCTTTGTGTTTGAGCTTTGCAATGTCCTTTGATCTTCGGATTGATCGCTCCTGACCTTGTGGTATAAGTAATGAAGGTTGCAATATACCTGATTTCTTTTCCTCTGAGGGTAGCGAATCTATGGCATTCTTTACTGCAGAGGACCATTGAAGCTGGGTCATTAAATATATTCAAGGCTGAGACAGATAGATTTTTAATCAGTAAGGGAATTGAAAGTTATGGGGAATAGGCAGGAAAGTGGAGTTGAGCATTATTAGATCAGCCATTATCTCATTGAATAGCACAGCAGACTCAATAAGCCAAATGAGCTACTTCTGCTCCTATACCTAACAGTCTTATGGTCACTCTTCATCATCAGAAAGTACACAGACTGCTGCTCCTGTGTCCAGTTAGAAATTTGTAGATGTTCATTGACCTCCGTATTAGTGCTTCAGCATTTACATTTTTTGTAAATTACCTTCTCTGAGGGACATGGTTTCTTCATTCTCTGGCTCTTTGATTTCTTGGATGGTGCTTTTCTTTGAGAGCATTTTCCTCAGCTTTGAGAGTAAAAATTTCTTGGAGCAGCGTACTAAGATAAAATGACAGACTGTTCCAGTTCAGATGAGACAATCATCACACCTATGGACCTGCTTCCCATTACAGCAGGACCATGACAAGATATTAAAGCTTTACATTCCAGATTTTTTTATTGACTTCAAATTTCACCACATGCTACAGTGCCAGAACATTAGTCTGAGATTCCAAATTACAAGCCTAGTGACATTACCACTAGGCCAAACCCTCCCCCTTTTAACCTAGAGGGATTTCGACAGTGTGTGATTCCTTTTCTCCAGTTACCCATTTTCTGAACTGTTATGATCTCTCAACATATTCAAATGTATCTGGAAGCAGCGAGGTCAAATTCATGCCAGCATGTTAGTGTAGGTTTTCTTCCTGTGCTGCTCCATGTTTTAGTTACTGGGCTCTTTTATGAGTTTTTACCTGCAATGTGTGATCATAGGGAGCTTGCCATGGGGTTTGATCATTTGATGTTGTTGGGTTGAGTTCAAGACAATGTCAAGTCTTCTCTAAGGTAAGGAAATAACTGTACTCCTGCATTTTTTAAAAATAATTGTTTACTTTCTCCAGTCTAACTATATAATTAATATAACAAGGTATGTACAAAGTAAAAATAGTATGGGTACTGTGTGCAATTCTGGTCGCAATGTCTTAAAAAATATGTAGAGGCATTAGGGAGGAAATCTATCTTATGAGGAAGAGTTGCAAAGGTTGTGTCTGTATCCACTGAAATGGAGTAGGATGAGAGGTGATCTTAATGAGAGGGTGTTTCACCTTTTAGGAAAGACTAGAACTGGGGATTCAGTTAAAAAGAGGTCTGCCATTAAAGATCTAGCTGAGGAGCCATTTGTTTTCTTTCAGACAACTTTGGACAACGGAATTCTTTTCCCCAGAGAGCAGTGAAGGCTGGATTATTGAATACTTTAAAGCTGAGTTAGATAGATTCCTAATGAGCAACGGAGTCAAAGAGTGTAGGGAGCTGAAGCCACAATCAGATTATCTTGTAAAATGACACAGCAGACACTAGGGGCTGAATAATTTGTTCCTAATTTATATGTTCATAACATCATAATCCAGGCAGAATTGGCTCACCCAGCAGAAAAGAGTGAGGAATTTTAAATGCAAATGAGTTATGTCTAAACTCATTTAGGTTAATATTTTCTAAACTTTTATTTTAGAGTAGTTAAATCATCATGTTGAACTTGCGAGATTCTGCAAATTATGTTGCATTAGGAAGGCTTTACAAATTATGTATATTTCCTTTGATGCACAGATATTATAGGTAAATTTTAAATATATTTTCATACCAAAAAATAAATTAAATTGCTATGAAACTAATAAATCATTCAGTAGATTTTTTAAAATCATTTTAAAATTGGTTACTCAAAAGTAGGAACTGGACACTTCTTGAAAGTTTTTATTCTTGGCAAGTAAATCTATTTTTAGCAGTATCAATAAAACTGCAGGTTCTCACTCTTAATTACATCAACAGATAATTTTAAAGCAGGAAATAACCCAATTATATTCTATTGCTATAATTGATTGCATTTGTTCCTTGAAGCATCTAAATTCATGATTAGACAAACAATTTTATTGGGACTCTAATTTGTCACCTGATCTGTACAATTTCAAGTACATTTTGGGTACTAATTCTCAGTTGCATTCAAAGCATAAAGTCTACTTTTGATTTCTATCTTACTGTCACCATTAAAGACAGAGTAAACCAATTAGAACCTTTCACTATTCTATCTAAGAGTACTACAAGCAATAAACCTACATTTAGAATGTGATAATTTCCACAGAAAATATTTTATTAAATTTTAAGACTGATTTCAACAAGAACTGATTCCTAATTATTATTGTTTCCAGGCCATTTTTGACCGTAATAGAAAAGATGAACTCCCAAGACTGCAGTTGGAATGGATCGATGGGATATGTATGCCCCTCTATGAGGTAATGATTTTAAGCAATTGAAGTTTAACTTCTATAAGATATGTAGTCCATTATTTCTTTGGCCTATGAACTTAATATTAGGCAGAAGTTTATAAAGACTGAAGACCAATTTATCTCCAGTGTTTGATACATAACGAATTGGCACATTCAACTGACTCTTTAAACATCATGGTGAAATGTCAGATTTAAAATAAGATTATTTTTAGGTTGATAAGACCGGACAATTAAGTGTTATGCACTTTGCCATTTCCTGCAGAATTCTGAAAGCAATTCAGCAAAAAGATAAGCAAATGAAATATTTGTCCCAGCAAAGGCATGTGATCATTTACTACACCAGTCATTCTATCTCTGTGAATAGCCATGTTGTTATAATTTGATTCTTTCCAGGCATAAATGATCTCCCCATAAAATGTGTTTGGCCTGTAGCTAACAGTGCATTAATTCCATGTACACTATAATAGCTTTGTGAATCTCAGTTAATAAATGTTGGTGCCTTAGGAGCAGTCTGCTGCTTTGCCATTTCTGTATAGCAGTGGAAATTCTAAACATGATGGGGCATTTAGTCATCCATGCCAAAACCACAGAATCGGTCAACTAAAACAATCAGCAGGTTGACAAACTTATGACCCTAGATAGCTTTTACTGAATAGAAATTATTTGTGCTTTGGGCAAACAGTAGTAGAATTGACCTTTCATTGCTGACCACTTTGTCATGTCCCTCAAGGTACGCTGATCTATTATCCAATCTAATTTCATGTGGTCATTTAAGTTCTCACAAACGTTCAAGCTAATATTTCCTTTTAAGTGTCTAATTTTAACACTTTTGGTGAACACAGAAAACTTTTTGTTTATAATATTGGTTTCTGTAGTCTGGCAACCAGCAGCTGTCTGCGGGAGGATCCAATCCAGATTTTCCATCAGCATCCTCTCAACTTCCCTTTCTGATACATGATGTCAAGACTGCAGACCTGCCCTCTTGCTTTTCATCACCCACAATCAGAAATTGTTATGAGTATATGACTGGCCCCGACTCATTGTATTGCTTAGCAATATTCCCATGCAATATAGTGTCAGGATAAAGAGTCGATCATTTAGGACATAACTGTAGTGAAATTTCTTCACTCTAAATGTTATAAATCTTTGGAGTTCTCTACCCCAAAGGATTGTTGATGCTCCATCATTGAGGACATTTAAGGCTGAGATGGAGGGATTTTTGATCACTCCAGGAATTGACGAATCTGTGGATGGGTGGTTGGCAATGTGAAAATGGAGATGAAGATCCATCATGATCATATATGATGGTGGAGTGGACTCAAAGGGCCCGAGTGGCCTAACCCTTCATCAATGTTTTTTTGATGAATTTATGTTCTTAAGATATTTCGTACTTACAAGTGAGGCCAGAACTAGGGTTCATACATGTAAAAGATAGTCATAAATAAACCCAATCAGAATTCAGGAGAAACGTCTTTACCTAGAGAGCAAATGGACTGTTGAGCTCTCAAGCAAAAGAGTAGTTGAGGTGAGTTGATTAGATGCATTTAAGGAGTAGCTAGAGGGACTTAGGAATAGAAGGATATGTGGATGGAATTAAGTGAAGAAGGGTTGGAAGAGGTCGAAGTGGAACTTAAGCACAGCTTAGATTTGAAGGGCAGATGGCCTTTATTTTTGCATTAGATACTGACGACACAATTCACCTGCAGGTACTAGTGCTATGGAAGACCAAAACTTCAGAAATGTTGGTTGTACAGCTTCCTGCTAAGAGGCTGTTGAGCCTGGCCACATGGCAGGGCTTGGGTATTTAACAACAAAATACACAAGTGGAAGATTAGGATTAGGGAAGGGACTGATGGGTGATGTGCAAAACAAGAGGTCAATGACTTTTTCATCTGCAGTTTGCAGGTCTTACCAGGTAGCAGGCTGAAGACAATGTGGGATTTAAGAAGCAATGTGAGGCAGTAACATGATCTCAGTCGCAGATAGTTCCGTAACGTGGAATAAGTCTCCACTAGCGAGCCTAGAAATTGCGGATGTGTCCATCTCCCGCCAGGTTTTCTATTTTTGTTGTTATGTGTGAAATTCTCCTGTGAGTGAGGGAGAATGGGAAGAGCGTCAATGAGTGTGTTGCAGTGTGTTTGTGTAATGTGCTTGCCATATCCAAATAGCTGGAGGTATGTGTAGGCTGCAAGCGGTGGGTACGAAGCTGGCATCGTGGCTGCATATGTTAGGGTGAGGTGGAGTCTCTGTTCATTAGATATGATTGCTGAAAAATAAGAGGTTGGTGGAGTGGTGATAGGGTTTTTATCTGTAGATACATTCACTGGCTTTGACCACTCATAATAGGTCAAAGAACTATCTGCAGCACTGCAGCCAGGTTCTGACTTACCTCCTTGATCATCTGCTCCTCTTTATTTGTTTTGCCTCAAGCATCTCCTGGTTCCGTGTGGAATCATGGCCTTTCTCCTGTTTTCACCTTCCATCGTTGCAACCTCCTATGCAGCCTCCAAGGGTCTGAAAACGCTTGCTGTGTCGCATTTTTCATTGGCAGCTCTCTGCCTTCCACCAAAGCCTACCTGAGGCAGTTGTAGCTGCTGCTGTAACTTGAGAGCACCTCTCCTGCATGAAGTGCAGGCTACCTATTCATCATCATAGCCAAGCACACTGTGGACCCTCCCAGCTGAACATGTAACACATTTTGCATTGGACTACACAACACCAGCTTGTTGAAGAGCAGCCAGCACTCAGTTTGCATGCTGTCTGCCTCAGTGACACTGGGCATGGGTTAATCATGCATTGTGATCCCCATACCCAATAATAAGCAATTAAAATGTTCCTGCATCTCACAGCTCTGACCTAACAGAGAGAAAAAAAGGGGGAAGGATTCCTGCTTTTGACTGCTATTCACCAACCACTACTAGAAGTGAGTAAATATGAACACTGGATTGATGATCCAGTTTTACTGTGAGGGCCTCCAAAATAAACAACCCAGTAAGCGCGTATGGTACAACAGGACTACTGCTGCCTCAGAAACCATTTAAATTGGAAGTCAGGATCCTCAAGACAGTAGAAATGAAACAAATAAGAACAGCCTTGTGAATTTTATTTGTTTTATTTGCTGTGCTTGCTTTTAAGTTTTCCATCAATGACTGTCACTTCAAAAATTATCTTCAATTGGCATTGCAATTGTTTCCATTGAACTAAGATCAGGGTAAATGTTTCAACCAAATTTCAAGTAAATTCTATTCTATTTGTAGGCCAACTGGCTTTCACTTTCAGGTTTTGGATTTTATCTGAATTCCAAGTGAAAATGTATAGTTGTTATTCACTTCCAATTAAATAAACGTCTGTATTTTTAACATAGAACATAGAACAGTACAGCACAGTACAGGCCCTTCCGCCCACTCTGTTGTGCCGAATTTTTACCCTAATCCTAAATTCTATCTAACCTCCACCCCTACCTTATACTATCATCCATCTGCCTATCTAACAGCTGCTTAAATGCCCCTAATGAGGCCGACTCCACTACCCTCTCCGGCAATGCATTCCATGCCCCTACCACTCTCTGAGTACAGAACCTACCTCTGACGTCTCCCCTGAACTTACCTCCACTCACTTTAAAACTATGCCCCCTCATAATAGCTACCTCCACCCTAGAAAAAAGTCTCTGGCTGTCTACTCTATCTATACCTCTCATCATTTTCCATTATAAGAAATGCCAGCTTGTATTTACATAGTTCCTCTAATGTAAAGGAAAATATCTCAGGGTGCTTCACAAAAGTGTAATTGAACAAGAATCAAAACTTAGCGGTGACTGAGCCCAGGAGGAGATATTAAAAGGAGTTATTTACCTAGCTTCTCATTAACATCTATCAAACACAGAGAGGAATAATCAAAAGCACTGACCTTAGGCACAAGTGATTCAGTGAACTCACCCTCAATTTTAAAAATGGTTTCCCTCAACAACTCACTCATCACTTTGATTCATTTTGATTGTTTGGGAGAAATTCAAATGGTAACTTGAATTCTTTACTGGAGGCTGTGTTACCTTTTAATGGGAGAAAATCAAAGCTTCCTTTTGCTTCAATTCTTTTGTTTTGTGGGCTGTTTAATGTGTTTCGTGCTTTTCCATGTTTTCTGTTTTTTTCTTTTTCAGTCTAATTAATGTATTTGTCACCATTTAACTTTCTGGTTTTGCTTTCCTTTTTTCATTTTGAACTGGATACTATTACTAAGAACAGCATTCTGCACTAGTTAAGCATGTGTCCATGTACGAAATGTTTGGTCTTCAGGTCAGTGGGATTGGAGGGTCTTGTCTGCTAAATGAGTCTGCATTAGTCTGGATACATTTTAACAACAACATTTTAATCAACATATTAACACAACATGGATCAACACCAAATCAGAGTGCCTTCTCTATGTAATCCCTTTCAGCTTATTTTAGACATGTGATGTTACATCATTACATCATGACCCCACAGGCTCTTAATGTCAAACCCATTACTTTCCATCACCCACAAGTCTTTGTTTCCGTTATTTACAGATATAGCCCATCACCCCCACCTCAATCTCAATCCAATTTGCTTCTGAGGATGATAGTATGGTACGCTTACTCTAAATTCCGCTTGCATGAGCATTCTTTGGATATTTATAGAGCTTTCAATGGTTCCTCTGTCATCTTCTGTCTTCTTCAGAATCATAGAAATACAGCCACTGTTTGGTTTCTCCTGATAGTACTTTGCACCAAATATAGAAACACATTGGCTGTTCCACCTTTTCAACATCAATTCATTCTTGATGTCTGTTTGGGATCCATGCTCCTTCTACTGGCTAAAGAATTACCAATTCGCTTGCTCAATAATAGTGATGATTGAAGTTCCTGGTTTGTTTCGCTCATTAAATCTCTTCACATTGTCTCACCCCTATCATGGTCTCCCAAAGTAATTTGTGATGTTAATTTCTTGGACAACAATGGATATTACATTCTTCTCCAATTAATAATTCTGCTGATGGTAATCTGTTCTGCAATGGTGATGACCTGAAACTCAATAGTGTCAAACCGGTATAGTTAGTCTGCGTCAGGAGTTATATTATGGTTCTGACCCCACATCCTACATTACCATCCACTTCCAGTGTGAGGTGAGCTCAGAATGCGGTGATTCTACATTTCCTGGCAATCCTTGAAAATTGTGTATTTGAGAACTGTGGTCAATTGTCAGGTACTACCATGTCAGGAATACTGTGAGTTTAATAGATTCATTTTAAAGATTTTATCACCGTGTCTATTGTAATACTGTGTAAGTTTTCAATCTCAATTCATTTGGAGTCATTGTTAATGATAAGAATATGATTTCTCCTTTAAACTTAAACAAGTTCATTCTGAACTTTCCCAAGATAATAATGGAAATGTCGACAACAGCGAAGTTTCTTCCTGTTTCTGACTCAATTGCACAGCTGCTGCAGTTTGCAATCATTTCTTCAATTGCTTAACTAATTCCTGGTCACCAAACTGACTATTGATATTTCTACATGACCTTGATGCAATTTTGAAGAATATCACTTTAGACTGCTTTCGGTATTACCAATCTTTTATTAAATACAAATCATCCATAATCAAGATGTTTTTGTTACTCAAGCTATTCTTTCAATATATAATCCCTACAATCCAGAAAGAGGCAAATCAGCCCATCAAGTCAGCACCAACCCTCCCAAGAGCATCCTACCCAGACCCAGCCCCCCATATGATCCCCGTAACCCCAAATTTACCATGGGTAATCCACCTAACTTGCACATCTTTGGACTGAGAGGAAACTGGCACAGACATGGAGAGAATGTGTAAACTCCATACAGTTGCCCAAGGCTGGAATCGAAACTGGATCCTTGGCATTGTGAGGCACTAGTGCTAATGACAGAGCCACCGTGCCACCCAATATAGGATTGCTAGGGATATGTGTGGATATATCCTTCCTGACAAAATCTTCTAATCTGTAGACATTCTTTGTTTCTGCTTTGACCTTCTTTGATATGCTGCAATGTTTTTCTCTCTGATGCTAGTAGGTTTTCCACTACTGAAGCTATAAAGTCTTTTATCTCTGCTACAAACTCCAAATCATGTTTCTCAGCCCCCTCAACTGGTGCTGTTCCATATTGGAAAAAGAATTTAGTAGCTTTTGATCTGTTTTGATCTTAAATCCCATCCCTATTGATGTAATTCATAATTCGAAAACTTCATGCATACCCACGTTGCTATTAGAAACTCTTGTTCAATTGTAATGTACTATAATTTCTATCAGTCATGGAAGCATAATGCATTGATCTTCTGTTCCCATCTTTCTGGACCCGATACAATATTACAACCAATTCTGCGGACAATGCACCTGCTGCTATTCATTTTAGTAATTGTGGGTTGTAATGTGCTAGAAACTCTGAAGAAGTTTTAAAATGCTTAATTTATTTCAAATAAATTCTTTCATCAACATTTCCAGCACTATTGTTGGCCATGTCTCCCATTGACTTGCTGATCAGTGACAAGTTAGGAATGAATTTCCCTATTTGATGATCATTCCTAAAAATCTTTGCAACTCTGATGTATTCCTCAGTTAAGGAACATCTCTGATCAGCTTTATTTACTGAAGAGAAACATTATGCCTGTGGCTTGCACTAAGAATTTGATCACAGGTTTTGCACATTCACATTCATTGCTTAGTATTCAGCTTGCCTCCTGCATTGTTTTCAGGACATCCTTAACTCTATGATAATTTTCCTCCTTTGTTGAACTGTGAATGAGGATATCATTCAAGTAGCATGCTAATCCTTTATTACGTTGGACCTTTGGAATATTTCAAATGGCAGTCGATTAGATAGTTTTAAAAAGAAGGGTGGTAAAATAATAGTTAACCATCTTGATTCCTGCTTTGAGGGTACTGACCAGTATCCAGTGCTTGGTGTTGCATTTGTCTGCAGTATTATGTGGTTTACCCATTCCTGAAAATAATTTTGAAAATGTTTCATTAAATGTTGCATTGCAGTCTTCCTCGAAAACTTTGTCTACTTTAGGGAATAGATAAGATAGAAGTAGAGAGGATGTTTCCACTGGCAGGTGAGGCTAGGACAAGAGGGCATAGCCTCAAGATTAGAGGGAGCAGATTTAGGACTGAATTGAGAAGGAACTTCTTCACCCAGAGGGTTGTTAATCTATGGAATTCCTTGCCCAGTGGAGTAGTTGACGCTACTTCAGTAAACGTTTTTAAAGATAAGGTAGATTTTTTTTGAACAATAAAGGAATTAAGGGATACGGTGAGAACGCGGGTAAGTGGATCTGAGTCCACGAAAAGATCAGCCATGATCTTATTGAATGGTGGAGCAGGCTCGAAGGGCCGGACGGCCTACTCCTGCTCCTAGCTCTTATGTTCTTATGAATGATCAGCTTTAATCTTGAGTATACTAACCTGTTGAGAAGTGAAACCTACTGATTCTGGAAGGCGTTAAGATGGTTATTTTATTCCTGTGCCTTTGTACTTTAGTCATGCCACGATCTGTCTTTTGAGTTTCAACCTTGTTCCTCCTGGCTTTTGCAGTTTAGTTGAAGAGGGTTTTACCTTGACCTGTTTAAATATTTTAACTTATCACACAAAATATTCATCCCTGTATCGGTGTCTAGTTTAAACTCTATAGAATGTCCCCTTACGCTAACAGTTATAACCATTAGCTACTATCTGGGTCATTAATCTCTCCTAGGCTGTCCAATACCTTGGTTTTCACACTCCTATTTCTTGGATCTCATTGTCTTAAATTTGATTTCCTTTACTTCCATTGCAAATTTAGAATGATAGTATTTCTTAAAATGACTGTGTCTACTACAGCTGTGGTATTCAGCTCCCCCTCCTGGGTAATCGTGTCACTTATGTGCCTATTTCCTGCCACTTTTGAAACATGTGAAAATGCCTGTTAGAAAAATGGCAACCAGGAGTATACCTTATATAATGTATTATATCATCCGCTGAAAAATGGCACATGCCATTGACACCCAAATGGCAGTCTCATATATTGGTCCAAACCCTTATGGGTATTAATTGTAGCACACTTCTGGGAATCCACATCTAACTGCAATTGCAAGTACCCATGGCTCACGTCCAGCTTTGTGAAGGACAGCCCCCTGCCAGCTTTGCGTATAAATCCTTTATAAGAGGGACTGGGTATTTATCCAGCTGCGAAAAGTGGCTTACTGTTTAACATCCCCACAAAGGCAAGCCAACCCATTCACCTTCACAATTGGTTTGACCGGTGCTGCCCATTCTGCAAACTGCACTGGTTTGATCAGTCCTTCACACTCCAGCCTCCTGATTTCCACCTCTACTTTTGCCCACAAGGCACAAGGCACTGGGCTTGCAGAATAGTGGAATTACTTCCTGGTCAACGTGCAAGGTGGCTTTGGTTCATTTGGTAGTCCCTAAACCTTCCTGAAAAACTTATGGGTATTTTATTAGTTCTTCACTCAGGCAACCATTTTCTAATTAAAAAATGTTGAGCCAATCAAAGTGAATCTTCCTCAACCAATTCCATCCCATCAAGCTTGGGCCTGAACCTTGTACTACAATCAGTGGTAACTGAACCAGCTGCTTCTCATATGAGACCAGAACTGCAGTTGTACCCTTAGTCTGTAAAGGTTCCCCAGTATACGTTCTCAATCTAGCCGAGGTCTTACTTAAACGTAAGGGTTAAAGTGCCGAGCAAAGTTTATTAAAGACTGGTTCTGCAATCACTGATACAGCCGCGCCACTATCAACCTCCATTAGAACTGGGTAACCAATTAATCAGATGTTTATTTTGATTGGTTCTGATTTGGATGTTGCTAAGCAATTTAACTGTTCCAAGCCAAATGTAGGTGGGCTTTCTAGGGTGTGCACTCTTCTGGATACCAGCCTATGAGTTCTCTTACTCAATTCAGGCCTAGTGGGACTTTTTTGCTGTCTTGAGCCCACATACCAGCAGCAACTACAATGGTTTGCTGGCCCAGATTTTAAAGAAAATGTTAACTGTTTGGCTGAAGCTTGGCTTTATTTTGGGGTTTTGCTGTGGACTAACCTAGAGTCCTTCTGTTTACAGTACGTCCTGAGAGAGGTTACGTGATTGCCTTCACTCAAGTGGTGTCCCTCAAGCTCAGTCAGCCTGGCACGTGTGTCTACTTCCATCAGCATACTCTGTAACTCATATGCTCCACTTACTGCATTTTCCAATGATAAAGCCAGTTGTACTGCCTGTTTGAAGTCCAGTTGGGCTTCAGCTAGTAGGTTTTGCATGGTTACATCATTAATCCCACATACCAAATGGTCTGTCAGGGTTAAGCCTCTGCCAGTCGTCTTAACCTCATCGAAAATCACGATACGGATTCCCCTGGATCTCGAACTGCTAAGTAAAACCAATAGCATCTCACAATTTGAGGAGGCTAGGGTCATAATATCCTTTAACTAAATCTGTCAACTCTTGAAAGGTTTTAGTATCTTGTGCCTCAAGAAACATTAGGCTCCTAATAACCGTAAAAGCTGTGGGTCCACAAGCTGTCAGGAAAACTACTCATTGCTTTTCATCTACCCCAATGTGATGTACCCAGAATAAATAATGCATTGTTTCCCTGTAATGGGCCTAGTCTTCAACAGCAGGATCGAACAAGTCAAACTTCCCAAATAATGGCATGATACCAGAAATGCTTACCTCAACTCAAAGACCACTGTTGCAAGCAAATTTCTTCAGGAATGCATTTTTTCTCTCATCGCCACTGAAATAACTCTACAAAGGCTGGTATGCTGCCACCAATCACCTTTTATTTATATGTGCATAGAACTTGTCACTGGTCCAGCTTCATCAGAGCCAGCTCTCAGAGTGAACAGACCTCTGTCATTCCTGTTTATATCTGTCAGCCAGGGCTCCCTGATTGGACCAGATTAACAGCCGCAATCAGAGCACTCATATTCTGAGAGAACTACCTGGCTGACCTCGTAGCAATCATTACATAAATTACTCAGAAGTATGGGAAAATTGCATGAACTGACAGTGTTTCTTCCATTTTTTGATAAGTCTTTCAACTGTAGTGAACAAAATCAAGGTCAAATTCTGAAGGGGAAATTAAGTAAAAATAATTTCACTGAAAAGCAATGCTTCTTAATGATAAAGATTTATTATCAACTTTTCTTCAGTATTCAATAACTTTTTTAAAATTACAATATTTGTAGAAGGCAGTATTTAATACTACTGAAATGACTGTAAATTTAGAACATTGAACAGCAAAAGCTGTAGCATCTACAAATAATTAATCTTGCACAGCTTTTAAGTCAACCATTTAAGCAAGAGAAGCAACAGCAGCTAAATTCAATGACAATAGAGAAAGATATTGCATCCACAAGCAGATTTAAAATCAAAAATACTACAGATGGGGAATTAAACTGGACTACATGGAAAGCACAATTTACGAAAATGGCTGTAGGATCACAGAAGAAATCCAGAGAAGAACAAGTGAAAATACTTGTTATTTCGTAGGTCTGATAGCAGGTAGTGTTTTAAAATAGCAGAATGTAAGAGAAGAAGCAGTGTCCTTTGATAATATTGTAACAGGTATAAAGTAACTAGCTATTAAGTACAATATAATAAACCTCTTTTGTTTATCGAGACTGAGCTGTCTTCTGTCGAGAGCTGAGGTGGCAATCCATCCCCATTTGGTATCAGTAACTAAAACTAAGAACAAGAAGGAGGATTGGTGGCAGTACATCTATCAGAGCATTTTGCATCATTCTAATGGACATGACCGCAACATATAATAAGGTTGTGATTGCATTGAAGGGGGTGCAGAGAAGACTCACCAGGATATTTCCTGGATAGAGCAGTTTAGCTATGAAGAGAGGCTCGACAAACTCAGGGTTTTTTTAAATTTGGAGCAGAGAAGTCTGAGGAGGGACCTGATAGAGGTTGTATAAGATTATGAGGGCCATGGACAAGGTGGATAGAAAGCAGTTGTTCCCACTAGTCGAAGGGTCAATAACAAAGGGGACATAATTTTAGTTTGAAAGTCAGGAGGTTTAGAGGAAACTTGAGGATTTTTTTTTTAACCCAGAGGGTGGGAGGGGTCTGGAATGCACTGCCTGGAAGGGTAGTGGAGATGGGTAACTTCACAATCTTTAAGAAGGACTTGGATGTGCACTTGCGGTGTCCTAACATTCAAGGCAATGTGCCCAGCCCTAGAAGGTGGGACACGTGTAGATGCAGTGTATTTTTGGTGGCACAGACTTGGTGGACTAAAGGACCTCTTCTGTACTGTATGATGGCAGTGTTGGTATCTGAACACACACTAGCATCTAATGTTCGTGCAGTACTAGTATTCGGGTTGAGAGTTGCAACAGTCAGAGTGTTGGGGACGCGTCATCACTGTTGCTGTTCCTCATACATCGGACTGCACTGATGCTGAAATGCTAGCAGCTCCTTTTTACCGTAAAGTATATATGAAGAAAGGGAGAGTGGGAGTGAGGGAAGGGGGAAAGAGAGGAAGGCAGACAGTCCACCTTTGCATTATCTGCAGCTTCCACTTCATGCCACGTTCATCCATCGCAGGATGACAATGAGGGTGAGGGTGAGTGCTGAGCTGCGATGAGACATGTACATTGTGCTGGATTGTCATGGAGCTGCATTGTGATTGGTGCACTGATGAAGGGCACTATGTCTTCAAGGATGCTTCAGATGGAGTTGTACAGGGTCTGACAATTCTCTCTGTTGCGCTGGTGATATCGAAGATTGAGGCAATAGCCTCAGTGATTGAAATGCACAGAGCTCAAGTGATGTGGCTACCACTGCTGACCAGCTGGAGCCCTCTGACGGCACAGAGAGATGGATGTGAGACTGGTGGTGTGTCTAATTTAGATGAGGTACCTAAACAAAAACCAAAAGTGCATCAGAGAAGTCATCAACTTGAAACGTTGTGCATAATCTGCCGCTCTCACTGGTGGAAAGCTTGCAGGTGGGAAGGGCATTTAATGAGGTGGGGTAGTGGTGTACTTGAAGCCCACCTCCTTCCCTCCTGCATCTGAATTAATTTCAGGTCTGGAGTACCCATGGGTGACCCATCTGCCTTGCCATCAGTTAACTGGTCAACCAGTGTCCTCTTGAACGCTTCATCCTACCACCACTGTGACTAACCCAGGAGCAAGCTAGACCTGTCAGCGTGCAAACATGAATAACATTTTCCCACTTGTTCGGCACTATCCCCAAAATGCCCCCCCACAAAACTGCCCCTTGATCAGAAGCAGTTAGGTCCTGGTCAAGGAACTAGAGGGACATCATGAAGGAAACAGGTCAAATAAGAGCCACTCCCATGTGTTCCCCCTCCCATCCTCTGCTGCCTTTCCCCACAGCCTCACCTGAACCTGGCTGACTGGCCCAGTGACTGCAATGTCATTTATCTTCGTCTGAGGGCAGAACTTGCTGCTTCTTCTGAACACACACAGTTCCGTTAGTGAGCAACCTCAAAAATATAAGCCTCATTTTGAATGATTAGAAGAGATCTTAAGCAGAAGAAAGGGCAAAGAATGACTCCCTTCAATTAACTTTCTTAAATTTCACCTTTTCCTTTTTTTGTAATATAGTTAAATTACACAGTATCACACACTCACCATTTCAACCTGTTCTAACCATTCTCATTGTACTCATTCACTCTGTTATAAATTCACTGTTCTGTATTCTCAGCCTTAGCTGAGCTGATGCTGTATCATTCCATAATTTACCCTGCAGAAACAAGTAGTGTCAACTCACAGCTACGTCGTATCTGATCAAAATTTCATAAAATCCGAAAGAACTGTGGATGCTGTAAAAAGTTCTGAGGAAGGGTCACCGGACCTGAAACATTAACTCTAATTTCTTCTTCACAGATGCTGCCAGACCTGCTGAGCTTTCCCAGCAACTTCTGTTTTTGTGTCTGATTAAAATTTGTTCAGTTATGCATCTATGGTTGACTGACAGTAAGTCTATCGCCTCTATGAATAGAACGTTGGATTACAATCAGTCTAAAAGGGAAGGAAATGCTTCAGCTGGAGATTACAGCAAGGATGGCTGAAACATTCCGGTTTCTATTACATTTAAATGAGATAATCTCTTATTCTTCTAAGTTTAAGGATTTGAGCTCTTTCTACTCAATATCACTTCATTGATTATTGCAGGAATCAATCTAGTGAAGCATTACTCCATCTCTTCTGAGGTTTAATCCTTAGAAAAAGAGTCCAAAACTAATTAGAGATAGTAGGAACTGCCGATGCTGAAGAATCTGAGATAACACGGTGTAGAGCTGGATGAACACAGCAGGCCAAGCAGCATCAGAGAAGCAGGAAAGCTGACATTTTAGGTCTGGACCCTTCTCCCAGACCCAAAATATCAGCTTTCCTGCTCCTCTGATGCTGCTTGGCCTGCTGTGTTCATCCAGCTCTACATCTTGTTATCCCAAAACTAATTAGATTTCTGCCTTCTGCAGGAGCCTCGTTAATATTTTGATTTTAGTATGTTAAACTTTAAAGGGACCTGGAAATGATCACAGTAGCTATGAATGAAATGATTTACTCCTGGATTTATTTTGTGTTACATGTTCAACAAATGTGGAATTTGAAACAAATTTTGAAAGTAATGTCATCTAGATAAGGAAGAAGAGGCAGGCCAGAATAGATCTTTTGGGGATCCAGAGATAGCAGTTCTATGATGTATAGTATGGCCGTTACTTGAGGTGCTTTGGCTGTAACTTAATAGTTACATTGGATACATAAATTATGGACAGTTTTCTTTTGCATGAGTAGTAATAGAATTGAGAGTCATAATTCAAGTCAAGATGCAGTAATATACAAATATCAGCATGCAGCCCAAGGGGTAAAGACTTGTTCAGTGAATATTATTTTAAGCTGCATTCAGTGCAAAGTTTCCTTTAAGCTTTGCATAAAGAAACATAACCAAGTGTAAGATGCTATCCCAAGGACATTCATTATAAAATGTGTAAGTTTTTTTAAGATTGTATGAGTAGCAAAGAATTTTAATTGTAAACATGTATAAAGTAATGGTGGATTCTCATTCCTTGATTAACCTGAAAAGTTTTCTGAAAGTTCCACTGCACTATTTCCAAATGCATGGTATGAAAGAGCTGTCACTAACCTTGGCACAAACCTCTGTCTAGTACAGAACTCCAAACCGACTTTTTTGGGAGTTTCTGCAGAGCACCAAAGACAGCCTCCCTCAATTGGATCTCTTCTGCTGGGAAAATCTCAATGTGCTAGAAACCCAGTTGGTTCCATGGTCAACTGCACTCTTTGTAATCCTGCTTCCAGCTTTTCAACAAAATGAAAGGCTGCTTCTTAAAGCTGGGGAAACAAAATATGTGCATTACATCATCAGTAGAGACAGACAAGGTGCAGTCACTCCCAAAGGGGCTCATTACCAACAGCCTTACTTTGGTTGCCAAGCACGCTTTACATTTCAAGCAAAGCTCTTCTCTAATACTTTGATGTTGAGGATTATTTACATCAATCTTTAGCTCAGTGATCAACATCAAGACTTTACAGTGTTGTCAAACCAGTATTTTGATATTAGAGCAACGTTAAGAGAAATGTAACCAGTTTAGTAAGATTGTTTTTTCAAGGTGGTTTACCATCTGAATTTGGATTAACCATTTATTCTGCAAACATTCTGTGTACCAAAATTCTTAATTCGTGGATCGAATCATTGAAGTTGTGGAAAGACTTACAACACTGTAAGTGAATTCCTGTTACATCAATAGCCATACTGAGTGATTACACATGTCTATAGGACTCCAAGTACTGTTCTATCAATTATAATTTCTCTTGCATCCAGAATCATTTGTCACACTCTTGAATTGGGTATAAAAATTTCCTGTACTGCATAATGCATAAACGAGTGTTCAACTGGTCTGTTGTGTAACGAGAAGACATTGTACCCTAATTATATCACCTGACTGAGTTTGTCAAATGTCACAACTTTAAACAGACTAAGTTATTATAGCTGCTTGAAGTTCACATTTTACAAACAATCTACTCACTTGTCTTGCAAATTCAAAATAAAGTAACTGAGACACCCATGATTGAGGACAGATGATCACAAAAATTGAAGTTAATTGTGCTAACTCTCAATGTGGTGCGATTCTTAATCAGAAGAACTTACTTTCCTTTTCTTAAATAATACCCAGGCTCTGGTGAAGGTCAATGCAAAACTGAAGCCAATGCTACATGGGATTAAAAGAAACAGGTGCAAGTGGGAGGAGATGCACCGAAAAAGACAAGGGAGCAAAGACAACGGCAGCTGCAGTATATCCACGCAGGACATCAGTTAAAACCCCAGGCATCGGCTTGTGAGGATCAGCTTGACTTGGCCATAATTCAACTGGATCAAAAATTCTTCAGTTGTGATTTGCAAGGGTGATTGGCACAGCTGAAATCCCCACTGAGTTGCTGCAGGATGCAGCATCCCTTTGCTCCCAATTGAGAGAGAGAAAACAATAAATAAGTAATGCAATGCAACTATCCAGTTGAATGCTTCCATCTGAAAAAAAACTGTTAGGAAGTGCAGAAAGTTTCTTCAGTGGTGCACAGATAATGTAGCTTCATCCAGCGGTACTAGTTGCTAAGGGTTTGCTGTCTTCTGCAAAAAAGTATGAACATGATAAGCAGGTTTAATGAACATCTATTATTTAAACACCAGGATAGAGGACTGGAGTTTTCTGTGCATCCTTTGTTATTCTGCATCAGCCAAATCTGCTATAAGCCAGTTATTGCCTGCCTCTATGTTCTCGTAATGCTGGAATGTTCTTGTGGTATTGTTTTCTATTTTGCAGATACTTTTCTGAAAAGTTTTCTATTTAATTCTTCTCAATGTGAGGATGCGTCGAAATCAGTTCTCTGTAGTGAAGAAAATGTGAATGATAAATGTATGGAGGCAAAACCCTTTTACATGCAATCTTTGGCAGGTGGAGCTGTGGTGGTTAGGAAGTATCTGTAAGAGAATGTGAGAACACAGCTTTGCTTTTTGCTAAAAGCAAGACCATTTTTACATCAGTCGTGGTTGAAGTTGTATGTTAAACAGAATGCATAAGGAAGCAAATCAAATCGGAGCTGTACAATTAGCAGGCATGGGATTTTGTCAGCATGAAAAATTCATACCAAACAACAAAGATCCTTCAGCTCCATGTGACTTTTCTCACAGCTAAAGAGTCAGAGGGATCACTACCAGGGTAGAAACTGAACTGGCTACTTATGCCTATAAGTTGCCACGCTTGATTTTAAGAACTCTGCACGCATTTCACATTTGCAAAATGTGGGAAAACATTTGCAAGATTATTAAACCTATTTTTGTGAGGAGGCCATGATTGATTATTTGTTTTGGAGTTATGAACATATTGATTTCCATCATCCCTGCACTATCTATTTGTTGTTGCAAATACGTTTTTGAAGGTACTACCTTTTCACTTTTCCCAATGAGATCTGATTACCAATCAGATTCCTTCTAAGAATACTATTAATCTTCATGATTCTGAGAACAGAATGGAATTGATTATCAGCTAACATTCGTAACAATTGCCTAAACAGTGACCCTCGATGGGTTCCCAAAGTCTGCTGATTTGGTAGCACTTCCCCAAATCCCCTCTCTGGGTTTTGTGTGCAAGAAATAAGGCTAAGACTACAATGTGGTCTTGAGGCAGAGATGCCATCTAGGCTCTGTTTGCCTGCTCGAGTATGTACAAAGAATCTCATTTTAAAGATGAGTCCTAGCTAATATTTGCCTCTCATTAAAATTATTTAAAATTTGATGATTATCACATTGCTATTATAGAGATTTACTGTGCACGAACTGAATGCCACGTTTCCTACATTACCACAATTACCACTTTACTACCTTTAAAGTACTTTGAGATGTCTGGTGATCATGAAAGACATTATTTAAATGCAGGCCTTTCTTTCTTACTGTAGCAGTTCAAAACATAAACCCATTCTTTAAAGAACCCACCCACAACTAGACACCTTATCTAGTCCAGCATGTGCATCTACATTTATAATCCCTTTCTACATAACCCTCATTCTACCGTCAGAAAGCTTTAACATTTGAATTATTATTTTAATGTCATCTGATATGATTTTAATTCTGTTTCTTACCTCGTTTATTTGTTTTGATTAACTCCTGATAATATGTAACACTAGACAAATAAGAGGCCAGCTATGAAGAATACAAAAATCATCAAAACCTGAAATATCCCATCCCCAGATCTTTAACCTATTTTTCTAATCAACCTGTTCAGAGATGTTATTACACACCTCTGGAGCAAGTGGGACTTGAACCCACGTCTCTTGGTCCGGCGGTAGGGACACTACCACAGAATACATGATACAGATCTTTAAATCCACAAGAATCAACAAGTATATAATGGTACAAATTAGGACGTTTGCTGGACTCTGTATTGTCAGTGATCAAATGATTAATGTTAAATTCCCCAATTTTCTTTTGTTAAAGATAATAAAAGATGATATTGAAACCAAAACTGAAAAGAAGTGTCTCTTTTATTAATTAAATGTGTTACATATGTTTGTAAGTTAATTTCCATTTTATTGTATCTTCTGCCTTTTATGGCGCAATCTTAATGGACAAAAGTCTTTGGTTTGTATATTTTCAAATAATGATTCTGGTGCAGTAGTACCTCAGTTGCAAGGCTGTGCACATAGCCAGGAAAACAAGCCCAAACACAGTAATAGATTTGACGAATTCATCATCTAAAATTAGGAATTCCTTGTTAACCTTGCGGTTTATTTGTGTCTACTGTTTCTAGCAGGAAAACTGGAAAAACTGTTTCAATACTGACTCCTACTGGAAGGGAAAAGTATCACAAAGGGGAGCAGCCACACTTGGCACAATTCTTCAGTGTGTGGAACGTAAAAAATTTGATCCTTTGGCCATTCCCTTTCAAGCAATTGCACCTTCATCTTTCTGTCTGAGGAAAATGTCCACATTAGAATTATTGAAACATGGCATAAATATTTCCCTATTTAAGAATGCACTGTTTCAGGAAGGAATCAATCCTCTTTTTCCCCGAGAAAATGCTTTATCTATAATATTTTCCTTAGTATTTTCTTTTCTGCATACTCTGCATTTACTTAATGCTATTTTCTTTACTCAATGTCTGTTCATGAGATCGTTAAATAAATGGCTAACACATTTTCATGTTCATTAAATTGAATATTCAACAGGCTTGATTGGGTTTGAGTTAAAAGGACAGGCTGGATAAGCTGGGACTTTTTCACTGGACTTCGGAGGTTGAGGAGTGACCTTTTCAAAGTTTATAAAATCATGAGGGGCTTTGAAAAGATGAATAGCAAAGGTGTTTTCCCTAGGGACAGGAAGTTAAAAACTAGGCGGCATAATTTTAAGCTGAGAGGAAAAAGATTTAAATGGGAGCTGAAGGGCAATGTTTTCACACACAGGGTGGTTTGTATGTGGAAAGAGCTGCCAAAGGAAGTGGTAGATGCAGGTACACTTACAACATATAAAAAACATTTGGACAGGTACATGAATAGGAAAGGTTTGGATGGATATGGGCCAAACACAGGCAAATGGGACTAATTTAAGTTGGGAAACCTGGTCGGCCCATTGATGAGTTGTCCCGAAAGGTCTGTTTTGGTGCTTTATGACTCTATGACTCTGATGTGCATATGGACTTCCATAGAACCATAGAAATGATACAACGCAGAATGGGACCATTCAGCCCATCTTGCCAATGCCAACCCAAACACACGCAGAATCCCTTTCTAATCCCTTTGTCCTGCACACAGCCCACAGCCCTTTAGCTTACACCACTTTGGGTGCAGATCCAGGTACTTTTTAAAAGAGTTTACGGTCTCTGCCTCCACCATCAAGTCAGGCAGCAAATTCCAGGCACCCACCACCCACTGCATAAAATAATTTTTCTTCATGTCCCCTCTAATCCTTCTGCCACTGCACTACCCTCATTGATCTTGCTTGTCACTTCCTCAAAGAATCCAATTAAATTTGTAAGGCATGACCTTAACAAAACCATGCTGAGTATTCCTGACTAGTCGATGCCTTTCTAAGTAAGAGTTTATCCGATCTCACAGGATTGATTCTAACAATTTGCACACCACCGAAGTAAAACTAAATGGCCTACAATTGCTTGGCATTTCTTTTGTACCTATCTTAAAAAATAGAACCACATTTGAATTCCTCCAGCACCTTAAGTGTGTCTAGTGAAGATTGGAAAATAATCCTCAGAGCATCTACTATTTCCTTCCTCACCTCATTCAATATCCTAGGGAGCAATCCGTCTGGCCCTGGTGACTTATTCACTTTCGAGAATTCCAACTTCTCCAACACTTCCTGTCTCGTTATGATTATTTGTCCAATACTTCACACAGCTTCTCTTGAATTACTATATCCACATCATTCCTTTCCTTTATGAATACAGAGACAAAAAAATCATTTAAAATTCTTCCCATAACCTTTGTATCTTCACACTAGTTCCATTCTTCATCTCTGATAAATCTCACTTTTTTTAACTATCCTTTTTGCTCTTGATATATTGATAAAATATCTTCCAAAAGGCATTTGACAAAAGGTTATATTACAGGCTTGTCAAAAACATTGAAGCTCATGGAAATAAAATAGCAGTATGATTGCAAAATAGTCTAATTGGAAGGAGAAAGAGAGTAGTAGGAAATGGTTATTTTTCATACTGGAGGGAGGTATACAATTGCACTCTAAGTGGGTGGTTACTAGCATCACTCCTTTTGAAATATATATTATCGCTTTGGACTTAGCTATGCAGCGCAATATTCTGAAACTTGCACAAGACACAAACTTGAAATTGCAATAATCATACCAGTCACCAGGGCCAGACGGATTGCTCCCTAGGATATTGAAGGAGGTGAGGGAGGAAATAGTAGATGCTCTGAGGATTATTTTCCAGTCTTCACTAGACACAGGTAAGGTGCTGGAGGAATGCAAATGTGGTTCTATTTTTTAATCATACCAGGCGAATGTGTGGCACTTGAAATTTAATGGAAAGAAGTGTGATGTAATACATATTTGTAGGAAATGCAATAAAGTCACCATAGTCTTACCTGCTCTCTCATTAGACCTGAGATGACTGGTGATGGTTTAACCTGAGGGTCACCACGCCTCAGGTGAGGGAGAAGCTTAGAAGGAGAGTCCTTCATAGTAACCTCAGCCAGTGCAGGAATTGAATGCACCCTGTTAGCATCACTGCATTTGCAAACTAGCCATCAAGCCCATGGAGCTAACCAACTCCCTAAATAATTGAATAACTATAAAATAATGAATACAATTCTAAAATAGGTGACGGAACAGAAAGAACTGGGGTATGAGTGCACAAATCGTTGAAGATGGCAAGGAAAGTTGAGAAAATCATGGGAAAGGCATACAGGACCTTGGACATTATCAACAGGGAGATAAAGCACAGATGTTATGGAGTCTGGTCTGTCTGCACTTGGGAAATGACTGGCAAAATGCACCCCTGTGACTTTACAGGGAATTTCTGTCCTTTCACACAGGGTCTGGTTAGCAGTGCATGCTTTAAGCTGCGAGGACTGTGGGAGCCGAAGCAGGTTTAGAGGTCTCCAATATTTCTAACCAGCTTCCAACATCATTTAAATTTCCCCAAACCTTCCATCCTAAAATTTCTCATGCCACCCCTCAGTCCTTCATGCCTCATACTCTCCCCATGAACTAAAGGATGGCAGCAGAGGACATTTTTTGTTATATTTGCTTAATAATTTAGAGTACTTCCTCTTTTGGAAAATTATTGTAATGTTTGTGAATCATTACACAATGCTGGTTGGTGTACGGTCTGCCTACCTTTACAGACTGATGTCTAAGATAAATCACAGCATTAACATACATGTGCATTGCAATACAGCAACCAATAGTGACGACTGAAGATGTGAAAATACACTTGACTTTCAGATTGGTCGCAATTCCTCAGCAAGCTTTCCACTTTCTTCATGAACTATCAACTCGAGTGTTTTATCCAATTCAGAACTGTATACATTAGGGAAGCTGTGAATGCATTAGAGAGGGTGCAGCAAAGATTGACGAGAATGGTTCCAAGGACTTTAGTTAATGAGAGAATATGAAAAGCTGCAGTTGTAGAGCAGAGGTAGTTGACAAGAGATTTGCTAGAGGCATGCAAAATTATGTATGATAAAGACTGAATAAATAGAAGGAAATTTTCCATTGGCAGAAAAGTCAAAAACCAGGGGATACAGATTTATATTGAGCGACAGAAAACCCAAGCACAAGGTAAGGAGAAACTTCTTTATGTAGCAAATGGTTGTGATCTGAAATGCAGCTTAAAAAGGTGGTGGCGGCAAATTCAGTGAAAGCTTTCAGAAGTGGCCCTTGATAATTGCTGTACATGAAGGAATTAGAGTGTGGGGGGAGTGGGGGAGAGCTGCTGGCGATTGTGAAACTAGTTAAGTGCTATTTAAGAGGTCTAGCATGGGCTCAGTGGACCCAATGGCCTCTTTCTGCGCCTTAACCAATTTATGATTCCAAGCTCAAACACACAGTTATGTGTAAGCACACAGAATCCATAATAATGATGTTTTTCGACACAATTGTACAAATTGTATGTCAAGATTACTGTCTGTAGATATGTAAATCATATAACTAATGTTAATGAAATGTTTCAAGACAGGCTTATCATATCTTCATTTTGCTAAGTAACTCTTAAATGGACTAGCCCTTAAGTTGGTATTGGTTTGTTTTGCCTTAAAGTTCACTATTAATGACACTAGTCTCAAGATTAAAGAGAGGAATTGCAACCTTTGGCACTCTATTGTTTTTGAGAGATGAATGCTGGTTCAGTCTCTTTGAATTATTCCCTTGCCTTTAGTTGGTGAGATTCCACCCACAGCACTACCCGCTTCTGCTTCAGGTGCTAAAATGTCCTGGGTTACAGTTTCACAGAGAACAGCAACCATCTGGATAATTAACCTGACTGGCAGTTCCTTTCCCATGTGTGGGTTTAGCTGAACTTCAGCTCCAGACCTCCATATCCATAAGACTTCCTTTCTTACCACTTTCCAGCAGAACAACAAGAACAAAGAACAAAGAAAATTACAGCACAGGAACAGGCCCTTCGGCCCTCCAAGCCTGCGCCGATCCAGTTCCCCTATCTAAACCTTTCACCTATTTTCCAAGGATCTGTATCCCTCTGCTCCCTGCCCATTCATGTATCTGTCTAGATATATCTTAAATGACGCTATCGTGCCCGCCTCTACCACCTCTAATGGCAACGCGTTCCAGGCACCCACAACCCTCTGCGTAAAGAACTTTCCACGCATATCTCCCTTAAACTTTTCCCCTCTCACCTTGAAATCGTGACCCCTAGTAGTTGAGACCCCCACTCTGGGAACAGGTTCTGTTCTGGTTGACTTTTCTTTACCTCCCCTCCTAAGACAATTGGTGGTGGTTTAAACTGAGGGCTAGCATGCCTCAGGTGAGGGGAGAGGCTGAAAAGGAGAATCCTTCAGCTGGTACAGTCCTGAAGAAGGGTACTACCCAAAACGTTGACTGTTCCTTTCCTCCAGATGCTGTCTGGCCTACTGTGTTCTTCCAGCCTCCTGCTTGTCTGTCTCAGTACAGGAATGGAACCTATGCTGTTGGCACCTACTCTCCATCACAAACCAACTGTCCAGCCAACTGAGCTAACCAATCACCTTGAACAAACAAAATAAATCTTAGCAATTGGCATAATGCCCACAAAAAGCAAATTACCATTCAAAGGGTTTTGGTGCACACAAAGTTCTCTGATTTAGGACCTTAATACAGAGCAAAGTCCAGTCGTAAATGCCAAATAGGTCACAAATGAATGGTTAGTTGCTTTCATTTCTCAAAAATGCAAATCTCTCTTGGAAATCCTATCTTTATTCTGTGCATTTGTAAGCAAGCTCTAATACTATAAATGATTGTACCAAATGATGTATCAATGATCCTCTCTCTAGAATACCTAGGGTAAAGATATGGAAAATATCTTGTTTGTCCAATACATCCAATGCAGCACAAGGTTTCACAAAGTTGTTCATTGCTATCAATTTTTCAAAATCAATAAATGCTTCTCAATAATCATTGTAGGAAATCCATCATTGTATTACAACTCCTATCTGATTTCTAATTTCATTCATCCATATTGTTGAGTAACCAGCCATAATGCCAGTGTTCATGTGATAAATGTTACCCTCATCCCAAAGAGGGCAACCGGCTCACTTGCCCTTTGCCCTCACACAGGAGAGGATACCCTCCCAATAACCTGCACCCCTTTACTTTAACCTCGACATGTCGTAGCTTCCATTCGTTTCACTTCCCTCACCTGCCAACCTGCCCTCCACTGCCAAAAACCAGAAGGTCAGGATCAAAGATGTAACAGTGAGTATGGTAAATGATCATAGAGTCATACTGCACAGAAACAGACCCTTCGGTCCAACCAGTCCTTGTCGACTATAATCTCAAGTCAAACGAGTCCCACCTGCCCACATTTGGCCCATATCCCTTCAAACATTTCTTATTCACGTATTTATCCAAATGTCTTTTAAACACTGTAACTGTACCCGCATCCACCACTTCCTCCGGAAGTTCAGTCCACATATGTACCACTGTGTGTAAAAAAATTACCCCTCATGTTTTTAAAATCTTTCTCCTCTCACCTTAAAAATGTCCCCTAGTCTCGAAACCCCTACCCTAGGGAAAAGACACCTGCCATTCACCTTATCTATGCTCCACATGGTTTTATAAACCTCTGTAAAGTCACCCAACCTCCTATGGTCCAGTGGGAAAATGTCCCAGCCTATCCAGCCCGAACCATACATCGAAGGTACACTGATTAGGTTTATGTAATTTTTATGAATTCACTGGTTAGTTTAAATGCCCTGAAATTATTTTTGACACATACTTAATTAGAGACTTGAAATGTACTTGGATCTCTAAAATTCCACCTTACAGCTTGGTCAACTGTCAGCTTTCTTTCTATTAGTATGTTGTTTGTAATTTTCTACTTTATGTTATGATCTCATCTGACAATAATACTGGATATATCAGGTCTAGATAAGACCTGGCTTGATAGACCATAAATTTTAATTTTGCAATTTGTTTACCAAGGCGCTGAACATATTCACAAGAGGCTGTCAAAGTATATTTAAGAAAAAAAATGGTTAAAAGTTCATTACAGAAAAGGTAAACATAAACTATGTTATTCCATAAGAACTATTTTGAAATGAACTACAACATTTAAAAGGCATCTGGATGGGTACATGAATAGGAAGGGTTTAGATGGATAAGGGCCAAATGCTGGTACTAGGTCAGATTGGGATGTCTGGTTGGCACAGATCAGTTGGACCAAGCGATTTGTTTCCATGCTGTATGATTCCATGACCTTATAACTCATTACGTTAATCATAAAGATTTAAACACACAATATAGAAGTACAATTCAAACTTAAAGCCTCCTTCCTCCATTTTAGAACCCAAGTTTCCAACCAGTAATAATAAACCACTAACTTCACAACAAATGGAACTTAAGAGTTACTGAATCTTTAGTTTAGAAATCAATTCAACACTGTCCAGTTCACATCAAACACTTTCCAGCTGGTTTTGAGGGAACCGTGAAATTGTAAGCTTTGGGCGAATGGGATTTCAACTTCAGATTAAAGAAACAAATGCAGCTTGTGGGGAAAAGAGCAATCAATCAAAAAAGCTTTGGTTAATGTGTCAATTTAGAGTTAAATTCAACATAACAACATTGCAGTATGTTTTGGGTTGCAGCAGGCGTTGTTTACATTATTTGCTAGATTGGAAACAAATGGAATGAGAATCGAATTTATCACCAGTAAAATGAAGGACGGAGGTAGAGAACATACTTCACTATGATTAGTTATAGGAAACATTGAATGCTTTCCCACAGTTTTTTGTTAACACAATAGATATACCATGATTTAAAACAGAATAAGTTCAGTATCTAAAGAGAGAGACTAACAACACACAAGGGCAAAGAGATGCGTTTAAAGCAGTTTCCATCCAGTTGGAAAAGCTCAAATCTTTAGGAGTTCTTTTTGTTGTTTACAACCAAGTATATGTGACAAGTGCCAACACCTAGCCAACTGAATTGGGGAAGGGAGTTAAGAAGAGAAAATCACAGGCATTCCTGTCTCTTAATATTTTATACAAATTAAAGATTCTGTCTATACTCCATGAAGACAGTTTCCTGGCATTTATATACTTATTTTGCACGTGGTATGAGTATTTGTTTAGTGAGGAATCCACAAAAATTCTCACATTCTTGACAAATTTAAGGTTGAAAATTAGTTTATGCCTAACATAATAAAGTAAAAGAACTCTCCTTGTGATGAAATGATGAAGAAGTAGCAATTTGCCAAGATCACAAAGTATTCAACTTTTTTTGTAAAATTATGACGTAGAATCTACGGCACCAAGACAAGTAATTTGGGTCAACTGGTCTTTGTTCATATCAATACAAGACATTCTTGCCACTAAACACATCTTCCCAGCCTGACTCTCTTACCCCTTTACCTAGAATTAGTGAAGTGCTTGCGAAAGCTTTACAATACAATAAAATTCTACTGTGCTAAATTAAATTCTACAAAGCACTAAAGCTGCTACTAAATAGAAATTGCTGATTAAAGCAACAAGATTAATCCCAAGAGTAAAAATGAGCTAAGAGGGGATATTAGAGAAAGTTAAGGTGCCTAATCTTGAGGCAATAAAATGCAGTTGATGGTATCCAGCTGAAGCATATGAACCATGGAATGAACATGAACAATTCAGAATGGTATAAATTGTTGCATTGCCTGCAAGGAGCTTGAGACTAATTAGCCAGGAACAATTTATGTGCGAGCGTTCCGGGGGGTAATATTCAGAGCTGCACCAGAGTGTTGGCTATTGTGCAATATGACACTGACCTAAGCAATCCGCTAGCCAAGCAGTATGGCAGGTTTAAAACAATGAACTCCAAGCTTTCTAAGTCTAAAGAATAATTATTTTCAAACATGTGGGAGGCAAAAGCCAATCTGAACAAGTAACATAGATAAATCAAATCTAAAATGGTACTTCATATTAGGCCAGCAAAATATAACATTATAAATAATATTATAAATGTAAATATATGTCAATGTAAATTGAACTGTCACTACAAAGAACTTACTGAGGAGAATGGCTGGCAGCAATGGGTAGAAGAAGGGGCGATGCCAGAAGGATTAGGGGTCTGAGGCTGGTGATGCTGGGAGGATGGGGAGAGGGGTATCATGCCAGGAAGATGGCACCATGAGGAGCAGCATGGAAATTTACTGGAAAAATGTGTGCCAGAAGAGAGTGGAGGGGTAATACTGAAGGATGGCAGGTTATGTGGCATCAGGAGGATGGGGTGGGGGTTGGGGTCTGGCACAGGTAGGTTTGGTGGTTTGACACCAAGTGCTTTGGGAAGACAGCACTCAGAGGATCATATAGGTTTACTTCACCCAAGTCTCCAGATCAGGAACATGATTCCTAATGTAATGGATGTGAATGGGGAGGAAGGGCCTAACATAGGAATCCCAGCTGCTGTCAACAAGACCCCAATCAGAGCTCATTAAAGACACTTCAAGCCAATTGTTCCTAAACTTAGGATCGCACAAATCTTCAGAACTATTGCTGGATTGTTGTCAGGATCCAGAGTCTTTACAGTATCCAGTGCTTTCAGCCATTTGGTAAATGCCAGGTTACAGGGATAGCATGGGGGGCTGTTTCTGGGTGGAATGCTCTTTGGAAGGTCGGTCAGTAGGAGTAATATATTGACACCTTGTCTTTTCCTCTATAATGCTGACAAATCAGGACATAACTGCTTTTTCATTAGAGATTTCAGCATTGTGCATTCCTTTTCATTTTGTGAATTGCAATCGAGAGCCATTTTCTCCTTTTTAATTTCTACTTACCATGTATAATGTCCCCGCACCAATGGCCTTGCCCAATAACAATTTCTTCCTAGGTATCTGCCCTCTAACCATACCCACTGGGATCTTGCAAAAATGTAATTTGAGCAATACATTCAAGCTCTTTCCAATGACCCCTTCCACCATTCAAGAAAATATGAGGAAACAACTGCATTTTATACTAGGCTGCTCAAAAGGTGAGTTTTATAAATATATACAAATTTGCAGTTAACAGAATTCCCCATATCCAGAAAGTCAGATGACAACACTTTATAGAATGGAGGAAATGAATAGAGGCATTTGAAAGCAGGGAGGTAGTTGTCAAGACAGAACTCAGAACAGACTTTGCAAAGCATCATGGTTGAACAAGCAGCCTCCAACTGAAAGGGAGCAAGGCGCACATTGGCATGCAATTGGCAATAAGGTAGGAAGAGATCTGAAAACAAGAACCAGAACTGCAAAATAAACACATTAAATCAAAGGGAACCAATACAATTTGGCGAGGAAGAGCGTGATGTAGATAAGGAAGTTTGTGTTCTTGAGGCAATGATCTGAGAAATTTGGATGACCAGGCCTGGGGAAGAGACAGTCAACATTACCCAAATAGAAAAAGAGACTTTGGTAAGCAAGTGGATACAGGGAAGAAGATGGGCTTAGGAGTCAATCAGAAGATAAGGGGTCCAAAACCCCTGATGCAGCAGGAAGGATTGATGGAATGGAGGATTCTGAATCTTTGAAATTCTCTACCCCAGGGAGCTGTGGAAGTTCACCGATTGAATGCAACTAAAGTCAAGATTGACAAAATTTCTAAGTCTCAGTAGTATAAAGAGATACGTGGACACCATGGGAAAAAAGGTATTGAAGTGGATGATAGACAAGGCTGAATGGCCTACAACTGTTCCTGTGGAGACCAGAGGTACTAATGGGAACCAAAGGCTGCCTTCATTTTGCTAATTTTTTTCCTTATTTGGGTTTTGGTATCAGGTAATCTGTGAGTAGGCAACTTGTGAGTCAATAGGAGGTATAAAACTTAGGAAGAAACTGATCCCATACTTCATTATCGAGGGAAACAGGTAAATAATGTTAGAACAAAATATATATATTTATGGACACTGGAATATGGAACTATTTGGTCACTTCTGGGTTGAAGAGGCTTTATCACATTATTTCTCAAACAAAAAGTAAAAGATAAGTGGATTATCTGCTGTTTATTGGAACAGAGGGTAATTTTGGGAAGAGTGCAATAGAGCTTTTAAGAGGGATAAGAGGTGAATTTTATGGCCCTTAATTACTGGACAAACAGACTTGGGGAAAACCCTAGGATCTGTGCTGCTTGTTGCCTAGCAACAAGCTATGGAAAGACAGGGGTGGGAATTGTTGAAGAAGTTTACAACAGAAAGCAGCTCTCTCTCTGTCAGTAAGAGACAAACCTTAAAGCAAAGCCGGCCTCTCTCTCTCTCAGTGAAATGGTTTGAAAACCTACTAATGTTTCAAATCTGAGGATGTTTGTTTACCCTCAGACTCTGATAGATCTGAAGAACTTAAGCAACTATTCATCGATTTGATCTCATTGACACGGAATCAGTAAAACTGTGGGTAGTCAACCCATTCTAGCTTCTGAATTTGTAACCAGGACCCACAGAAGTGTTGTTCCTTTTTGGCTTATGCTTTTCCCAACTCATCATATCCCGTTAGAGTCGTGTTATCGTGTTTTGTGTTTATACAAAGATGTGTGTTTGCCATTAAGGGGATATTGTTAATTTTGAACAGTAGCTTAGCAGCTCTTTGTTTCTCCAATTGTTTACAGAATACCTCTTGCTTTTAATAAAGGAGTTATTTGAAAGCTTATTTTAAAAAAAAACTCAGTGAACATTTATGTTACTGTAGAAAGCAGCCTGAAAGAGAAGACAAATGGAGCGTTTTGGTGATTTCATAAATATTTTATTCAGTAGTGGAGCTAGACTACCAGCATTCCCTCTAATTTGCTTTCCAGCTGAATAGGCCTCTGAGATCTGTACACAGCAGGGGTCTCTGGAAGTGGAAGTTAATGCTGCGATCAGCTGGCTGACACTGATCAGTGTGTACAGGACATTGGAGCGACTGCACCAGAAGGAATGTTGTTAATGACCAGCACACTGTTCCATTAGAGTCCTAATAGAAGTGGGCTTGTGAAGAACAGACTCTTTGGGTACATCAGACAGCACTGCATTAATCAAGGAAGCAAAACTTAGTCTTTATACAAATTGTATTGAAGACTGCACCATCTCATTTGAATAAAATGGGCGAAAGAAGTGGGTCAATTACCCTGTTCTGAATTCTGCCTGACACAAAACTTTGGTGGCGTCTGAGATCACCGGGTGCAAAGGCAAATTCCATTCTTGAATAACAAACGAGTCAGTGGTAATTGGTAATTGGAGGTAGACTACAAAAATGGAGCTGAAGCCCCAGTCTGATCAGCCACGATCTTCATGAATGGCTAGAAGATCCAAATGGCCTATTCCTGCTCCTAATTCACGTGCACATTCGTATGTTAAAGTATGGCACAAGCTGTCTTACTGCAAAGAAAGTATGAGCTACTCACACCCAGAAACAATGACCAGGGCAGCTGCACCAACCCTGGATAGACTGTTCCAATCCAAATCACCAAGAGACGTTAGGAATGTCAAGTTTTGTAAACAGTTTTACTTTAAAATGGTCACTTGATCCCAAGTTAGAAAACAGCAAGGATTTAAAGGATAACTAATTATTATTTCTAACTTGGTCAAAAAAGGTGCATATGATTTACATAGACAACACAGTGTGGAGCTGGAGGAGCACAGCAGGCCAGGCAGCATCAGAGCAGGAGGAAAGCCGACATTTCAGGTCAGGACCCTTCTTCAGAAATGGGGGAGGGGAAGGGGGCTCTGAAATAAAGAGAGAGAAAGAGGAGGGGTGGGGCTGGGGAAGGTAGGCGGGGTGGTGATAGGTTGGATGCAGGTAGGGAGTGGTGGGGATTGGTCAGTGGGAAGGATAGGGCAGTTAGGTGGGTTAAGAAGATGGACAGGTTGTGTCAGGTCAAGGAGGCAGGGATGAGAGGGAGGGTTGGACATGGGATGAGGCTGGGGTTGGGGAGATTTTAAAACTGGTCAATTCTATGTTTAGGCCATCGGGCCATAGGCTCCCAAGGCGGAACATGAGGTGCTGCTCCTCCAGTTTGCAGGTGGTGTCATTGTGACACTGGAAGAGGCCCAGGATGGACATGTCACCCAGGGAGTGGGAGGGGGAATTAAAATGGTTGGTGACCAGAACGTGTTATTGTTTGTCATGTACAGAACGCAGATGCTCTACAAAATGGTCTCCAAGTCTATGCTTGGTCTCACTGATGTAGAGGAGACCACATTGGGAGCAACAGATACATAGACCAAGTTGATGGATGTACAGGTGAACCCCTGTCAGAAATGAAAAGTTTGTTTTGTGCCTTGAATGGAGGTGAGGGGATAGGTGTAGGGGCAGGTGTAGCACTTCCTGCAGTTGCAGGGAAAGGTGCGGTGGGTGATGGGGTTAGTGGGGAGTGTGGAGCGGACGAAGGAGTCCCGGAGAGAGCGGTCCCTATGAAATGGGGTGGGGAGGGAAATATCCCTTAGGTCACGGGGTCGGAACTGGTGGAGAATGATGTGCTAGATAGGGAGGTTGGTGGGGTGAAATGTGAGAACAAGGGGGATTCTGTCTTTATTTTTGTTGGAGGAGGGGATTTGAGGGCAGAAGTGTGGGAAATGCAAGAGATGCGGTTGAGGGCATTTTCGATCACCAAAGGTCGGGGAGAAGAAGAGTTGCGGTCCTTGAAATTTTGTGGGCTGAAGAGCCTGTACTGTACTGTGCTGTTCTATGTTCTAAATAGGAGGAATGCTCCATCTTGGGAGCAGATACGGTGGAGGCGGAGGAATTGGGAGTAAGGGATTGCATTATTGCAGGAAGGTGGGTGAGAGGTGTTGTTGTCCAGGTAGCTGTGGGAGTTGGTGGGCTTGAAATGGATGTCAGTTGAGGTGGTTACCAGAGATAGAGACAGAGAGGTCCAGGAAGGTGAGGGAGGTATTGGAGATGGTCCAGGTGAATTTAAGGTTGGGGTGAAAAGTGTTAGTAAAGTTGATGACTTGTTCAAGCTCTTCATGGGAGCACAATGTGGCCTCCTCTACATTGGTGAGACCAAGTGTAGACTCGGGGAATGTTTTGTAGAACATTTGCGCTCTGTATGCAACAAACAACAATACCTTCTGGTCACCAACCTTTTCAACTCCCCCTCCCACTCCCTGGGTGACATGTCCATCCTGGGCCTCAACCAGTGTCACAATGACACCACCTGCAAACTGGAGGAGCAACACCTCATATTCCAACTCAGGAGCCTACAGGTCAATGGCCTAAACATGGAATTAACCCGTTTTAAAATCTCCCCACCCCTGACCTCATCCCACGCCCAAACATCCCTCTCATCCCCACCTCCATGACTTGACTCATAGAATCATAGAATCCCTACAGTGTGAAAACAGGACATTCGGCCCAACAAGTTGACACCGCCCCTCCGAAGAGCATCCCACCCAGTCCCATTCTCCTACACCTGCATTTCCCTTGTCTAACCCACCTAACCTAAATATCCCTAGGCATTACGAGCAATTTAGCATGACCAATCCACCTTCACTGCACATCTTTGGACTGTGGGAGGAAACCGGAACACCCAGAGGAAACCTATGCAGACACTGAGAATATGCAAACTCTACAGAGACAGGCATCTGAGGCTGGAATTGAACCCGGGTCCCTGGCGCTGTGAGGCAGCAGTACTAACCACTGAGCTACCGTGCCACCCAAACTCAACTTGTCCATCTTCTTACCCACCTATCCACTGTACCCTTCCCGCCGATCAATCTCCAGTACCTCCAACCTGCATCTGACCTATCACCACCCCATCTACCCTTCCCCAGCACCACCCATTCTCCCTCCTACCTGCCTCTTTGACCTATCGCCTATCCCACCTATCCGTTCCACTGACCAATCCCCACCACTCCCTACCTGCATTCACCCATCACCATCCCACCTACCTTCCCCCAGCCCCAGCCCTCCTCTATTTATCGCCCAGCTCCCTTTTCTGAAGGGAGTCCTGACCCGAAACGTCAACTTTCCTGCTCCTTTGATGCTGCCTGGCCTGCTGTGTTCCTCCAGCTCCACACTGTGTTGTCTCTGACTGCAGCCTCGGTAGTTCTTGCTATCTCCATGGGATTTACATTGTTGTGGAGATTGACTTTGAGAGGGGTCCACAGCAAATAACTAGTATTGGCTCAGAGGTTTCTGAAGTTATCCCTGAATTTCACAGCTAGGCCAGTCTACACAAATCTGGCGGTGACAGCGACAGACAGAAAAGGCAGACAGGCAGCTAGTTCTGCACTTAAGCACAAAAAAATGCTAGCCCTATCAACCACCATGTGAAACGTGGGTGGGAGCTTGTGCTCAGATTGTAGAGATGTGCTTTGTGAGAAACTGAACAAGATCAGATATGTCTAGCTTTGCCAGAGGGAAGAATCTCCATTTCATGTCCCACCATGAAAGGGATTAGAAGTTATCTGGTTGGAAAAACAAACAAGCCTCAGAGCTAACAAATGCTTTAGACTGGATGAAATGTTTGCTGAAGGGTCAGAGTCAAGTAGATAGATCGGGGTGTCCTTTTCTATAATTGAGTATAATTTATCTGCTGAAGTGTTTAAACAATGGTTACTTTTAGTTTGTCCTTTACAGTGTAAATTTTAAAACTTGAAATCTTGTGTATGATCTTTCCAGTCAGCCACTGGAAATATACATGTCTTTTTTAAAGCCATCAGTCTCTATGCAGATTGTGACACTTATCAAGAATGTCATACACCCATTGACTTCAGGAAGTCTGGAATTAGGAGAAAAGCACCTGCATCTTCAGCACACTATGTCAGAGGGAGTGAAGATGGGTGGCATGCTCAAGAATTCTAAAGACAGACAAATTGAGATGGAGCTAGTCAGTAAAGTAACAATGGATGCCATTTGTAACTTTGAACAGTGAGGACTGAGTACTCAAGGCTGAAGCCAGCTTACAAAGATTTCCTAAGAGTTGAAAGATATTCAAACCTTCAAATCTTGGATACTAGAAAAGATTTGAATATAATTAAATTTTAAAGTGAAAAATTGAGGTCTGTTTTCTTAGAGGGAAGTGATTACAGCAGAGTGAAAAATGTCAGATCAGACACAATGACAGTTTGATGTTTGCACAGTAAACATTTGAATGCAGTGAAAATATTGGATGTTTAAGAGCTGTGACGGGAATAGGTTGCAGGAGATGTGAACAAGACAAAGGAACTAAACAACTTGCATTTATGCAGTGTGTCTAACATAAACGTCACAGGAATGTGTAAAGAAGTTTTATGGCAGTATTATGTTGAGTGCAGATGTGGACCCAATGAGTAAAATAAGGCAGCAGTTACGGGTGGATGAAAGTGAAAGCTGCCATACTACCACAAGACTAAGGTTCTACCTGTCCCTGATGTTGCGAAGGATAGGACTGGCCTCAAAGCCATAGAATGTTCCAAGTAGTTGGACCATTCCACTCCTCCTTTGTGGAGAAATTTGCAAACAAAAACACCTTTGATCACAAGTCCATCAGGAAGTGGTCAGCACACAGTTTCCTCAAGACCCTGAGGGAAAAGGAAAGGGCAGACCTTGTCACATGGTTCCCTGAGCAGACTGTCAGAGTCATTTGGCAAATGCCTCATCGCAAGAACTTTCCAACAAGCATCAAGATAACACTTGGCTGGTGATGAAAAGGGCACTTCCTGAGAGATCCTTCTTGTATGCTTGGTCTGTCTGCCCCACTGCACGCTGCCCTTGAAATGGCTGTAGAGGGAGTGTTGAGACTGTCATGCATCTCCCTCTGGAACATGCCTTTGCAAATATATATCTCTCTTTAGCATATAATGTGTAGGTACCGGAGTTGGACTGTGGTGCACAAAGTCAGAAGTCACATGACGCCAGGTTATGGTCCAATAGGTTTATTTGCAATCACAAGCTTTCAGAGCGCCACTCCATTAGGTGAAGTGACTTGTGATTTAAAATAAACCTGTTGGACTATAACCTGGTGTCATGCGAGTTCTGACTGTCTCTATAGCATAAGCACACTCAGCAAAAGTTGAACCAAAAAAAAAGACACATTGCATTAGGTCAAAGGAAGTGACTTAAGGTTGTGAGAATAAGTGGGGAGCCTGAGAATTGTTGCAATATAGAACCAAGCAGAGATGACTAAGAAACTGATTAAGAAAGCAAACACAATGTGAATGCAAGAAACAAAGGCTGGTTATGAAATCCTCAAGTCTGTGAGAAGATCAACAGGAAATGGCAGAGAAACTGAACAAATACTTTGCGTTAGACTTCAGGGAGAAAGAAACAATCTTCCAGCAATACCTGCCAACCTCACCTTCTGAAACTGAAGAATTGAAAGAAATCGGAATTAATAAAGAGGCAGTACTTGAAGTTTAACTGGATTGCTGGTTAATAAATCCCCTGGTCCAAATGAACTACATCCAAGGCCTATCCGTCAAAATTGTGGATACATTGGTAGCTGTCTTTCAAATTTGGATGGATTCTGGAAATGATCTGCCAGACTGGAATACAGCAAATCTAGCCCACCTTTAAGGGACGCGAGAGTAGAAAACTTCAGACCTGTTAGTTTGATGCCAGTAGGGAAAATGTTAGACTCTCGGATAAATAACGTGGTAACACCATTTTCTGATCATCAAGCTAAGAATTGGTAAGAATCAACATGGAAGGGAAATCATGTCTGACAAACCTGTGGAGAAATTTTTAAGAGGATATTACTTGTAGCATTGACTTAGGAGAATCACTGGATGTGGTAATTTAGATTTCTAGAAAGTTTTTGATAAGGTCCCACACAGAAGGTTAGAAAGCAAAATGAGAGCAATGAGTTTGAGAGTAATATACCAGTGTACTTTGAGAATTGGTTAACACACAGAATGCAGAGCATATGATTAAATAGGTCATTCCTAAAATGGCAGGCCGTTACTAGCAGGGTAGTGTAAGGATCAGAGCTAGTTCGATATAAATGATTCAGAGGACAAATTGTAATATTTCCAGATTTGCTATGATACAAAACTAAGAGAGAGTGCAAGGATGCTTTAAATTGACTTGGACAGGCTACGTGAATGGGCAAGAACATGGCAGACAGAATATAAAGTATAAAGTTATCCTTTTAAGGAAAAAAAGCTAAACCGTTTTTTTTTAAATGGTAAGTGATATCCAAGGGGACCTGATGTCCTTGTTAGTGAGTCATTAAAAGCTAGCATGCAAGTGCAGCAAGCAAACAGAAATGTAAAGGGGATGCTGGCTCTTACCACAAGGGAATTTGAGTTCACAATAAGAGATAGATTGGTGTAATTATATAGAATCTTGGTGAGACCTCATCTAGAGTACTATATACAGTTTCGGCCTATACAATTTTGTGCTCATTGTTTAAAGAAGGATATAATTGCTGTAAGCAGACTTATTCAACAGGGAGCTCTTGGCCAGTATTTGGCTCATTGAGTGATCCTCTGTGACCCCGCAACCTTGTTCAAAATAAAGAGTAACAAAAAGATTATGAAAGATTTTCCTCCAATCAGAGGCCAGTTCTCTCCCACATTTGCTTCCTGAAGCTGATCAGTAGTAAATGTGGGCAAGAAACACAATCTGTGTTTGGAGGAGCAGCAAGTACTGAGCCTAAAGCCTGGAGTCAGGGCAGGGCATCTATGGGATATGGACTGAATGAGAACAGGATGAGGAGGGCATGAGCAGGATGAGGAGACAGTTGAGACCGTGATGGGCATGGATTGAGTGTGATGTGATAGGTGGTGTGGGTGAATGAGTGACTGTGGGGAAGAAAGGTGAGTGAAGTTGCTGTGGAGGGTAAATGACTGGGTGAAAGAGAAGACGGTATACAGGAGGGAGTGAATTACTCAGGCAAGCTAGTTGGGTGACTGACTGACTGGCTGGGGGTGGGCAAGGGGGGAAATGACTGGGTTCTGGGGCTAGCTGGGAGGGTGCTGAATGCCTAGATGAATGGGTGGATATCTAGTGTGGGGGGAATAGCTGGGTAGATAGGACAGAGCCAGATTCTCTCACTTACCCCACCTCACAACCTCTCCACCCTCCACAAAAACCCATCCACAAAGCAGAGATAACACACTATGGAGCTGGAGGAACACAGCAGGCCAGGCCACAAAGCAATCTGGGAGAGGAAGAAGAGCCAATTGAAAGAAACCTGGCTCCAACTCTCACTTTCATGTGAACGCCACTGAGATCAGCTCAGATTCTACCTCACAAGAAGCGAACTAAGGTCAGTGTTTGTTGAACCCAACTCCTTGGATTGAGCCCAATCCCCACCACTCCCTGGTATGTGGGCCTTGGGAGCCTGGTCTGTCTCTCTAGCATAAGTGGAAAGACAAAAAGAAAAAAAATTGTATTAGTTAGCTCTGATGTTTGGTACTTTTTAATGATCATTTTTATAAATTACTTATCCAAATATTCAATTTATTGCTTTGAAATATTTTCTGAAAATGTTTACTATTACAGAAAACATTATTTTTCGGAAACTGAACAACACTGCCATATGGTGCAAGAGAAGGTCACCAGACAAATCCCTGGGATGGTGGGATTTTAAGGAGAGACTAATGAAACTGGCCTCTTATTTGCTAGACTTTCAAGGAATGAGAGGTTATCTTATTCAAACTTAAAAAATTAATGCAGGCATGACAAAGTGAATGCAGATAGGAGTTTCCCCAGTTGAGGACTTTAGACCAACTAGACATAATCTGATAAGGGCAGGCCATTTAAAACTGAAATGAAGGAGAAATTTCTTCACTCGGTGGTGAATCTTTGGAATTGTCAGCCAGAGGCCTGTGAAAACTCAATAATTGAGCATGTTAAAAAACAAAAATCAATAAATTTCTAGTTACTCATAATGTCAAAGAATATGAAGTTAGCACAGAAAGTGGCATTGTAGTGGATGATCAATCAAAATCTAATTTAATAGCAGAGTGGGCTTGACAGGCTGAATGGACTATTCCTGTTAAGTATGAGTGCTTATCTGATATAGTGACTCTAGTTTGGTATCCTGTTGGAATAGAGTCAAATTCTAGATACCACACGTCAGGGAGGGCCTGAAAGTTTTTGAAAGATTTACTTGAATAGTATCTAGAATGAGGAATGTCAGTTACTTGGCTGAAGCTGACAGCCTTCTTTGGCCTAAGGAAAATTAACAGGAAATTTGATAGAGGTGTTTAAAATCATGGAAAATTTAGAGAAAGTAAATAAGTGTCCAGTCTTGCTAGAGGGGCAAGACTGGAGGGCATAAGTGATTGTCAAAAAAGTCAGAATCAGCAGGAAGCAATATTAAATTGAAACAAAATACCACAGAAGCTGGAAATCTGAAAAAAAGCAGAAAATGCTGGGAGAAACTCACCAGGTCTGTTAACATTTCTAGAGACAGAAACAGAGCTAGCATCGAGTCCAGTGATTCTTTGGAGAGTCACAGAACTTGGTGATCCATCAGAGATGCCCGTGTGCAGCCATGAACTTAAGATTCCTTCCTGCTAATTTGAGACTAGAAGTAGTAATGATACCAGGAAGGGAGTAAGGATTTTCAGAGGATACTGGATGGAAGCAGAGGAGGTTATTGACAGTGGATGGGAAAATTTTGTGGAAAAGATTGGTGAAGACATTGTAGAGTCATTGTAAGACCTCAGAAGAGGTCTTTTGGCCCATCAAATTTGTACTAACTTATGTACACTAATACCACTTTCCAGCACTTGGCCCATAGCCTTCAATGTAATGAATTTCAAGAGCTCATCCACATACTTTTTAAAAGGTCGAGATGTTTCCTACCTCTACTACCCTCCCAGAAGGGAATTTCATCGCAGGTGGCAATGTCAGAACAGGGAAGAATAATTTGCAGACTGGAGGAAAATATCAGTAGTTTTCAGCAGGATAGAAGCCAATAACAGCAATGATACATATTAATGGATAACCCACTGCCGTTCTCATCATTGTATGTCATGACAATTATGTAGGTGGCCATAATGTGAGTGAATGAGCCATTGCTCATCAGAAAGAGTTGAAAGGTGCAAGAAATATTCAAGATGCATTAAAGCAAAGGCCAAAGTTACTGACGTGCAGAAATTCATCCTACAGCAGAGGCTGGAAAGAAAGGCATTATGATGAGTAATGTGTTTGGAAACCAGAGAACAATTAACAAGGAGGAACTTAAAATGCATCCATACAATTATTTTAGCATTTCTTGACAAATTAATTCCATGCATATGATTTGCTTTTTACTTATTAAACACTTGGCTTTGGCACCCCACAAATGCATAGCTAGAAATGAAATGCCAATGGCTTATGAAGAATTTCAAATCTCTGATGAACAATTCCTTACAAGTTTATTTAAAATAAAATCCAAATGAAATCACACAAGTACCTTACCAATACAATGAAGGAGCCAACAGATTTCAGGAAAGGAAAGTTCTCAAGTTTGTTGAGAATACGAAAACTTCATAAAGTAGGATGACAGAATAATGTTCAGCTTCAGAATGTTTACAAATGAGTTAGAAATCAATGGGTTTCTGGCACAGTGATTTTAGAAATTACCTCCAGAAAAATTAAACTTGGCAAATTGGTGGAAGATACAAAATGTCTTTCTAAACTTAACTTTACTTCAAATAAAAAAAACTTGGCCAAATCTTTAGAACTGATATTGTCCAAATATACCTTTTATTTGTAATCTAGCATCCTCTTTCGTCTATCGCCTCTTAACTGCAGCTAAAATGTTGTGTGTACAGTTAGTTCCTAGGCTTTAGATAGCTAAAAAGAAGAAAAGAATTAACCCTTTCCAATTTTTTACCTCCAGTTTGCTCTTTCACCTGATTCTCCCAGCAACTGGCAGAATACTCATGCTCATCTCATTGTCTCACTCACAAAGACCTAGACTGGCAATTTGAATGTGTTCCTGTCTCATCTCTGGGTACAAGCACATTAATAATAAACTTTAAGTTACAAATGGTATTGCTAATTATGGATATGTAAACTGGACGTTTGAATTGCTCACAAAATATTTTGTTCTAAAAAAGTATGCCTGAAAAATAGGCATCTCTGCTGGAGTCAGATGAAGAGGGGAGAGAGCAAACTTCACATTCAACTTTACACCACGCAGCACCACCAGTAAAAGGCACACCATACGCATAACCACTTGAGGGAGCTAAGAGTATTGATTACGTAGCCATTGGTCCACCAATAGCCAAGTTGTGCTAGTTCTTTCACAAGTGAAATGCCAGAAACTCAGATTAACAGTAGGCGCTTAGTAAAATGGAAACACCTTCTGGAACTGTAAACAATTTTCAAATGTAATCTAGATAACGGCACACTACTAAATTAAATGTTATCACACAACAATCTTGATTTTCATTCAAGCAAAATATAGATGCCTTGAATCGCAAAATGAGTAATCACACTGCGTTAATGTTATACATTAAATGTAACCATTTCCAGTACTCCATGCAAGTAAAAAATACTCTGTCTTGTGGCTGTGATTTCAGATTTTAATTTACAGAAAACTGTTTTAATGCTCAGCATAACTTGGAATAGAACACACTCATACAAAGACAACTGAAAAAGTATCCAGTATTGAAAGAATTCAAAAAAATACTTTAATTAGTATGGATGATGCAAGTAACATTATCCATGTATCCCTATTTTGCAAATTTGAATGTCATTCTTTAGTCCCCAGGACACTATCAAGAATATTCCTCCTTCCTGGAAGTTAACAATTGCAACATTTGAATTTAATCAAAAATCCATAATTCATAAAGGAGTTGCAATATAGTATATATTCTGTACAATGATATTTTTCCCTTTAGGAAGAAGCTTACAGAAATGTCATGGAAAGAGAGAACAGTGTACAAAGTTCAACAGTGAGTAACATTTGCTTATAGTACTGAATTAACATGCAAAAAAAAAGTTACCAGTAACAAGCAGGTATGGCTATGTGATTGGTGCAAAAGTTTTTGAAGGACATAAATAGGCAGCAATTACAATCAGTGCTGACTGTCCATGTCTTTAAAAAGTTACCAGATAATTATTTAAGTGACTTACAAGCGCTTTTTTTTAAACCAACAACTGGATATCCTGCTTGCTGCTTGAATACACTTATCAAACATTCTCAGCTTTACCGTAATAGGGAACTGCCCGTAATACAAGTTTCACAGCTTTTCTGCAAACACATGCTGTGTCCCATATTGAAGAAATTATTAGCTGATAAATTTTACTGCAAATATTTTGTTTACAATGTAAAGATTGTTAATTTTTTGTTAGTTTGGAGATTTCATCTTTGATGGTGGGGTTTGTTTCCTTTTGAAGAATTCCAACTTTAGCTGCTGAGCACATCCAATTTACAGAAGATTTCTATTTCCAAAGATATTGTTGGGATCCACATATTGCTTAACAGATTTCAGCATCCCAATACCGACATCAGAGATACTGTCCTTCAGCCATCGTTTTCGTAACTTACCAACTAGAAGACAGACACAAAATGCTTGAGTACACACTTTACGTTAAGAGATCAATCTTTTGAACATGGCAAATAAATACTGTATGATAAATGATTTTATTTAGAAGAGAAGAAATGCGGTGTCATATGATTTATTGAGCTCCACTGACTATCAGGCTCATTAAACTCAGTGCTCCCCAAAAGGGAGTACTATGCTGCACAGTCAAATTCAATGCAAAAGTGGAGAACCAATATGTAAAATACAATGATTTGTAGATTTTAATGAAGCTATTAACACTATTAAAGCAGAGTCTTCAATTTTTTTTCTAGTCAGATGCATTCCTTGGTCATTGGGATATTCGGTCCAACAAATTTTAAATCATGAAATGTAGTTTATTTCTTACTGCATCTTTAAATCAGCACATTGTGTAATTTAGTTGAATTATCTTGGTGTCAAAAAACTTGTGTAATTTTGCCCTTATATTCAATAGATGTACATACTGAAACAGCTGATGTGATGGCACACCATTGTTTTTATCAGATAAATATCATTTGATAGCATTCTCTCTATATTCATTTGAGAAGCATAATTCATGAATGACATTCTTAACAAGTCATCTTTCAATATTACTACATAAACCTGTCCAAAAGGCAGCTCTACACATTGCAGTAGAAGTGGAAGATGAGCATTATTCTAGTCAAGTCCACACACAAATATCACCAAATAGCTACTGCAGTTACAAATGTAATTGCCCAGAAAAGGACACATACAGCGGTTGACTGGACGTAACATATTATTGCCACTAGGCTGTAGAAACTAACATATATGCTTGAATGCACGCCTCCAACACAACTGTAACTCCATATGGAATTGCACTGACTTTTGAACAGCCAGAAAACAAACATCTCTGCATAGAAAATGAAGCTACTCAGAGCTCCAAAAGCAGAAGGTACTTGGAGTGCATCATTAGCTTTGTCAGAGTGCTAATTTGCACATCCATCTTGTCATATTTCCTCAGTTTATATTTTTATCATAGTAAATTGAATATTCATTTGACTAGTGAGCTGAAAACCTGCGGTCCATGGGCTGTTTTATTGCAATCTTGTTTAAAATTTCTTTACTCTATCACCTCCAATAGAGAAAATTATATTCACTTTTTACTGCAAGGCAAAGACAAGGGGAAAAAAAAAAAGGTTTTCAACCTGGAAAATGCTTTGGTCATGGTTAGGTAAGGATGAGCAATGGGTTGCTCAAACAAAGTATCCAAATAAGAAGTGAAGCTAATGTTTTACTTTATTGTCACAGGGACAAAATCAAACCCAATATGATCAACCCGACTTAAGCTAAATTTTATGTGGCATCTTAATGTTAAGCAGAAATGACAACTGACCAAAAATAAAATGACTGAGTATTTGAAAGCAAAAAACCTCATACTAATTACAACACGTCACGAGTTCCTAGAAAAATTATTTGCTCCATCGCAGAAAAGTGCATACATTTTTGCTTCAACATGTAACACTCAAGAACGTAGTGAATATTGTTAAAAGGTTGGAAACTTCATTATGTAGCCTTAGTTATTTTTATCCCCCACCCTCTGAATAACTAAACAAGGGTTAAACTAACTAAACATAACACAATAAAACATAATACCCAGTTCTGGGGACGTAAAACAGTGCTGAATAGAGAGTACTTATGTAGCCAATAGCAGCAACTGACTAACAAGAATAGATTTAGTTTTCCATCCTACACCATATCCAAAGCACAAGTATCACAGTGTTGGATTTCATGAGTTGTTGCCCTGCACCCAATCAGGCAAGAGGAGAATATTCCATTACACTCCTGACATGTGCCTTATTAACAGTGTGCAGTCACTGGGGAGTCAGGAAGGGAGCTGCTTGCTGCAAAATTATTGTAAAACAGTTTTTATATAAGCTGTACCGTTTACTGGAAAGTGAACTAGACATCTCCAGAATGCTGACAGTGAGGGATCTAGAGGTAAAACATAGAAAGTAAGAAGAGTAAACCATCTGGTCCTTTGAGCCTGTAATGGTAATGCCATTGAACAAAGGACAATGAGTTTATTCTCCCTTGTTGGAGATGGTCTATTGCATGGCACTTACATGGCATGTGTTAATTACCACTTACCTGCCCAAGTTTTCACTGTTCACATCTTGCAGCACATGGACTTTAATTTTGTTTTTGGGTGAATAGACCTCCAAGGTATGTGCAGCATCAACTTCTAAAACCAGAAGTCAGTGCACTAGCATGCTGATCAGCATGCGTAAAACCTCAAGAGTCGCTTTGACAGAACGTTGATATGGACATAGACTGCTTCATTGTCTGAGAACCAGCAAATGAAGTTGAATGTTACACAATCATCAGTGAACATCCCCATTTCTAAACTCATAATGGAGAGAAGGTCATTAATGAAGCAGCTGAAGATATTTGGTCCGAGAACACTATCCAGAGGGTAGTGATTGAGATAATTGACCTCAAACGATCACCAACATTAAGTGGAGTGATCTAATATCTAAATAATTGCTGGTCAATTACTCATTATCTGGCACAGAGAATTAGCATTATAAAAATGATTCAATGTTGATTTTGCTTCTAATAATGAGAGTTTAAACTGTATAAAAGGACAGGTGGCCAGAATCCAAAATGATGTATCAGTACTCTAACTGAGTTAAGACCTGCATTACCAGTGGTGCTGTCACTCAGATGAGACATGAGAAATCAAGATCCACCTGTTACTTCAAGTGTGTATTTAATACATTTACTTGAAGAGCAGAGTGATCTTGCAGTGTCAGTGTCACTACCAAAAAACAGATTAAGCATTCATTTCTTTCAGGTTTGTCGCATTAGATGTGCACAAAATGGCTGGACTGTTTGCCTATATAATATTGCAAGAATCAAACATTTAACATGGAAAGAGACTTTGGATGGCATTTATGTAATTTCAACAATTCTCACTTCAGTATAACAACTTATGTGAAATTCATATTTCTTCTAGTCTTCAGCCTTAGATTACACCAGTTTTCTTCAATGCACCGATGAACAAGTAAAAAGAACTCCATTTATCACAAAATAATTGCAAGTAGACAAACTAGTCTGCCTCTTTCCAGCTAACTATTATTAATCACAATTACAGCTGAGACAGTGCAACAGAAACAATCAATTTTTTCCATGACATTAAATTCTCAATAGAGAATACAAGGGCACGACCTCAAGGTCAGTAAATGAAACGGATAACAATAAGAAAATTCAGCACAGAACATCTTTCACGATAATTTATTATGCCTGATATAATTGCACATTTATAATTTGTCATATTGTGTTCTCAAAATAAGCCCTCAAGTTCAACATTCAATTTTGAGGCTGCAATGCATTTCACAGATTCAACGCTGAATAATCCATGGTATATATGTTCTTTTAATTAACTGCATTTTTCTTAATCCAAGGATTAAATAATGTTTGTAAACAATTCATTTTGGCAAAGTGGATTTATGCACCAGTTTAATATTTCACAGATTAAAAATGAAAACAATATAAGCCTTTAGCAAGTGTGCTGGGGTTGGCACAGGAAGATTTTTTTTGTAGGTTGGAGGGGAGAGAAGGAAAGTGCAGGAAGGTTAGATTCAGAGGTTTGAATGACATTGGAAAAGACATGACTGGGGTGAATGCAGAAGTAGAGTTTAGCAAGGCTCTGAATGGATTTGAAGAGTTGTTGTGAACTGTAACATGCTGGGACGCAAGAAATTAATAGAAATTGATGTAGATAGGAAAGTGAAGAAAGCGTTTGGCATGCTTGCCTTTATTGATTAGTGCACTGAGTACAGAAATTGGGAGTTCATGTTGCAGCTGTACAGGACATTGACTAGGCCACTTTGGAATACTGCATTCAATTCTGGTCTCCTTGCTATACGAAAGATGTTGCAAAACTTGAAAGGATTAAGAAAAGATTTACAAGGATGTTGCCAGGGTTAGAGGGTTTGAGCTGTACGGAAAGGCTGAATAGGCTGGGGCTTTTTTCCCTGGAGCATCAAAGGCTGAGGGGGCAACCTTATAGAAGTTTATAAAATCATGAGGCACATGGATAGGATGAATAGCCAAGGTCTTTTCCCCAAGGTAGGGGAGTCCAAAACTACAGGGCACCGTGGGACGGCATGGTGGCTCAGCGGTTAGCACTGCTACCTCACAGCGCCAGGGATCCGAGTTCAATTCCACTCTCGGGTCACTGACTGTGTGAAGTTTGCACATTCTCCCGATGTCTGCGTGGGTTTCCTCTGGGTGCTCCGGTTTCCTCCCACAGTCCAAAGATGTACAGGCTAGGTGGATTGGCCATGCTAAATTGCCCGTAGTGTTCAGGGATATGTAAGAATCTATAGAATCCTTACAGTGTGGAAACAGGCCATTCGGCCCAACAAGTCCACACCAATCCTCAGAGAATCCTACCCAGACCCATCCCCCTATAACACACCTAATCTAAACATCCCTGAACACCACGTTCTGTGGGTTATAGGGGGATGGGTCTGGGTGGGACCCTCCAAGGGTCAGCGTGGACTTGTTGGGCCGAAGGGCCTGTTTCCACACTGTAGGGATTCTATGAACTATTTAAGGTGAGAGGAAAAATTTAAAAGGGACAACTTTTTCATGCAGAGGGTGACGCTTGTATGGAATGAGTTGCCAGAGGAAAAAGGGGAGGCTGGTACAATTACAACATTGAAAATGCATCTGGATGGGTACACAAAAAGGAAGGGTTTAAGAGGTAAAAATGGGCCAAATGCTGGCAAACGGGACTAGATTAATTTAGAATACTTGGTCGGCATGGATGAGTTGGACCAAAGGTTCTGTTTCCATGCTGTACAGCTCCATGACTCTAAGACAGAAATGATGGGTTTTGGGATTTAGTGCAAGACATGACATAACAGAGGTGCTGAAATTTATGAACAGACTATGACGTAAAATTAGCAAAGCCCATTGTCATCTTTGTATTCAAATAGTAAAATATGGAATAAAAGTAGTAAAAATAAGCCATCTTAGGGACAGAAATGAACAGGATTAAAGCTCAGCTTTGCAATGAAGTTTTGCATGCCCTGATGCATTTAGCAAATGACGAGGAAGTGAAATGGTTTCAGCAGCAACGGTGTGAAACTTAAGGTAGTGGCTAAGAGTTATGTTGTTCCAATGTTCAGGTGGAAGGGGATGCTACTTATCCAATGTACCAGACAAGCTTGAAAGTTCTCAATTTTAAGCACGATGGGAGTAGTAGTAGAATTGCTATTATCATACATAAGAAAGCTGCTGATGTCACTGAGGGACAGCCCTTAAGTAAGAGTTGGCATCAAATGGATTAATGGCAGACTCCAGAACTAATGCAATGCTCAGAGAAGTTATTTCTGGAGATGCAGTAACTGCATCAATTTTCAAAACTGAACCCACTTGCAACCACTAATAAATTAAACAAACTAGGCTTGAAAGAAAACCAGGCAGCAGGTATCCAGGGTTTAAATGAGTCTTCCCCACACCATGCAAAATTCTTCTTCCAGCTGACGTCAATGCCTGCTTTTCGTCACCACCTATTAGGGCTTTTTTGACCCACTGAAGAGATTTTCAGGGGAGATGACAGCTGAGTGGTATTATTGCTAGACTATTAATCCAGACACCCAGGTAATGTTCCGGAGACCCAAATTCGAATCTGCCATGGCAGATGGTGAAATTTGAGGCCAATAAAAATCTGCAATTACCATTGCTGATTGCTGGAAAAAGCAACCTGGTTTACTAATGCCCTTTAGGGAAGGAAATCTGCTGTTCGCACGCAGTCTGGCCTACATATGCATCCAGAACCACAGCAATGTGGTGGACTCTTAACTGCCCTCTGGGCAATTACGAATGGGCAATAAATGCTGACCCGGCCAGCAACACAGACATCTTGTGAATGAATAAATAAAAAAAGGTTTTGCTTTCTCTCTCCACAGAGTTTCCCAAGATCCCCCTCTGCTGAATGCAACTACTGTATCCTCACCCAACTTGATACATTACCACTCCTTGACATTATGCAATTATTCCATTTGAACCTAACTTCCCACTTATAATGATATAGATGACCAATAATGTGTACCACATGCATATTATCATCACTGAAATATACCAACTACATTTTTTTTCCATGCATCAGTCTTCCCAATCCTATACGTGTGCCCTCATATCCCTTCATTCCCTTTTCTGACTAGCTTATTCTTGAAATATTGATAATGCTTCTGCTTGAATTGCTTTCTAGATTTCTTATAAATAAATTCCTCTTCTAAATTCCTCAATCATTGGTGACAGACTGTTTCTATCGATCTTTACTTTTCCCTCACAATTTTAAAACTGCTACCATTTTTTTTTTAAACCTGCTCTGCTCCAAACAGTGCAAATTGGTCAGGTTTTCTTTGCATTTTTATTTTGTCATATCAGGCAGCATCCTAATGAATGTGCATCACTCCAGTTCTATTGTCTTAATGCCTTTCACATGTGAAGTGCAGAGCTGATCGTTAGTTCAAAGGTGGTTTCCCCAAGGTCTTTACATAAATTCACAATTGAGTCTTGACATATATTTCGTGCCTTTTACTACAAAGTCCTGTATTCCATTATTTTTGTTTCTGGCCTTGTGCAGTTGAGGTGCTGCTTTTGATATGAATTTGGAAACCCCTTATCTGGCTTTGCTCCAAAGTGTAATTGTTTCTTTTTATAAACCAAAACGGACCACCTTGCATTTACGAACAGCCAATTCTGTTTGGTATATTCTTCCGGCATTCTACCAATATGCCCTTGTAGCTTTCTTTCGTGCCTGGATAGCAATTCCAGTTTTAGCTTTGCCTCCAGAATTAGACAACAGTCCCTTTAGCGTTACCTACAAATCATCAACGTACACAATTCCGAACAGAAATTTGTGAAACACCGTGTAAATACTTTTAACCAGGATCTTGCGCACACCTGCCCAACCAAACCATCACCACCCGATCTTTTTTCCCCTCTCCCAACTAGCTTTTACAAGTGAAAGTTGCTAACATTCCTTAATTCCATACTTTTCAATGTTTTCTAACAGTATTCACATGGCACCTTCTGAAAGACTTTCAGTAAATCCACATTAATTTATCCTCTCCCCTGGTTTCTACCATCCATCTCAAGGAAATTTATAGGGTCTGCTAAGCACCACCTCCCTTTTGGAAATCAGCACAAGGGGCTTCAAATTATTACACTGTGCAAAGCTATGGAGACGTCCACAGTAACACCTTCGATTTTGAGGAAATGAGTTGAATTGAAGGAGAACTTCGCCAGAATGAGAACAAACTCAGCCAGGCAGAGGAGAACTCATTGGGTTTCCAGACAAGGAAGAAGTAGGGAGTTCTGAGATCATCCTGGAGAAGTTTGGAAATGCAATTGAGCATCAATTGTTAAGAGGAGATGATTAATGCCAGGAAATTGGAAGTTACTGATGTGAAGTTGGGCATAGGAGCCATGATGCAGGCAGGTAGAGATGGTTCAAAGTGTTAAATATGTACCTGAAAGGGCTAATATTTGATTGTGTGCAGTGAAGCACTACCCACTGTGACATCATGGGAAACTGGTCAGAGTAAAGGAGGAGTTTACAGTGGACACACCTGTGGTTACTGTGCACCTAACAGTCTCTGTAGCCATGTAGGTCATATTCATACAAATAAACTAGCTGAAGTAATGCAACAGACTTCATATTCACTATTCCCAATGATATAGACCACACATTCTCCAGTATTGGTGCCAATGGTCCAGGGACAGGGCTCAACCTTTCCAGTCTTTGAGCCATGTATTCAGTTCTCTAATTTTAAGTACTGCAGAAAACAGCGTACACATACATGGAACTTTGGCAGAATGTGATGAATGGAGTTCCACAGGGGTCTGTGCTGGTCTTCAACTTCTTACAATTTACATTAACGACTTAGACGACGAGTGAAAATGTGGTAGCTAAATTCTCCAATAACATTAACATGTAGTGGAGAGTATGTTTCAAAGATGATGTAAGGAGGTTGCACATTGTTATTTCTAGTAGAGAAAAACACTAGCAGATGAAGCGTCATGTGGGAAAATGTGAAGCTTTTCATATTGGCATGAAGAATGAAGAAAGCAGAGTTTCACAAACAGAATAACTGCAGAACACTTTACTAGGTTGATACCCAGATGAGTGAGCTGTTTTAAGAAGATACGTTGGACAGGATGGGCTTGCTCCCACTGGAGTTTAGAAGGGGGAACATGTTTCACATGTTCATTTAAAATGGTTAATATATGGATAATGTTTCCCCAGAATAAGCAATCTGAGCCTATTCAACTTCTCATGTTTCAGATGCTTTAAGCAATTCATCATAGCAAGTTTAGGTCCTGAATATCAAAGACAGCAACCAGTAGTATACATGCACAAAGACACCACAGTCTCATACAGACCTTTCACTGCCTGGAATTAACCACTCTATCCTACAAGTTATACATTCAAAATCAAAATGTGCCAACTGTTTCTATGAACCATATAGCAATAATTCCAGATTTTGTTCAAGTGGTTCTTGTAGTCTACATCTGTTGAGTTTAAACATCATTTCTATACCCAAGATGAAGCTACCTCTATTTAATGTAATTTTCCATTCAGTATCCCATTTCCTCACTCAACCTAATTGCCATTGTGTTTAGTTTATCTGATTGTTAATATTCAGAACATTATCTTTCACAACTTGGTAACATCTGTAAAAATGATAGTGTTCTTTGTCACCAGCTCTGAGTCATGTATATATATTATAAATATATAGCAAACTATAACTGAACATAAAGTAATTACTGTTTATTTACAATTGTACAACTGATTAAAAATTATACTTGCGAAACTTACTGTGTCTTCAATTTGTGCAATTACGATTAACAGACTGTAACATGACTAGTCCCATAAGCCCCTCTAAACAGTATGGAATCCTGATCAAATAAATTTCCTCATCCATTTCTGTACCAGAAAAAAAACTGCTCATTGAATTCATTGTCATGTTGATGCAGGATAATTCATAACTCAACTGATATTCCTTGATTTTAAACATATAGAAACATAGAATATAAGAGTAGGCCATTTGATCCCTCAAGCTTGCTCCATCATTGATTATGATCACGACTGATCATCAAGCTCAATATCCTAATCCTACCCTCCCCTCATATCCCCTGATGTCTTCAGCCACAAGAGCTATATCTTCCTCAAACAGAGTGTTTTGGCCTTAATCACTTTCTGCAATAGTGAATTCCAAAGGCTCACTACTCTGTGGGTGAAGAAATTTTTCACTTCAGTCCTTATCCTTAAATTATGACCCTTGCATCTGGACTCCCTTATCATAAGGAACATCCTTCCTGCATCTAACCTGTTAGAAACCTATAAAATTCCTAACAGGACAAAGAGAACCCCCTTACTCTTCTACACTCCAGTGAATACGATCCTAACTGGCTCAATCTCTACTCATACATCAGTCCTGTCATCCCAGGAATCAATTTAGTAAATCTTTGCTGCTCTCCCTCTACAGCAAGAATAGCCTCCATCACATAAGAAGGCTAAAACTGCACACAATATTCCAGGTGTGGCTTCATCAATGTTCTGTATAGTTACAGAGGGACATTCTTATCTACGGAGACTGTGCCAAATCTTTTACAGGGACAATTCCCTTAAGTTTTTTTTTCATAACCCTACAATTTATTCTCAAATATTTATCCAACTCCTTTGAGAAGGTAACTTTTGAATCTGTAGCCATCATGTTGTCAAGTACTGCATCCCAAATCTTAACTGTTCACTATATAAAGATGATCTTCTCATATCAGCTCAGTTTCTTTTGCCTATCATTTTAAACCTGGAAACATATCTCTTCACCTATCCTATTCAACTCATTCATAATCTTAAATATCTATTAAATCTTGTCTTGGCTTTCTCTGCTCCAAGGAGACCAAAGTGAATGTTCTCCAGTCTCATACATCTAAAGCCGATCCCTCATTCCTGTACCATTCTAGTAAATATCTTCTACCCCGGCTCTCCAAAGCATACATGTCCTTCTAAACGTAATGGATATTTATTTTTGTGCTCCCCTATAGTGAACAGTGAAGAAGGATATCTACGATTACAATGAAATCTTAATCAATTGGGTCAATAGGCTGAGGAGTGGCAGATGGAGTTTAATTTGGATAACTGAGGTATGGAAATTTGTTGCAACAAACAAGGGCAAGACTTATACAAGCAATGGTAGAACCCTGGGTAATGTTGCAGAACAGAAAAACCTAGGGGTTCAGGTACATTATTCTTTGACATTTACATCACATGTAGACAGGGTGCTTAAGACGACATTTAGCACACTAGCCTTCATTGCTCAGACTTTTGAGTATTGGGTTGGAATACCTTGTTAAAGTTGTACAGGACACTGGTTAGGCCACTTCTGGAGTACTATGTACAGTTCTGGTTGCCCTGCTGTAGGAAGGATATTAATAAATTGGAGACGGTTCTGACAAGATTTACCAGGATGTAGCCAGGAATGGAAGATTTGAGTTATAAAGAAAGGCTGGGACTTTTTCCACTGGAGAATAGGAGGTTGAGGGGTGGCCTTATAGAGGTTTAATCATGAGGAGTATAGATAGGGTGAATAACAAGGTCTTTTCTCTAGGGTGGATAACTTCAAAACTAGGGGGCATATTTTTAAGTGAGAGGAGACAACTTTAAAGAAAGGACATGAGGAGCAACACTTTTTTTTAAAACAGAGAACAGTTTATATGTGGAACGAACTGCCAGAGGAAGCAGTGGATGTAGATACAGTTACAACAGGTAAGACATTTAGATAAGTCCTTGAATAGGAAAGGTTTGGAGGGATATGGGCCAAACGCAGGTGAGTGGGAGTGGATTGATTTGGGAACATGGGTGGTGTGGGCTAGTTGAACTGAACTGTCTGTTTCCATGCTGTCACTATGACTCGCTGATCTTAACAGGCAAAAGAACAACTGTCAAAGTTAGTATTTTAAACTAGGTTGCACATAAATGTACCATGCTCAGTGCTGAGCATTGGATCCTTGCAAGTTTGAACTCCCTGATCTCAGCTGTTGGCTGGCCTTGGCTGGTGGGGAGAGGTAAATAAATTATACTGGGAGCTGTTCAGTGATAAACCAGACTCCAGGCATCACTATCCACTCACTCCCAATTTGCAATGTGAGGGAAGCTATTTGTGTGAAACATCAGACATCTAGAGAACCTAATTGTTTAGTACAAACCTGAGGGGGTCAGCAGGGGTGGAGGAGAGAGAAGCACAAGATGAGAAATTGTACTCACCTCCATGATGGTGAGAAAGACTTCCTCCATTTTCAAGTATCTCTTCTCTGGCTGAAGCCTAATTTAATAAAAAAAATCAAAACTGTTACTTAAATACATTCATCAACACACAGCTCAAGTTCAAACATCACTTTTGATTGTGTAGAATCAAACTATTATAATGCTACCCAGAAAGATTTCCGTGTACACTTTACTATTAGCAAAAGCCACAAATTATACTTCCACTCTTTTCTATGGGCGTTTTCAGTAGTTTCAAAACATATTTTGATGCGCATCAAAAGTCATGGCAGTGGCAATACAAAATTCAGGTCATCGTGTAACTGCTCAATTTCAACACATAGCAAGTTACATAAGAAACATTTAAATTTTACAATAAATTAAAATTTAAATAATATTATTTGCTTTAAGATCATTAAAAAAAAATTTGGTCCTTTACAACGTTTAAGAAAGAGCCTAAGTATTAGCCAAAGACAAGCATGAAAAGGATGGAAAGAGAACACAATGCTTTACACGTTGCCATAACACATCTGAAACTGATGTCAAGTATAATTCAATCTTTTCCTCAAGTGGAAGAACAGCTATAGTCTACCAAAATACTCCAATCATTTCAATGTGTTGAATTTTTACAAAATTGAGGCAAACGTTCTTCGAAATAACAAAGGGAGAGTTTGAAAGTTTCTAAAAATTGCTAAGTTCCTTTAATGACAGCTAAATCTTCGGACAAACTTTTGATAATAACACAAACTTAATTTTGCTTAATTTTCTTTAAAATTTCAATTTCCTCCCATCTTTTACTATGGCCTGCACCAGACAGATTTGTCAAAGTGCTGGCCTGCAGTGGTGACCATCTGATGGTGCTCACAGAGCATTTCGGATTTCAAACATGGTATCAGTGTCATTATGTTATATGGACCAGAAAATATACCAAATATAGACCTTAATACAGCAGACATTTTAAAATGCATTACCTTTTGGGAGGGTGCAAACAATTAGCGTTTCAATATTGTTCAAAAGCTTTTCGTCTTATAAACAAAACAAAAGGAATAACAAGCGAAAGACAAAAAGAATGCCAAATTTCAAACAATAACAACAATTTATGCCACAGGAGAAAGGGGTGCTTGATTCATTAGCGAGTCAGTTCTGTTTGGCCAAGTCATTAGCATGGAAAATGCAACAAGGAACATCAGGCTCCCAAAGGTCCCAACATAATTTTAAAAAGTGACAAGGCTTGAACATACTCATGTTGCTTACAGTGAATGGGTCTGTGCAGACGAATGTAGGTCATTTCTAGCAAGAGTAAACATTAGCTCTTAATTTGATGGTTAGCATAGCTCAGGGTTCCCAAAACAGGATTTTGGGGCTGAGAGTTCACAGGCCATAATGAGATATGGTGACAGAGATTGTGTTGGGAAAGTCTTGGGATTAGCCCTGAGTTCCCATCTTATGGGTGGCCCAATTTTGTTTTTCCTCTAACTTGTCATGAGGGGTGGAAACCAGCTTCACACAAGCAACCTCAGTGTCTGCTAACAGCATGCCGATTCTTTTGCTTCACCATTCACTGGGAGAGCACGAGAGTATACCTTCATAGATGCCACGCATAACAGGCTCAGATCATCATAGCATTATAGGCCCACCTTTATTTTCTGAATTTGTATTCAACAGACTGAGGGCAGCAACATGCACCAAGTTCAATTTTACTGACACCATGTTTACCCAATGGACAGTATAGAGATGAGATCTCCTCTAGTTCCAGCACCAGCGAACATTTTCAATGATTTCCAGAAGAAACATGTTACTGAGACACGCCCTAACCTTCTACACCCAGTAAATTTCCCGTGCTTAGATGAGAAGTTCAGGATCTTTGAATCTACAGCTACATGCAAAGATGTCCTTACTCAACTTAGCATATTCCATCCTTGACTCAATTCACTTTGAAGATGGAGCAATCTAACGTACTCCTTTTCCTTGACATAACTGTTGATAAATCTGCAAATTAATTTTCCACTATTAACCACCATAATTACCTGTTAATATGCATGTTGGGATTCATATAGCTCCATACACTATAGGATTGACCTTATCATGTAAACAAAACCCTTGCCATTTACACACAGACAGTGAAGTAGAAGTAGAGAGCAGCAAAGCTATATTGTAATAGCTAAAGTATCAAATGATAGTACACTCACTGTGCATCATGCAAACTTGCAAGTGGGCCACCAGCCACAACACTGACATGTAAAGTGCTTGGTCTACCTCAATTTACTTCAGAAAAGCCAAGTAACTCAAAAACCTTGAACAGTTTAAGCAAGCTATTAAATGGTGCTACTGTGCAATGGCTACGCAAATAATATTTTCCACTAACAGGACACTGTGATCAGTCCAAAAAGAAATTCTGCCTACCACTATCAAGGGATGGCCTGTATGAATGGTTTTGCCAGTGCACTGACAGCTATGTAGGCCATACATCCAAATGACTAGCTGCACAAGTCAGCATGTTCCCTTTGGCTGTTTGCAATAAGATGTACTCAACTAATCCTTGTTTGCAAAAAAAATAAAAAAAGGTCCATGCAGTT
>NC_063338.1:41146937-41197146 GCF_021869965.1 Rhincodon typus
GTTACATATGGTTGTGTGGTTTGGCAGGATTGGCTGAACAATTCTTCCGAGTGCGTTAATAGCTATAACAACAATTTATGATAGAGTTCATAACTTGGTTCATTTACGATTGCTAGGACCAACATACACTTGGACACAGGGACCCATTCTCTGCAAACAAAAGTAGTATATATCTTTTTCCAATGGCAATAACTCAGCAAGAGATGACTTGCCAAATAATCAGCACCCTCTTCTCCTGCAGTACAAATTGTGGTTCCTTGAAATTTGGAATTCTTATGCTTACAAGTGCAAGGCAAAAACTTTTACAAATATCTATTTTCAGCAATATTCAAGTCATGTATTACCAGGCAACTGTTTGTTTACTGAAGCTTACTTCCTTCAGTGGAGTTTCAAACAGGAGTGCAGAACATTTCAATTGTTCAACAGTAACTTCATTTAATATAATCATCTCGGTCTATCAGTGTCCATCAACATGTTTGTTTCTATAATTAGATTTTGATCCAAAACATGAACTTTGTACAGGCATTGTAAACTTCATAGTGTCAGAACCCTTGCTGATTTTTCATTATTTTATTCTTTTTATCATTTTTGGATTGGACCTGTGAACTGTTAGCTGAAAGCTGAAGGTGACCTTTGGACTGTGGGAAGCAGCATGTGCTTTTTTTTTTAAAAAAAAGAAAGTGAACCAATAACTAATACTTGCTGATGAGGTCAGGCCTGAAAGTTAGGTTGTTTTATGTTAAAACATGCTTTTAGATGCTTTGACTCTGGAAGGGCCTTATGATCAAGCAGATGGCAGATGCTGAATGTTAACTGGGACCTTGTCGAGAGATGGTCAGTCTGGCAGGGAGAGGCCAGAGTTTGAACTAATTTTTGAACTGTGTTTAAATCAGAAGGATTGTGCCTCTGAAAGTTACAGGATGGAAGTTTAATTGCTCCCTGGTTAGCCTCCCATTATCAATGTATTCAAGTTCGAAGAATAGAATCTCAATTACAAGAATTAAATGAATATTCCTCAGAGCTCACTGGGAGATATCTGCATGCATCGGGTTGTCAGATCCCCATATGTCAGTGATGTTATGGATCATGGAGACTGTTTAAATGAACCGGCCAGGTATATCTCATTTATTTTTCCCTTTTGACTTATCCCTTAACTGTGACTGTTTGTCTGTCTTTCTTTGAGAGAGTAGGGATTAGAATTAAAGGTATTGGGTTTAAATATTAGATTACCTTGTTGTTTAACTTTGCTCTGCTAAAGATACTATCTTGATAATTAGTTAAGTCTTTTGTTTCAGTTTTAAACTCGGTATCTAGTATTGATTATTCACAACATCTGATAATAGTTATTCAAAACGTTTGGTTAGGAACCATTGGGATTAGTTTTGAGGGTCAATGAGTATTTTAATTCTACTCTGTGGCAAGTACAGGTTCAAGGACAGCAGCCCACATAACCCTACACCCATTTCTAACCACATTTTTAAGTAATTAGGTGTTTTGGAAAGTTCAGAGAAAAGACATGGATCAGTTGCAAAAAGTAGCAACCAATCACCACATTACTGTTATCAGCAAATTTGTCGAACTTTATCAGTAACTCAAATTATGTTCAAATAAAATTTTACTTTTTATGTTAAAATTAAATGCAATGTAATGTTCGGAATAACAACAGAAAAGGTCCAAGGGTGCTTGGACAAAATTACCTCAATTTGCTCAAACACAGAAATTGGGTCACTTATACCCCTGTAATTAAAAGCAAAGTAGAAATAGACACAGGCACCAGCATCATAAGTTTGTGTTACTCTGGAAGAGAAAAAAAAACAGGTTTAAGAATTACACAACTAAATTGCTCAATGGTCCATTGTTGTACAGTTCTTACATTGAATAAATTTTAGTACAAATGCACTGATTGAAATCAACTGTCTGGATTTTAGCCTGAACCTGGATTCTGCACAAGATGTGTGCTGTGAGGTGAAACCCGAATCAGTGAGTTTGTGATTAACTGCTGTATTTATTTTTACATGGGAGTTTCCATGACAGCCAGCTAAAATGACAGGCTGGAGGCCTCTCAGACAGGAAGCCGTATCACATGGTCAAAGCTCAGGAGAGTACATCAGACCTTTGAATAAAGTTGGTGGGGGTGGGGGTTCACAAGAGATACTGGCAGCAGAGTGGGTCATCCCATTGTAAACTAGGGAGGCCTGATTATGGGGAGTGAATTACATGTAGTTAGGTAGGGTCTAGGAATTGCAAGGATGGCGAGGGGGTAGAAAAGAAGACAGATCAAGGTAAACTGGGATTGAGGTTGACAGGGTAGCATGTTGGAGTTCTTTTTCGCCCAAAAGCAGTGCTTAAAGGCATTGATCTCATGGATTTTGTCCTTCTTGCTCCTTTAAGATACTATGTTTCCAGAGGAATAGATCTACGCTTGATTGTAGAATGACTATTAAAATGAAGATGTGCTGCCTCATTTTAACAGTTAATGACCAAGCCACTTTCGTGTTCGAATTGGTCACCTATCCCTTGTCCCATTTCAGTAAAACCAGGTTTGAGCAGTTGAATTCCTGTTCCAGATTTTTCTGTATTTAAACCAAACAATGCCAACCACCTGCTTTTGGGGGTTTGGATTGAAGTGCTAGATGCAGCGCATCTTGTAGACAGTAAGCACTTCTGCTACTGTGTGTTGGTGGTGAAAGGAGTGAATGTTAAAAAGTGAGGATGGGAAGCCAATCAAGCAAACTGCTTTGTCTTAAATAAAGATGAGCTTCTAGAGTGCTGTTGGAGCTGCACTTATCCAGGCAAGACGTGTTTGCCATCACACTGCTGATTTGTCTTTGTAGATGTGGGCAGTCATTGGGGAGTTAGGAGATAAGTTACTCACTGCTGAGTTCCTAGGTTCTGACTTGTTCTTGTAGCCATAGTATTCACATGGCTGTTCCAGTCGAGTTTCTGGTCAATGGTTACCTCCAGGATGTTCACAGCAAGGGATTCAACAATGTTTTACCATTCAATGTCAAGGGGTGATGGCTAGATTCCCCCTTAATGGGGTTGACCTTTGTTTGATATTTATTTGGCACCAATGTTTTTTGCCACATTTATCAGTCCAAATCTGGACATTGTCCAGGTCTTGCTGCATGGATTACTTCAGTATCTGGGGAATCATGACTGGTGCTGAACTTTGTGCAAACACCACCAAGCATCCTGAATTCTGACCTAATAAGGGAAAGGAGGTGTTTAAAGAAGCAGCTAAAGATGGTGGACTTAGACACCATCTGACAAACTCCTGCAATGTTATTTCAAGGCTGAGATGAGTGACCTTCAACAACAATAACTATCTTCTATTTGTGCTAGCTATGATCCGAACCATAGAACAGCTTCCCCCACTACTCCATTCCCACTGACTCCAGCTTTGCTGAGACTTCTTTACGAGATGCTCATTCAAATGTTGCTCTGATATCAAGAGCAGATACTCTCAGCTCTGGAGTTCAGTTCTTCTGCCCATATATGGACCAAGGCTATAAAGGAAAGAAGGAACTGAGTGGCCCTGGTAGAACTTAAATGGAGCAGGTTATTGCTGAGGAAGTGCTACTTGATAGCACTGTCCATGGCCATTTCCATCATTTTGCTAATGATTGAGGGTGGACTGCTTGGTCAGTAATTGGCTGGATTGTATTTGTCCTGCTTTTGTAAACAGAAATCAAATTTTCCCTGCTTCCATACACTTGGCCAATTTTCCACAAGGCCTGTATTGGAACAGCTTGGCTCAGGAGCAGCTAGTTTCGGGACACTAGTTTTTAGGACTACTGCTGGTTTCTATTTGTCTCATCTTCTGATACTCTCACTGTATTACAAAAGTTACTCTTGGAATGGAGGTTATCATTTTTATAAAGTACTGCAGTAAGGCTGCACTAACCTTACAACACAGTATTATAATGATAAAAGTACATCATTAGTCTTCAGAAAAGCTCAATATGTGCTTTCCCTAGTCACCTATGGAGATAGCAGGAGTAAAAAGAACATTAACAGTCACCCTGGAGATGCAGGTAGTCATTTTATTCTGTTCAAAGGTGGGCACAGCACTCGATTTGTTCATTAAGGTCAACGATGCTGTTTCGACTTGGAACAGAACTCCACAGACACCTGGGAGAGACCAGAACTAAAGAACAGAATTTAAAAATAACGGTCTCCCTCTTAAAAAAATCTCTGGGAATTTGGTTCTTCTGTGTAAATCTCACCTCCAGAAAGTACTGGAAGGTGGGTAATAGATTTTTTTCAAGGCAGAGTTAGATCTTTGATTGATGTGGAAGTCAAGGGTTATGGGGGTGGGAGGATGGGGTTTCGGGGAGTGGCAGGTGGCCAAGTGGAGCTGAGACTACCATTAGACATCATTTTATCAAAAAGGACAGACTTGATGGACCAGCAGCCTACTTCTGCTCCTGTGTTCTGAGAGCTCCTTACATCTGAACTGTGAATTAAAGATACTTTGAGTGCTTAAGTTATTTATTGGCTAACTTAAAAATAAATACATCCAAGTAAACCTTTATTCCAAAAACAGTTTCTCAATGCAAGATAATGAATAAATTGTTCTGAACTAATAATCTACAAATGTCTGTTCAGAACTAAGCTAAAAAAAAATTGAGAAACAGTCTCTCCTTCTCTGCCATCAAGATTTGCACAGATATATTGCCTAGCTGCCCAATAAGTACTTGAGAAATAAGTTATCAAGGATTAATAATTGCATTTCAAAATTTATTGTTCAGCAAGGTCAACTGCATAAGTGTTAGCCAGCAAGTTATTCCCAGAAAAAAATAAGATACATTCACACAGCCAACAGGTAAAATAATTCTAAATAGTAGACCTTTTTGTCCTAAATATGAAAAATTACAAGAACTGACCATTTTGAGAACAAAATTTTAAAAACCATTTACCTGCATGTAGCAAGGGGAGGAAATTGAACACCTCTTTCTTTACATTCTCTCACTAGTTTCTCCTTCACATTCCTGCAGAGATCAATCACCCTAAAAAACATTCAGAATAAAATGTTGGGCCTATTTACAGTAGGAAATAGTCTGTCTGCTAAAAACACATGCTAATACAATGCTGTTTAAAAACTTAAAAGCTGTTTAAATGCTGTTTACTGAAATATGAAAAGTACCAGCAATGAGCAATTTTTTATAAATGAAAATATTGTACACCATGTGCATTAATTTTACATTCAACTAATTCAGCAACATATTTTACATTCTTTAATTATATATTTGTCATCCTTGCCAATCCACATGATTGCACGATGCTGAATAATCAAGATTACGACTTGGTGCCTTGTATTGTATACAGAGGGACTGAAGATTGAGGTCTTGTAGGGTGAAAGAGTAGTGAATAATTGGATGCAGTCATGCAAACTTGAATAAATTCAACTTTCTGAGTTTATATTTGTATTAGCCAAACATGTTGCAATTTCAGGAGAAAGTTGGATCACAGGAATTTACAGCCAAGAAACTTGAAGACATAAACTGAGTCACTACTATGGGTAAGGTGTAATTAGGGCACAGAAGCTTACTTGGGTACTTTTCTATATAGTTTAGACATGGGATCATTCATGGGATGTGACCATTGCTGACTGAACCATCACTTACTTCTTATCCCTAACTGCTGAGAGAACAAAATAAGTCAAGGGTCTGGAATCACATGTAGGCCAGACCTGGGAAGGTCAACAGTTTCCTTCCCAAAAGAAAAGATCATTGGTGAATCAACAATCAACAATTTTTCCCCAACAATCACACGATTACTATTAGACTTTTAATTGCAGACTTTTTTTAAAAATTATTGAATTCAATTCCATAGAGAGATTTGAACCCTGGCCCCCAAACTACTACCTGAATCTCAGGATTAACAGTCCAGCAATAATACCATACCATTGCTTCCCTTAAAAGGCAGCTAGCAAAAAGATTTAACCTTACTTTTTGTTGTCAACCTACTGTTATTTAGTCAGGATGTGCACTTAAATAAGTTCTTAAACGCATTTTAGATGCCAATGAGTTCATATTGCATAAACTTCCACTTTTGTTCCACAACGCAACTTTTCAATGTTATTATAAACCAACTGTAGAAATATGATTGCTAGATCTCAACTAAATAACTTCAGCAAATACAAGTAGAGATTGGCAATTCAATTTTAAAGGGCATGAATTCTATTATTAAACTTTAGGAATTCTCCAGATCATGAGAAAGTCAGCCAAATTAGATTGCATCTATCAGACCATGTGCGTCAAGACCTACATCTAATACCAAAAAAAATCAAATTTAAAGAGAAAGGTGAAGTGATTTTTTCCACCCTCAGACATCGTCAAAATCTTTATATTTATACAGCACTTGGCAAATTCTCCAAATAATCTTGATGTTCAGTCATTGTTATGTAGGCAAATGTGACAACTAGCGCACACACGCCAAAGTTCCACAAATAACAGCTTTGCATTAAAAAAAAAAATCACTTGTTGCTTAAGGAAAGAGTAATGGTGGGGGATTGAGAGAACACTCCCTATTCTCTGTAGTGCCACAGGAGTTTTTATGTCCACCTGAGCCAATAATGGTATCTCATACGGAAGACTAGAACCATAACACTGGAATAATATTTGAGTATTGAATGGAAATGTCAGTACACAGTATATTAAAGTCCATTGTAGGTTTAAAACCCAAACGGCATCTGACTCCCAAGCAAGAATGATAGTAACCGAGTCAGATTAAAACTTGGAATATTTCCAAATATAGGTCTAAATAAAAATAATTGCTTCAACAAATGTACAAGATACAAAATAAATTACTTTTGATGGCACCAACCAAAACAGAACTCACTACTATGTTAAAGAAAAAATACTAAATGGATAACTTGCAATTAGCATCTATACATGGATCTAAGTTTACCAACCTTTGGTAATTAAATTTGATTGATGGTCTTCCGAATGTGGTCTTACTTTAGGTCACTGGGGAACTGAGCCATTTACACAACTTATTGCTTAAAATACTGTGGACAGAGCCCAATTTCCAAGAACGGCTTCCATTAATTAAAACATAATCTGAACTCCCACCACCCTTCCTGGTGGTGAAACCTTCACAAGCTTTTGGAGTGCTGCTCCTTCGTCAGGTGAAGTACACTTTACTGTGACTTCTGACTGTTTACAACATGAAAAGATGTCTGTGGTGTTGCAAGTTTTATTAAAAAAAAAACGAACAATGGCAGAGGTGCACAAGCTAGAAATTACAACTATAGAGAAGATTACCTATTTAATCCAGATATAAATGCTACAGTACAGAATAAAAAAACGTGTTTCTTAATAATTGTTTACGAGAATTTATTTTACCGGTCCCAAGGAACAGATGTTTCAAATGATTCTCCGATGATGTAATAGTCCATACCCAAGTCCTAAAAAATATGTAGTACAATGTTAAAAAGATTATTTCCTACAATAAGCAGTAATCTTAATCTAAAATATAAATAAAAAATATCAAAATATGAGGCATGCTATTCCATTTGCTGTGAGAAATAAAAATAGTGGCAACCTTCCATCTAATATGACAATGGTTTGCACCATAGTCACCAACTTTATGCTAAGCAGTGCCTGTTTTGGCTCAGATGCCCCACTCTGACCTTGAAGGGGAAAGCACATGGCTGAGAAGTTGCATGCTTTGTTGGACACTTTTCTCTGGGTCCTCTTCTTGGGTCGGTTGAGCTTTCAGTTTCTGCTTACCTCTTCCAATGCCCTTCCAAACAGTCATCTTCCTGCATTCACACCATCTCTCAGTTGTCAGTGTCAATGTCTGCCTTCGTCATATCTTGCTTGCATGCAAGTGTTTTTGTAGAGTTATGAATACCCAGGTGGCCTTGACCCAATGGCCAGTTAAGTATAATGTAAGTAATGTTTAAACCCAACATTTTATATACTTGAGGGAGTCTGCAACTGATCTTGATACATGGATGGCACTGGTGCTTTGAATGAAAAAACTTTAAGTTTGCATCCTTGCTCTGGCACAAACCATGAGCGGCCTTGCCTCCTGACCCATATCTATTGTGTAACTGAAACCTCCCAGTAGGTAAAGATGTCCTGACTAGGAATTCTGCTGATTGTAGTGCCAAGTTTATCATAGAATCGATCTTTCACCTCTGTAACAGAGCACAGCACCACAGCATAACACGCATGATGTTAACTGGCCCTCTGAATTGAGGAAAAGATGAAGACAGGGTTCCTTACAGTGAAGTCTACACCTTGCTCACACATTTCCAATGAACACATTCTTCTGGTAAGGGAAGTGAGATGCTTTTGCTTTCAGTGATCAGCTCTCAGTAAGCCTGGTATCATGTAGAAAGAGTGGCATTTGACTTTTCCATGATCAATGTTTCAACCAATAATCCAAACTAAATCTCAGTCTTGGCACTATGTAGAGCATTCATGTCAATCTAAAATAAAATTATCACTTGATCACAAATAGAAATTACCACGCTGCTGCCCCAGATCATGAAAAATTAGCTGCTAGCTACAACAGAAATTTAAACTTTTTCATTACATTGAATACAAATGATAGTTACAGAATTGAGAAGATTGAGATTAGGTAAAAAAAAAGTTTAAAATTAACAGGGACAGCTAAATATTGTTGTCTAGAAATGTGTTATTAATGGTTTTGTGTTGAATGCTTTCATCAGGTCTACAACTTTCAGCTGCACAAATTTTCAATTTTCCCTCAAATTCTTCAAGATGTCGTGCAAGATGGAAAATGCATACCAGTTACTAAATTAGAAATTTAATACATCATGAGCAACATACCCGAATATAAGCAATAACAAATGTCAGCATGTAGCCCCGTTGTCCATTATCTTCTCCAGCAGCCAGGCCTCTATTATCAAAAATATTCACCTTAGTGGAGACAAAGCAACAGTTCACACAAATCCAAAATGTTATTTACTGGCATGTTTGATAAGTTTACTATTTTAATGGGGGCCAGTGATCAGCACTCTTTCTGCAGGTCAAAATACATGCATTGACTTCTGTTTTTCCACAATTAACATTTGTGTGCTGACAATACAACTACTGGAAGACCTTTAAAAATGAAAATTGATGCACAATAATCCACAACAATTTGAGACTGAACAAAATTGGAATTTACAGGTTTTCTTTTCTTCTACATTTAAAAACATGCATACCTAATTTTCATGCTCATTCGTTAACTGAAAAAATATTTTGTGTAAGCTTTCATCATCTACCAAGAATTATCAACCATCCAGAATGAACGGAAGGACAGAGTGAGTAGCAATCTTACGCATTGCCAGGGAATTAAAAATCCCAATTGGGCTAAGTGAAATAGTAAATTAATTAATAAGAATATTAACACCGAGTAGCTTCACCGAAGTACAGACTTCACCAGAGTTCAATAAAATTTGTGGGAATGGGTTAAGAAATGCTGTTTGATATATAAATAATAAACCTAAACTAAAAGGAATAGATTAGGATTGGATGCTACGTTATAGTGGAAACTGAGAGCATCTATGTGTAATCAAACAGGGTTAAAATCAAGTTCAAAAACAAATTGACAGAGTGATATTTTGTATAAAGTAATAGAGTTGGGAGGGGTATATGCTGCTGCTCTTGCATATGGGAACAAGTAACAAGGTGTTAACCACAACCACAACCACATCCGCATCTGCATTAAGCAGCAGCAGCTCAAGCAATTTGAGTTTGAGAGTTGATAAGCTGGCACCTAAGCTTCAGACACTGATGCATCAAGGAGACAGAAAGTATCCTGGGCACTTCATTCCAGGGAATAGGCACCACTATAGGTTAAAATACTTCAAATATGGTTGTGGTTGGGTCAATGAAAGATCTGACTACTCATGAGGCGAGTATAGGGATCCAAGATGTAGCAATAGTGTAACCTCACAGTTCGCATCATCTTAACAGATATGAGGTTCTTGCAGCTTGTGGGAAAAACAGTGAGACTGCAAGAAGGATAAGCAAACTGACCACAGCATCTGTAGTTCAAGGGCCACTCAAGCTTCAGGAGTAAACGCAATGTAACAATAATAGGGAACTATTGGTATGCAGCCAAGAGAGTGTGAAGCATGAAGTCTGTGTTGCCTGCCAGGTACCAGATGAAGAACATTTTCTCTGGGGTTTGGATAGGAACTCGCAAGAGGAAAAAATCCACTTGTCTCATTCCATATGAGTATTTAAGACATGTATAAAACCTAGAGGGAGGAAATGCAGAGGGAGAGTAAGAGCTATGGGTTAAGTTAGAAAGCAACATCATAAAGTAAGTAATCACTAGAACACCAACTAAGCCATGAGCAAAGGTCAAAAGAGTAAATGTATGACTGGAAATTTGTTAGAGGAGAAATTGGTTTTAATTCATGGGGCCCGGCACCAATATTGAGAAAGAAAAGGAGAGATCTTCTGATGGGATGGGTTTTATGTTCACCTTGCTGCAACCAGCATCCTGGTGAATTAAATAAAATCAGCAGATAAGCATTACACTGCATAATGGGTGTGGGCAAGGCAGGGATTTTATATGTTTAGGTGAGGTAAGAATATAGAAAATTCAAGAGAAAGGACAAAGAATAGTGCAGATAACCAGGATATGACAGGGTAAGAAATAATACACAAGGATAAATGTGCCAGCAAATGTAATTGGAGGACAGAAGGGTAAGAACACAGAAATAAAGGAGTTTTAACTGACTGCAGTAATATTCATAACAAGATAAGTTGATATTTAAGATTGCTTGTAATAAGAGCGATGTGGCTGCAAGGTCACCAAGACTAGGATCTAAACTATTAAGAAATGCATGACATTTTGGAAGAATAGTTAAAATGGACAAGGAGGTGGAGTTGCTCTGACAATAAAGGACAAGGTCAGAGCAATAGTGATAAATCACCTCAGCTTAAAAGAAAACTATTTTGGGTGAAGATACAGAAAGGCAAGGGAAAGACGGCACTGGTGAGAGCTTGTCTACAGGCCATCCAGAAGTAGCTACACTACAGTACATAAATCAAGACATAATGGGGTGCTTGTTAAAGAAAACCCACTGGGATAGACATAGTAACATTAATCTTCGTTTAGATTGAAGAATCAATTCATTGAAGATATCGTAGAGGATGGGTTCCCAGAACCATTCAGGACAGTTTCTTAGAACTGTACGTCGTGGAACAAACATGGGAGGCATGCTATTTTACATCTGGTACCATGTAATGAGACAAGATTAACTGATGACCTATTAGTAAAAGACCCTCTAGGGAACAATGATCATAACATGGTGAATTTTGCATTCAGTTTGAGGGTGAGAAACTGGAGTTTAAAACTATTGCCTTAATCTGAAATAACAAAGTATAAAGATGGACGGAAAGAATGGATGATTAGGTAATATGGCAGATACGTTTGGACAGGCATTTAAGACAATAATTCATCACTCTCAAAGATACATTTCAGTAAAAAAAGAAAGCCTCTGAAGAAGGATGAATAACCCTTGGTTAACTAAGGAAGTTAAAGATTGATTCAGATGGAAGAAAAAGCATACATAGTGAAATTTCACAGTTGGTCAAAAAAACGGAAAGATCTTAGAAAGCTAAGAACAACTAAACAATGCACGGGAGGAAATAGAGTAAACTAGAAAGAAATAGAAAAACAAGAAATTAAGAGATTCTACAGGTAAATAAAAAAATGTAACAAAGTAAAATACTGGCCCCTCAGAGGACAAGACTGGTGAATTAATAATGGGTTATAAGAGAATGCGGAGACTGAACAAATGTTTTATATTTTGCACCACAGAAAAAGAAACTAAAAACATACAAATAATAATTTTAAGGAGTGGCAAAAGAGAAACGATCATTATAATGAGAGAAAAATACATGGCAGATTGAATAAACTCAAGGTCGACACATCCCTTAGACCTGAAGGTCTGGTCATGTCTTAAAGGAACCTAAGAGATGGTAGATCCATTGCCGTAATCAGCCAGAAGTTCTACATTCTGGAAAGAGGTGGATTGGAAAAGCAAATGCAACACCCCTACTGAAGAAAGAAGGGAGATCAAAAGCAGGAAGCTCTAGGTCGGTTAGCCCATCATTGGAAAAATGCTGGAATCCATCAGACAGGACACAGAAGCAGGATATTCAGATAATATCATTTAAAACCATGTTAATTCTGCTTGATTGAATCGATTGGAAATATATTAGGATTCTCTGAGGATGCAAGCAGCAGGGTGGATAAATAGGAACCAGATGTAGTGTATTTGGATTTCCAAGACACTTGATAAGATACCACATAAGTTACTGCTGGACAAAAATAAATCATAATGGCAGGGATAATATATCAGCACCGACCGAGAACTGGGTAAGTATCATAAAACAGTGTAATTTTCAAAGATACATTTGAGTAAAAAAGAAAGCCTCTAAAGAAGGATGAATAATGCTTGGTTAACTAAGGAAGTTAAAGATGGATTCAGATTGAAGAAAAAGCATACATTGTGTAATTTCGTAGTTGGTCAAAAGAAAGGAAAGATCTTAGAAAACAGTGTAGGAACAAATGGGTCATTTTCTCATGATAAGCTGTAACATAGGGATCAGTTCTGGAATGTCAATTATTTACAATCCACTTTCATGACCTGAATGATGGGATCAAATGTACTGCAGCCAAATTTGCTGTCAATATAAAGGTGGGAGAGAAAGGAAGTTGTGGGAAGGGCACAAAGTTGGCAAAATGAGTGCTAAAGAAATTAGGAAATGCTGGCAAAGTATAAATTTAAAAATTTATAGGAATAGAAAAACCAAATATTATTTGTATTTTGAGGCTACAGAATGATTTAGTTAGAGGTATTTGGATGTCCACATTCACAAATGACAAAGTAAACATGCAGGCACAGCAACTAATTAGGAAGGCAAACAGTTAGTTTGCTTTTAATGCAAAGGACATGGAATATCAACGTAGGGAATTCTTATCTATATAGGGCCTTAATGATGCTACACTCAAGAGTACTATGTACAGTTTTGGCCCCTACATAAGGAGAGATAAACATATGGCAGAGGTGTGTGGAGAAGGTTCACTAAGTTGAGTTTTGAAATGATGTGGCGATGAGCACCTATTTAAGATAGAGATAAGGAGGGTCTTTTTCTTCAAAAGTAGTGAATTTTTGGACTTCTCTATCCTGAAAGCTGGAGGCTAGGCCGTTGAACATATATTTAAGGCCGACACAGACTCTCAAACCATCGCGAAATTCGTTACAGGGAAGAAGCCGGAAAATGCAGTCACGTTGAACATTAGATCAGCCACGACCTGCTGGATCAATGAGCAGGCTCAAGGTGACTTATGGCATACTCCTGCTCCCATTACTTTGTTTAAAATCACAAAAATCAAAATATTCAGGACCAAAATGCTTTAAAAATGCATTGTAGAAATCCCTAATGGAGTGATGGTGGACAGCTTGCACACAGTTACATTTTATTCTCTATCTAAAGATCACAAACAATGACAACTTTACATTGATGCTAACCATTATATTAGGATTTTAATGTCTTACTGGTAGGAATGTCTAACTATAACTTAAGCAATTGGAATTAGAAAAGTCATCTTTGTAACTCACTATATAGTGTAGATTTTTTTTCAAGTCTTACCCAACTTTAGCAGCAATATCATAAACATGCTTTTCCTGTTGAAGAACCTTTTCTCTGCTACCTTCAAAAAGTAGGGTAGCTACGCATAACTCATTGGGATCAAATCCCTTGAACTGTGGAAATAAAAGTATGAGAATATTAAATAGAACTTGAAGGTGTGAGGATATTGCATCTCAAACCAGAGACATTTTAAATGTTTACACTTGAATAGTTTAGTCAAATGCGGCTTAGAATAACCATCAGGTTCCAATGGCACTTTGAGGAAAGACAAATATCTTCCCAATTCCTTTAAAGTGTTTAAAATCAAACCTCCCAGTGTGAAGTTTCAAAGACACACCTTGGAACCTACTTCAAGAGAATATCACTGCTTAGAATTAAGCATGTTGCAATTTAATTACAGTCAGGAAGATTATTCCATGGACTAGACCTTCTCTCCATCGTAAGGCCAGAATTGAGAATGTTCGCCGATGATTGTACAATGTTCAGCACCATTCATGACTCCTCAGATACCGAAGCAGTCCATGTTCATATGTAACAAGATCTGGACAATATCCAGGCTTGGGCTGACAAGTGGCAGTGACATTCACGCCATACAAATGCCGGGCTATGACCATCACCAATAAGAGACAATCTAACCACCGCCCTTTGATATTTAATGGTGTTACCATCACTGAATCCCCCACTATCAACATCCTGGGGGTTACCATTGACCAGAAACTCAAATGAACTCACTACATTAACAGAGTGGCTACAAGAGTAGACCAGAAGCTGGGAATACTGCGGCAGGTAACTCACCTCCTGACTCCTCAAAGCCTGTCCACAATCTACAAGGCAGAAGTCAGGAGTGTGATGGAATACTCTCCACTTGCCTGGATGAGTGCAGCCCCAACACTCAAGCAGCTTGACACCATCCAGGACAAAGCAGCCCGCTTGACTGGCACTTCATCTACAAGCATTCACTCCCTCCACCACCGATGCTCATTAGCAGCAGTGTGTACTATTTAGAAGATGCACTGCAGAAATTCACCAAAGATCCTCAGATAACACCTTCCAAACCCACAACCAGTTCCATCCAGAAGGACAAGGGCAGCAGATATATGGGAACACCATCACCTCCAAGTTCCTCACCATCCTGACTTGGAAATATATCACTGCTCCTTCACCGTCACTAGGTCAAAAACCTGGAATTCCCTCCCTAATAGCATTGTGGGTCAGCCCACAGCAGGAGGACGGCAGTGGTTCAAAAAGGCAGCTCATCACCACCTTCTCAAGGGCAATGAGGGATAAGCAAGAAAGGCTGGCCAGCCAGCAATGCCCACATCCCACAAAAATGAACATATAAAAAAAAAGCATAAGGTGTTATAAACATGAACAAAAGCCAATTTGCTGACCATTTTTTTTGATGGGGGCGGGGGGGGCAGCAGGAAGGGTTGGTGGTCAACAGAGATCATATCGAATATACCTCACTTCTTGGGAATTAGGAACAAGTCAAATATACAGTCCATAATTACATTGTTCACCCAATATTTTCAAGTTTGGACCACCTTCAGCCATAATTGATTTCTTTTACCTAAATAGAACCATAACAATATTTTAAGTGTATAATTTGTATGTTATGGTTATATTGCTGTTAATTGCACACATTCTTAAAACAATACTGTGCAGAAAACTTTGCTTAGTTTCCAGTCACTTTTCCCCGCACCCTACATAGTTTAACTCTACACACTTCCCCTTCTAATCGCCTTTCAACTTCACACACAAATTGTAGCAGTATGTAGCAGGGACTTTACAATGTCAATGTCAATCATGAGTAACAATGCAAACAGAGAAACCAATTTAAGAATTAACCACTCAACTGAACTTAAATAACCTCTCACAGACAAAAGATAGAACTTGATCTGCCCAGAGAGCAGGGATCAAAATAAGAAATCAAATAGTACAACATACTGAGTACACACACCAAGGTAATGAAAAAAAAGTGTTTTGAATTATTAGACCAAGATCATGAAACCTATAAAAAATACAACACACTATCGCTGATATCCTTCTTCTAAACACATTTCGACATACTACCGGCAATACATATTACACATGTGCAAAGCACAGTACCCTGGGATCATGATCAGATGAGCAAATGGGCCGAGGGGTGGCAGATGGAGTATAATTTCAATAAGTACGAGGCGTTGTATTTTGGTAGTGCAAGTCAGGACAGGACTTATACACTTAATAGTAAGGTCCTGGGAGTGTTGCTGAACAAAGACCCTGCAGTGCAGGTTTGTAGCTCCTTGAAAGTGGAATTGCAGGTAAACGGGATAGCGAAGGCAGCAGAGAGAGCAAGAACTGCAGTCAGAGATAACAAAGCGCAGAGCTGGATGAACACAGCAGACCAGGCAGCATCAGGGGAACAAGAAAGTTGACATTTCGGGTCAGGATCCTTCTTCACAAAATATATTTTTCTGAAGAAGGGTCCCGACCCAAAACATCAACTTTCCTGTTCCTCTGATGCTGCCTGGCGTGCTGAGTTCCTCCAGCTCTACATTTTGTGTAGTGAAGACAACGTTTGGTACACTTGCCTTTATTGGTCAGTGCACTGAGTATAGGAATTGCAAGGTCATGTTGTGACAAGTTGTACAGTAGTTAGGCCACTTTTGGAATAGTGTGTTCAATTCTGGTCTCCCTGCTACAGGAAAGATGCTGTGGGACTTGAAAGGGATCAGAAAAGGTTTACAAGAATGTTGCCAGGGTTAGAGGGTTTAGAATCAGAGGGTCACAGAGTCCTACAGCACCAAGTCAGACCTTTTGGCCCAAACTGGTCCATGCCTACCAAAATGTCCATCTATGCTATCCCCCTTTTCCCTGCATTTGGCCCATATCCTTCTAAACCTTTCCTAGCCATGTATTCGTCCAAATGCCTTTTAAGTGTTATTAATGTACCCGCCTCAACCACTTCCACTGGCAGCTCATTCCATATGCGTACCACCATCTATTTAAAAAAAGTTGCCCCTCAGGTTCCCATGTATTCTTTCCCCCCTTACTTTAAACTGACGCCCTGTAGTCCTTGATTTCCCAACCCTGGGAAAAGGCGACTGAGTGCACTCACCCTTTCCATGCTTCTCACGATCTTATACTCTTCTATAAGATATCCCCTCAGTCTTCTACACTCTAAAGAGCAAAGTCCTAGCTTTCCAACCTCTCTCTTTAACTCAGTCCCATGAGTCCCGGCAACATCCCTTTTTTTGCCGACCTGAAGCTTAATCCATATCACATCACTTCAAGGAATCTTGGCTTCATGCTCTCTAAAATCAAGACTGTGGTATAGTAGTTCTCACCCTTTCCATTCATTTCTGCTGCTCTGAGCTTCCAGTTGCCTGCCACTTCAACACACCATCCTGTTTCCCAGCCATTCTCGCTGTCTCAGGCTTGCTGCAGTGCTCCAACAAAGCTCAGCGCAAGCTGGAAAAACACCTCATTTTCCACTTGGGGAACCTGCAGCCTTCTGGACTCCATATCAAGTTCAATAACTGTAGAGCTTGAACTCTCCCATATCCTTGCGCCTACCCCACTCCCCAGGCCTCGTTTTCACATAGTCTGCTATTACACACAATCCATCGTTCGCCACCAACAGTACCCATTAATAGCTATTCACCCTCCTAGCCAGATCGTTATGCACTCCTTTGTTTGCCCAACTGTTCTTCTCTCTCTTTGCAGTCTATCCTCACCTATCGATTACTCCTTACCCCCTCCCTTCACCCTATCTTCTGCATATAAACCAACATTTTCATAGCTAACATGAGTTCTGAGGAAGGGTCACCAGACCCGAAACATTAACTTTGATTTCTCTCCACAGCCAGACTTGTGGAGCTTTTCCAACAATATCTGTTTTTGTTCCTTCTAAATAGAAGTGGCTGTAGGTTTGAAAGGTGCAGTCTAAGGAGTTTTGGTGAATTTCTGCAGTGCCTCTTGTAGATAATACACACTGTTGCTACTGAGCATTGGTGGCAAACAGAGTGGATACTTGTGGATGTAGTGCCAATCAAGTGTGCTGCTACGTCCTGGATGGTGTTGTTGGCGCTCCATGAATCCAGGCAAGAGGGCAATACTCCATCACACACCCGAGATGTGCCTTGTTGATTGTGAACAGTCTTTGGAGAGTCAGGTGGAGAGTCACCCACTGCAGTATTCTTAACCTCTGACTTGCTCTTGTGCCGCTGTATTGACCAGAAATTCAACTGAACAATGGTAACCCACAGGATGTTAGTAACAAGGGATTCAGTCATGGTAACGCCATTGAACGTCATGACGTGGTGGTTAGATCGTCTCTTACTGGAGATGGTCATTGCCTGGCATTTGTGCAGCATGAAGTGGCAAGTAACATTGTCAGTCCAAACCCGGATATTGTCCAGGTCTTGTTGCATCTAAACATGGATTTCTTTAGTATCCAACAAGTCGCAAATGGTGCTGAACATTGTGCAGTCACCAGCAAACATCCCCACTTCTGACCTTATGTTGGAGGGAAAGTCATTGATGAAGCAGCTGAAGATGGTTGGGCCTAGGACACTGCCCCGAGGAACACCTGCAGTGATGTTCTAGAACTGAGATGACTGACTTCCAACAATCACAACCATCTTCCTATGCGCAAGGTATGATAACAATCAGAAAGTTTGCCCCAATTCCCATTGATTCCAGTTTTTGTAGGGCTCCTTAATACCATATTCAGTCAAATATAGCTTTGATGTCAACGGCTGTCATTCTCACCTCACCTCTGGAATTCAGCTCTTTCTCCATGTTTGAACCAAGGCTGTAATGAAGTTAGGAGCTGAGTAGTCCTGGTGGAAGCCAAAATGGGCGTCACTTCTAAGATGGTGGTGGAGTAGGATGCTTAAGCCGGAGCTCGTCTGTTTCTTTTTTCTCTTGTGTGTTTATCTTCCTTCTCTTTCTTCTTGGCAATATCCTGAACTCCTGGCTTCAGCACTGACCCAGTGCAGCACCCTCTCGACCCAGCATGGTGATCTCTCGGTGGCCTGGCATGGCATCCTCCTGGCCCGGCATCCTCCTGGCCCAGCATGACAGTCTCGCGGCCTGGCATGGCCTAGCGTGCACCTCCAGCCTCGAGAGAAGGTGCTGGCATGGACTAGGTTGGAAGACTTGATCTCAATTTTTTATTTCTCTATTTTTTCCAACTTATTCCTATGATCTGTAATGCTGGACTTTTTATTTCTTAATTTTTCTAATTTTGTTTCACCTAAGAACTTGATGTGAAGAATCTGTGGGGAAAAATCCTAGGTACTTTGTACCTAAGATGGTGCCATAAGTGGTGACTTGTAAATTTTTCACAGCAATTGAGTATGTGAGAGAATAAAGCTAATTCAATTCAATTCACTGAATAGGTTATTGCTGAGCAGGTGCTGCTAGATAGCACAGTTGATGACACCTTTCATCACTTTAATGATGATCAAGGGGAAACTGATGATGCGGTAATTGGCCGGGTTGGATCTGTCCTGCTTTTTGGGTACAGGACATAGCTGGACAATTTTCCACATTGTCAGGTAGATGTCAGTCAGAGCTGGAAGCAAGTTTATGTAGTTCAGGTTAGGAATTCTCAGAGTGGTTTCAACTCAATTGAACTAGTGAAACTTCTGTTCTTGAGCTTTAAATAAAAAAATGCTGCCACTATATGCTGGGAAAACCTTTTCCTTTCTAAACCTTCTAGACATACAAACTTCATTAATCCTTCCCTGCAAAGCAGTTTTTTTTTGTCAACAGGATAATTTTGGATTACGAGTAATACGATAGAAATGCCAAGATATTACCCTCGGAGTTTCTCCATCATGCTGAAGATGTTAGAAACTATACATGAAATATAGTAACACAACCAGCTACTTTGAACTGTTTGCCCAGTTTCACCCCTTTTATCAGTCTGGCGTTGGATTTCTTTCTCATCAGTTTGTGGGCATGTGGGTGCTACTTGAATGACCAGTAGTTTTTGGCCATTCCCTGTAGCCTATAAGATGACGGTGGTGAGCCACCTTCTTGAACCGCTGCAGCTTGAGTCACGTAGTTACACCAAAAGTACTGTTAGGATGGAAGATGCAGGATTTTAAACCCAGGGATGGTGACAAAGGGAATTATGCATTCGAGTCAAAACTCAGAAGGGATTTGCAAGGTTACAGATCCTGATGATAGATAGAATCTCAGGCTCTCAGTTTCATCTGCTGGATATGATTATACATCTTGTAAACCAAAAACTTCTAGAAAAATATTAATTAAAATCTGAATAATTTGTATTGTTTACTTCTGGTAGTTTATAGTTACAGTTTACAGCTTTAAAAGGATTCAGCATCTTTAGCAGAAAAACATTGCTGTTGAACAATCATTTTTCATTTACTCTTCTGAATACACTTAAAATGGATTCACTCATATTTAGAAGTCAAAATAACTGTTTGGAAAGTACGCATTTTATTTGTAGTATTTGAGGCTTTGCTCAACTAGGTTAAGGCTGCTTTGATTAGGATACAGTGTTTAAAGTTATAAAAACTGAAGAGGGATTTACAAGCGACGGCTAGCTGAATTTAATCTGATTTTGTCTTGGCTTTTCAATTGGACAGATAAAAGCCATTTATGAAATTGCCGAGTTTACAAAAATCTGTAAAATTAAAAATTGGCTTTCTTGGGCAAAAGCTGAAACTGATAGATCTGAGGATTACCAGATCAGCCACGATCTCTGAATGGTGGAACAGACTCAATAGGCTGAAGAGCCACTTCTGCCTGCCTGTATTATGGCCTTATATTCTTTGGTGTTCGTAGTCTCCAGAAATTTAGTGGTTTCTGTCTTCAACGTGCTCAATGACTGAGCTTCCACAGCTCTATGGGGCAGAGGATTTCAAAGATTCACCAACCTCTGAGTAAAGAGATTCTTCCTCATCTCGGTCTCAAATTACCTATTCTTTATCCTGAGATCTGTGTCCTCTGGTTATGACCCCCAACCAGGGGAAACATCTTATCTATATCCAAACTGTCTCCCACGAAGAATTTTGTAAGTTTCAACGTTATCACCCTTCCTTCTTTGCAACCCCAGGAATACAGACCCCAGTCTCTGCAATCTCTCCTAATCAGACAATCCTGCTATCCCAGGGATTTATCTGAGGAACCTCCATTGCACTCACTCTGTGGCAGGTACATGTCTCCTTAGCTAAGGGGACCAAAACTATATGCAATACTCCAGGTGAAGTTTTATCAAGGTGTTATACAGCTGCAGCCAGACATCGTGACTCCTGAACTCAAAATCCTTGGCGATTCCAGTTAGGTTTTGCACTACATGCTACACCTGCATCTTTACTTTTAGTGACTCAGGAACAAGGATTGCCCACATTCTTTTGGACATTCCCACTACCCAATCTCTCACCATGAGAAAAAATTCAGCTTTTTTTTTTAAAAAGTCAAAGTGAATAATTTCTCACTTAATTCACTTGATATTCCATCTTCAATGTTCTAGTCCATTCACTTAACCTGTGCAATTCATTTTGAAGCCTCCTTGCGTCCTCCTCACATCTTGAGTTCTCATCTAGCTTGATGTCATCAGAAAACTTGGAAATACTATAACTAACTGAACCACACACCCAAATCATTTATTTATATACAGTGAACAGCTGTGGATCAAGCACTTATTCTTGGGCCCCTTGTAAGAGCCTGCAACCTGAGATGATCTGTTTATTCTTACTCTACTTTCTGTAAGTTAACCAATTCTCAATCCTTACTAGCATATGTCCGCAATCCCATGTGCTCTAGTTTTATTTACTGGTATCCACTGTCGGACCTTCTCAAAAGCCTTCTGAAAATCCAAATACACCATACACATTGTTATTTGTGGCACTGATAAAAGGAGAGGTCCGTGATGTGTATGCTTGATGAACCATGCTGTCAACCTGTTCTAGGACGTTCAATAATTTACACACAAGTTCACCTAAGATGTTCTACTCCTTCACCCCTTTAGAACCTCACACTTCCATTTATCTGGTCTTCCTGTACTCTTTCTATCAAAGTGAATCACTTCACATTTTTCCACAATAAATTTAATATGCCACTTGCCACACCACCAACTTAATGTACTTTTGGAATTCTACACTATTCTCATTGTTCATAGTACACCCAAGTGTTGTATCATTTATGAAAGTGAAATTTTAAAATTATGCCAAATGCCAAATCATTGACATATCAGAAGTCAGAGTGGTCCCAATACCTATCCCTGGAATATGCCACTGTAAACCTTACTTCAATCTGAAAACAATTGTGCTTCCTGTCAGTCTGCCAATTTTGTATTTGTGTTGCTCCTGCACCTTTTATTCCACTAATTCGAATTTTGCTCAGGTCTGTTGTGTGCCATTATATCAAGTATCTTTTGGAAGTCCATGTAAACCATATCAATACAAACCTGGGCCAGTGTATTCAAAGAAGGGATTTTTTTGGTGAATCAGGTAAAGATACAATATAGATTGAAATCACATCATTTCCTTTCAACATGGTCAACTATGGATAAAAGCTGGCACCCTGACTCGCCATAAACTGCTCTTCATGAATGCAATTTACAATATCATAACAATTTTGACAGAAGCAGTATGATGATTTATACGACTTCAATACTCATGCTTAAAAAAAACTAAAAAACTGAACGTACCTTAGTAATGTAAAATTTCTTCAGTCCATCCAAAAATGAAGTAAAAATTGAGGCCACTTGTGGTTTTAGTGCATGTCCTATTTTTGAAGAAGCATATTATATTTGGGATTATGGCTTTTCTTTCTACTTAAAATAATAATATTTGACCAACATATTCAATGATGATAATGGATTTTGACTATCACAGCTAGTCTACTAGAAAAAGGCCATTAAAACAAATATAACATGCAGGAATATAAGACAAAAACACTCATAACGTAATTATAAAAGGAAATATTACTAACCCTTCAAGGAAACATGGAAAGTGATAAACTGGAAAAAGTCTAAACCTTCTAATTCATATTATTTGATTTGGATATTAGTCACTATGGGTCTTTAAGCCCTCCTTAACATGACACTGCACTTTACCATCTATTAAATATATCTTGGCAGTGCCCAGAAGATGCAAATATAACAATGTTGAATGGATAATAATTCCTGGGTACAATAGGCACCTTCAAGTTTAAAATTAATTTTCATTATCTAGTTAATTGCGGTTCTGAAAATCATTCCAAAAAATTGATAACAGTATGCATGTTCATTAGCACGAACAGGACCAGGTCAGGCATTTGCAATTCATATTGTGCTACACCATTGATTGAAAAGATCAATTCACTATTCAAATCTGAACTTTATCTGAACTTGAGATATTATAGTGCAGTAAACAGGCATTAATCTACCTTTTATTACATTAAAAGCCTTCCACGCGGAGTTTCAACTTATTTTCAGCACACTGGATTGATTACACAGAACACCAAAACGGTCCTCATGCATGTACTGTTGCTGCCTGTGATGTCAGCTGGCCATGACAAGCCACTGGAACGCATCTGCATGTGTGCCAGACACCACCATGCGAGGAATGATCTGCACAGCTGAATTTGAACCAGTGTTTCAGAGTAACATACATGCTTTTTAGCTCTGCACCTTAAAATGTAACGTCCAGGCTGAATGCCTTTTGAAGTACTTTCCACAATCTCCCCGACCATCTGTGATGTGTGCTCAGGTCTTGATGTTCCTGCAACCTCTTTATATTGTCTCTCCTAGCCCTTCCTACCAAAATACATCAGCTCACTCTTAAATACATTAAATTTCATCTGACACATTTTCCCTCATTCCACCAGTCTACATCCTCCTCAACTTTTCATCAATCTCACAGCTCTTTACATTTCAAACTTTTATCATCTACAACTTTTGAAATCATGTAACACCTAAGTCCAAGTCATTAATGTGCATAGAAGAAACAGCAGTTCTAGCTCCAATATCTAGGCAAAACATATATACTTGTTTGAATAAAAGCAAAATACTGCAGATGCTGGGAATCTAAAACAAACAGCAAAAGTTGGAGAAACTCAGCAGGTCTGTCAGCATCAGTGGAGACAGAAGTTAACATAGAGTCCGAATGACTTTATATTTAGTCTGGCACCACACGTGAATTTGAGCTCAAAAGTTTAGACTAACATAGCAGTGCAGAACTGAGGGAATGCTAAATACATGCACTGAGGACAACATGTTAGGCCATGGGTGCATCTGCCCCATTAAGTGGGCATAGAAGATCCCAAGATGCACTGTCAAAGAACAGCAGGAAGGATCACTGGTGTCCTGGCCAATATTTATCCCTCAAGTATTATAAAAATGGATTATCTGATTATGATCATATTTCTGTTTGAGATGTCCAGAGGCTGTGGAAGTTGCTACATAAATGTGAGCCATTCTTTTTAAAGCTGTTAAGAAACCATCATTTTCTAGAATGGGAGTATCATCACTAAGCTAAATTTCATACTTTTCATGGTGACATGTAGATATTAAGCATTAAACTGTCATGCAAATTAGCGAAAGTTGTACTTGAAATAATATTCACTATATAAGAAGCATTCAAAATAAGAGTTGCATCTTAATTCAATCTTCAATTGTGAACTCTTTTGGCAGGGGGAATCAAATGCTTAATGCTACGCAAAGTAACGTGCGGTCAGTTTGGGACTGTACACTTCTCAGGCCTAGTGACTGTGATTCTTTCTAATATTCAGTAATCAGTACCTTCTTAAAGGTGTTGCGTCATATTTACAAAGCTGTAAACCAAAGTTTTCATCATTATATTTAGAGAAATAAAAAGTAACAAGACTAATTAGCTTGTCAAATAAGTAGACTATACGCAAGATGAAACTATCAAGTTGAAACCTGATAATGAAACAAAAACTCTAACTCAAATGCAGTATTCAATAACTACTGAATGGTTTGATGAATTCACCTACAGAGTATGCCATTTTGTATTGCACCTGTAAAGACTTTATTCAAGAGATAAAGCTAATCACACCAGCACACACAAACATTTTCAGTTGACTTTTGTAGTAACTCTCCAGTACTAGTGATGAGACTCCTGTGGAATGTAGTCATTTGGTAGCAGAATCAAATGAATAAACCGAGCAATGATTGCCCGATTGTCATTGCTTCTTTTCCCCCTTGTGCATGCTGGTAACATCTCAAACTTTTGTACACAACTTTATTGTGAAATGTTCACAAGCTTTGCAGAGATCACAGTGATTTAAAAAACTGCATTAATCTGGAGGTATAAATTTACATTTGAAAAATCATTTAAATAACAAATATTTAAAAAAGACAAATGGTAAGCGCTTTAAGATATATATTCAACAATCCTTAATTTCCGAGCACATCCAAAGAATATTCTCTAACTGGTGTTAGAACATAGAACATTACAGCGCAGTACAGGCCCTTCGGCCCTCGATGTTGCGCCGACCTGTGAAACCAATCTGAAGCCCAGCTAACCTACGCTATTCCATTATCATCCATATGTTTATCCAATGACCATTTAAATGCCCTTAAAGTTGGCGAATCTACTAATTTTGCAGGCAGGGCATTCCACGCCCTTACTACTCTGAGTAAAGAACCTACCTCTGACATCTGACCTATATCTATCACTCCTCAATCTAAAGCTACGTCCCCTCGTGCTAGCCATCACCATCCGAGGAAAAAGGCTCTCGCTGTCCACCCGATCTAATCCTCTGATCATCTTGCATGTCTCTATTAAGTCACCTCTTAACCTTCTTCTCTCTAACGAAAACAGCCTCAAGTCCCTCAGCCTTTCCTCATACGACCTTCCCTCCATACCAGGCAACATCCTGGTAAATCTCCTGAACACCCTTTCCAATGCTTCCACATCCTTCCTATAATGCGGCGACCAGAACTGTACGCAATACTGCAAGTGCGGCTGCACCAGAGTTTTGTACAGCTGCAACATGACCTCATGGCTCCAAAACTCAATCCCTCTACCAATAAAACCTAACACACCGTACGCCTTCTTAACAACCCTATCAACCTGGGTGGCAACTTTCAGGGATCTATGCACATGGACACAGAGATCTCTCTGCTCATCCACACTACCAAGAATCTTACCATTAGCCCAGTACTCTGTATTCCTGTTACTCCTTCCAAAGTTAATCACCTCACACTTTTCCGCATTAAACTCCATTTGCCACCTCTCAGCCCAACTCTGCAGCTTATCTATGTCCCTCTGTAACATCCTTCCGCACTATCCACAACTCCACCGACTTTAGTGTCATCCGCAAATTTACTAACCCATCCTTCTACACCCTCATCCAGGTCATTTATAAAAATGACAAACAGCAGTGGCCCCAAAACAGATCCGTGCAGTACACCACTAGTAACTGAACTCCAGGATGAACATTTCCCATCAACCACCACCCTCTGTCTTCTTACAGCGAGCCAATTTCTGATCCAAACTGCTAAATCACCCTCAATCCCATGCCTCCATATTTTCTGCAATAGCCAACCATGGGGAACCTTATCAAACGCTTTAGTGAAATCCATATACACCACATCAACCGCTTTACCCTCATCCACCTGTTTGGTCACCTTCTCAAAGAACTCAATAAGGTTTGTGAGGCACGACCTACCCTTCACAAAACCGTGTTGACGATCCCTAATCAAATTATTCCTTTCTAGATGATTATAAATCCGATCTCTTATAATCCTTTCCAACACCTTACCCACAACTGAAGTAAGGCTCACTGGTCTATAATTACCAGGGTTGTCTCTACTCCCCTTCTTGAACAAGGGGACAACATTTGCTATCCTCCAGTTTTCTGGCACTATTCCTGTAGACAATGACGACATAAAGATCAAAGCTAAAGGCTCTGCAATCTCCTCTCTAGCTTCCCAGAGAATCCTAGGATAAATCCCATCCGGCCCAGGGGACTTATCTATTTTCACACTTTCCAGAATTGCTAACACCTCCTCCTTATGAACCTCAATCCCGTCTAGTCTAATAGCCTGTATCTCAGTATTCTCCTCGACAACATTGTCTTTTTCCTGTGTGAATACTGACGAAAAATATTCATTTAGCGCCTCTCCTATCTCTTTGGACTCCACGCACAACTTCCCACTACTATCCTTGACTGGCCCTAATCTTACTCTAGTCATTCTTTTATTCCTGACATACCTATAGAAAGCTTTAGGGTTTTCCTTGATCCTTCCTGCTAAAGACTTCTCATGTCCCCTCCTGGCTCTTCTTAGCTCTCTCTTTAGGTCCTTCCTGGCTAACTTGTAACTCTCAAGCACCCTAACTGAGCCTTCACGCCTCATCTCTACATAAGCCTCCCTCTTCCTCTTGACAAGAGATTCAACTTCTTTAGTAAACCACGGTTCCCTTCCTCGACCACTTCCTCCCTGCCTGACAGGTACATACTTCTGAAGGACACGCAGTAGCTGTTGCTTGAAAAAGCTCCACATTTCAATTGTGCCCAGGCCCTGCAGTTTCCTTCTCCATCCTATGCATCCTAAATTTTGCCTAATCGCCTCATAATTGCCTTTCCCCCAGCTATAACTCTTGCCCTGCGGTATATACCTATCCCTTTCCATCACTAAAGTAAACGTAACCGAATTGTGGTCACTATCACCAAAGTGCTCACCTACCTCCAAATCTAACACCTGGCCTGGTTCATCACCCAGTACCAAATCCAATGTGGCCTCGCCTCCTGTTGGCCTATCTACATACTGTGTCAGGAAACCCTCCTGCACACATTGAACAAAAACTGACCCATCTAAAGTACTCGAACTATAGCGTTTCCAGTCAATATTTGGAAAGTTAAAGTCCCCCATAACAACTACCCTGTTACTTTCGCTCCTATCCAGAATCATCTTTGCAATCTTTTCCTCTACATCTCTGGAATTTTTCGGAGGCCTATAGAAAACTCCCAACAGGGTGACCTCTCCTTTCCTGTTTCTAACCTCAGCCCATACTACCTCAGTAGACAAGACCTCATCAAACGTCCTTTCTGCCACCGTAATACTGTCCTTGACTAACAATGCCACACCTCCCCCTCTTTTACCACCTTCCCTGATCTTACTGAAACATCTAAACCCCGGAACCTGCAACAACCATTCCTGTCCGTGCTCTATCCATGTCTCCGAAATGGCCACAACATCGAAGTCCCAGGTACCAACCCATGCTGCAAGTTCACCCACCTTATTCCGGATGCTCCTGGCGTTGAAGTAGACACACTTCAAACCACCTTCCTCCTGCGACCTTGAAACCTTACTCATGACCTCACTACTCTCAACCTTCTGTACACTGGAGCTACAATTCAGGTTCCCATTCCCCTGCTGAAGTAGTTTAAACCCTCCCGAAGAGCATTAGCAAATTTCCCCCTCAGGATATTGGTACCCCTCTGGTTCAGGTGTAGACCATCCCGTTTGTAGAGGTCCCACCTACCCCAGAATGAGCCCCAATTATCCAGGTATCTGAATTCCTCCCTCCTGCACCATCCCTGTAGCCACGCGTTCAACTGCTCTCTCTCCCCTCACTAGCACGTGGCACGGGTAACAAACCAGAGATAACAACCCTGTTTGTTCTAGCTCTAAGCTTCCACCCTAGCTCCTTCAATTTCTGCCTTACATCCCCATCCCGTTTCCTACCTATGTCGTTGGTGCCTGTGTGGACCACGACTTGGGGATGCTCCCCCTCCCCCTTAAGGATCCCGAAAACACGATCCAAGACATCACGGACCCTGGCACCTGGGCGGCAACACACCAACCGTGAGTCTCTCCTGTTCCCACAGAATCTCCTATCTGTCTCCCTAACTATGGAGTCCCTAATGACTAATGCTCTCCTCCTCTCCCCCCTTCCCTTGTGAGCAACAGGGACAGACTCTGTGCCAGAGACCTGTACCCCATGGCTTACCCCTGGTAAGTCGTCCCTCACAACAGTATCCAAAACGGTATACTTGTTATTGAGAGGAACGGCCACAGGGGACCCCTGCACTGTCTGCCTGTTCCCTTTCCGTCCCCTGACTGTAACCCATCTACCTTTTTCCTGTACCTGAGGTGTGACTACCTCCCTGTAACTCCTCTCAATTACTCCCTCAGCCTCCTGAATGATCCGAAGTTCATCCAGCTCCAGCTCTCTAACACGGTTTCCGAGGAGCTGGAGTTGGGTGCACTTCCCGCAGATGAAGTCAGTGGGGACACTAGTGGTGACCCTTAGCTCCCACATTCTACAGGAGGAGCATGCAACTGCCCTAACATCCATTCCCACTGTTCTGAATTCTGAAAAAACAAAAAAAACTAGTAACCTTACCAAATCGGCGCTCAGAACTTTTTTTTTGGTTAGAGGAGGAGGATGGGTGGGAGACACTACCCAAGTAGTGTTTCGGGTAAAGCAACCGCCCAAATATATAACCTCACTTACTCAGCTGTCCTGTGTCCGTTCCTGCTCAGCTGTTGGATCTGACCTTGGGTCGTTTCAACAGAAGTTCAAATTATAATCAATAAAACCAAGGCAGGATTGCCATAAGCCACTCAGGAGACCTGAAGACAGGTTTTAATGAATTATCATCTATTATTCAAAGAATGTAATATTATTCAATTGGCCTTACATTTTGGGACTGTAAGCTGAAATGCAGAAAGGAGAGCTAAAGCCAATTCATTTTGAACCTACTAAAAGACCCTAACTGGATTTCAGAAGTCAGACTTTTGGCTCTTTCCCTTGTCAAAGTAATCTTTTGAATATTCAACCACACTTTTAGCCCATGTGTGGACCAAAAAGGAACTAAAAAGACCCCCTGACACCTGATGGCATAAATAACACTGTCAAGTGTCACAATATAAGTCAGAGTCACAATGTATAAATGTCAATTTAGGTAGTACAAATTCAAATAATTTGGCAGTACAGAACTCCATTAGTACTGAAAAAGCTTTTCATCTTGCTCTGATCAGAATAATTTGCAAAAAAAACCTAAACAACGTGTAAATCATTGAGACGAATGGCTTACATACACACTGGCACTGAATTTCATATATCACATTACTCATTTTTTGTGACAGGCAGAATGTCATTTTGGCAGCATTCTGTTCGTGGCAAACATGTGTTGCTACTGTATAGTTACAACATGAAACTAGTAGATTCACCTGTTGCTCAAACCTTTGAGCCATCTCATTCTTTGACTGTAACAGGGGGTTGACTAGACACTTTTCAGGACAAAATGCAACTTCAGACACATTGATGAGTTTGCATGACTATATATAAAGTGAGAAATGATCTGATCATAGTAGCCATCCCCACCCCATTGGAACCCCGACCCCCATCCCATTGGATGGCAAATTGGTATCCTCTGGACCAATTGGCTACCTTACTCAAAAGCAAGCTACAACAAAATGCTTGTTGCCTTGTATATGAACAAATTAATTGCTGAGTTATACATGTGCTATGATCTCAGTTCACTTCCTCATTATAAACTGTCCTAGACATACGAAAATGATGTCCCTTCATACCTCATCTGAGCTATGACCTGTTGTACATGAACCAAATGGTTTGGTGAATTCCCTTTAAGTTGCATGGTCACGTTTTGAGAGTCCATGCACACCAATCAGCATTCAACACTGTTACCAGCACTGACTTCTGGTTTCACAAGGTGCTCCCACACACAGACCTTTGAGGTCCATACAGAAGCAAAACAATTAGGGGGAACATACACTGCTACAACTAATTTTGAGCAAGTTTTCCACAGATGGAGATGTTGTTGCCATGGCATTCTTCTTGAGGCACCGCCCTCGCAAACATTGTTGTTGGGTCATATGAGAAACATGCATTCAATGGAATCACCCTCACATATTTCTAACATGTAGATGACACATTTGCTATTTTTGAATCTGTAGTTGCGTGTAAGAAGTTCCTTACAAATCTTAATGTACTCCAGCCGTGCTCAAATTTACAAGATTGCAGTCAAAGGAGCTCTCTTCTCTTCATGTCCTAGTTGAGAAATCAGCAGGGGTTCTCTACTAATGTCCACCTTTTTTTTTTCTTTATTCATTCACAGGATGAGGACGTTGCTGGCTAGGCAGCATTGATTATCCATCCCTAATTGCCCAGAGGGCAGCTAAAAGACAACCACATTACTATGGGTCTGGATTCACATGTAGGCCAGACCAGGTAAGGATGGCAGTTTCCTTCCCTAAAGGACATTAGTGAACCATATGGGTTTTTCTGACAATCTACAATGGATTCACGGTCATGGTTAGATTCTTAATTTCAGATATTTTTATTGAATTTAAATTCCACCACCTGCCATGGCAGGATTTGAACCTGGGTCCCCAGAACACTAACTGGGTCTCTGGATTAATAGTCAAGCGATAATACCACTAGGCTATCGCCTCCCCATTAAAAATCCCCACTGCAAATCTATCTCCACCTGTTCAGTCTACATGTTGGGTTTCCTTCAGATCCACATACTTTAAGATTGACCTGAGTAGCAAACTCAAGTAGGGCCTGGGCTATTTGTTCACTATGCAGACTTGATGCTGAAAAGCCACTCTGCAGGATATTGATTAGTGATTAGATGACTTCACAGGTCTAAGATTTCCATTTATCGTCCTGAAAAACACCTGCACCTCCGATTATCCTGGAAGGGTAAGGTGTCTTAAAAATTTGAGCAATGGGTAAAGCTAACCAACTGACTCTAGTTAGTTTTTTAACATTGCTACCATGCAGTCAAGACAAATTGTGTTCACCACTAACTGATGCTGTAATCAAGCCAAAAAAGCACATTTTGCCAATCACACTAATAAGAATTGTGGTACATGAATTTTAGTGCCAGTGCAATGCCAGCTATGTTAACCATACATCTCAAAGACTAGCAGATCACATCAAACAGCATATCACTTCAGCTGTTCACAAGAAGCAAGATCCTGACCATATGCAAGCAACATGTGCTTGTAAAACTCAAACTGAACAACATCTGCTGAATAATCCTGAGTGCACAAAGAACTGCACAGGCAAATCAACTTTGTATCATGTTTGGCTTGCAATGTTGTGCGCACTAGAAGCTACACATAATAATGCACAGGGCCCTGTTCTCTGCACAGAAAGAGCTTGCACACATGCTGTGCCTATTTCAACTTAAAGTAGGTCAAAAAAATCACACGACACCAGGTTACAGTCCAACAGGTTTATTTGAAGTCACAAGCTCCTTCTTCAGGTGTCAATGAGAGAGATGGCATCAGACACAGAATTTATAAGCAAAATCAAAGGGCCATAGAACAGATGTTCATGTAGTGAACAAACCTAAGATGGCTGTTAAATCTTGAATCAGTTAGAAAGGATTAATATGCATATCCCAGAATTTCTTTCAAGTCACTGCCCCAAGATAACTAAAGACACACACACTCTCTCGCCACCCCTCTCCCTCACATGCATACACACACTCACTCACTCTCTTCTTCACACGCACACACACAAATCTATGGGGTGAATCTGCATTGGCAGATTTGTGATTGCAGATACATTCTATTTTGTTCAAAAAGCACACAATTTTTAAACAGTCAATGTGACATTTATAAATTCCTACCTTGGAAATAAAACCAGTCTGACTCCAAGTTGATACTCAGCCAGATTCTAAACAAGGCTTTGCACCTAAAATGCATTGTCTGACCTGAGATGTTACCTCTGGTATACTATTAAAACTTTAGTTATCACAGGGCAGTGACTTGAAAGAAATTCTAGGATTTGTATATTAATCTTTTCTAACTGATTAACGATTAAACAGCCATTTGAGGTTTGTTCAACTCCACATCGTGGCAACTTAGATTAGGTCACAGCCATTCTCTGGTTTGCTTTTAACAGAAATGCCTGGACCAATCAGGGTCAACTTGCCTAGTTTAATATTTAAGTTTACTGTCAGTCGTTATTAACTGCTACAATTTCCATGGCAGCACTTCCCCTGATGTACATCTGCCAACCAATCAGCAATCTTCTCATTTGGTTTAAATATAATTTGTCCTTTATTTTGAAAACTGTCCTGATGAGTGCAAGGCAAAAATGTTTGACAAAACAGTACTAGATTCTCACTATTACATCCTCGGCTATTGTAAGTCCGAAGAGAAACTAAAATACAAACTTCCAAATAAACATACATCATTGATAATAAAACATCTTTTAGAATTAATATTTGCTTACCAAATTGGAACTGTGCGTTATCCATTAGACGGATTGATGCAGGAGCACATCTCTACAGTGATTAAAATATAAAATAAATTACACATTAGATATTAGAAGCAAAATAAATTAGAAATAATTTTGAGGGGGATGGAACTTATTTGTGTCAAGTTTGCCACAATAGCTTATTATACTTGTCTTAAAAATACAAACTTCGCTTTGAACTCTAATAATTCCTAAAAGTCTTCTTAGTTGAAATCTAGCTTGGTATGATACTGGTAGCAGAGTTCTGAATTTGCTGAGGGTATTGGGAAGTTACAGAAGCCCCAGAACAATGTATCAGTTAACTTTGGAGATGAGAGAAGCACAAACCAAAGTTTCAGCAGCAGATGGATGGACATGTGGGAACAACCAGAGTGACTAAAAAGGCCATATACAAGCATAACGACAGAATGGTGACAGAGGAGGAGACCATTTTGGCCTGTTGTGTGTGTTCGTCTCCTGTACACATGACTCAGCCTGTCCTCTGACTTCATAACCTAACTGTGCAAAACTTATCTTCCAATAATTATCCAATTTTCTTTTTAAAGCCACTATTAAATTCATCTCCACCATACTCAGAACATCTATACCACACCATAAATCATTTGCTGCATAAAGCTTTTATTCATGGTCCTTTTGGTTCTTTTATCAACCACCTTACCACTATATCCCATGGGTAACGACACATCTGCTATATACTCTGCCAAAACCCCATATTGTTTTCAGCATCTTTATAGTATCGTCTCTCTACTTTCTCCTCTCTAAAGAGCTACACACACAATTTTTAGTTTATCATTCCTTGAGGTATTCTCAACTACATTCTACACCTTCTCTAAAACCTTCACCTTCTCTCCTAAAATGTGCAGCCTAGAAATGGACATAATCCTCTAAATGAAGCCAAACCAGTGAAGCATAAGTTCACCATAACATCTGGCTTCAGTACTTCTGCCTCCACTTAAAAACTTCAGGGCTCCATATTTTTCTTGTTTTCCGAACTTGCCTTGTCACTCAATGATGTATATAGACCCTGAGATGCCTCTGTATCGGCACCCTTTCAGAAGTTATTTTGTGCTGTTTGTCATTGTTCTTCCTACCAAAATGAATCAAATCAGAACTCTCTGCCTTAAAATTTAGTCTATCACAGCATACATCTCTCCAGCATTTCTAATTTTATTGCCCAGTATAATAAGATTACTCCTGTTCGGTTCCACTCTCAACTATGTAGCCATGGTACCTACAGGAATGATTTCTCTTTGCCCCAAGACCTCAGTGAAACACCAGTTATGTCTCTTCCTTACCACAGCCCTTTGGCAATGGCATCTGCAGAACTGGAGTCAGCATTCAAACGTACGCTAGTAACTCATAATGCAATCTTTCCACAACATTCCTTGATTTTTCCATTACCTTTCCAATGTTAAGCTGGTTGACCAATATTTACACTTTAAATATTCACAATTTTCCACAGCTGAATAACTGAAAGGCTGAAACCAAACCTATGGCACACGTCATAAACTTCAAAATCTAGATCCTATCACGCTCCACTCACCCAACACGAGTCCTGTTGTCCCAAATTTCCTCTGTATCTCAAGTTTAAGGTAGTCACCATCATCTCCAAATCTTTAATGCCTCAGCTTCACCCTATACCATGAACTTGTAACCCCACACAAGCCTCCATTCCTCCAATTCTAGTCTTCTAAGTCAAGTTAATGCAATGAAAAGTGCAGGTGGGCATGCCAGGAGCAGCACTGGCCCTACTAAACATTAGGTGTTTGCCAGGTGAAGCTACAATACAGGTCTACCTGCTGCTACAAATAGTATGAACAGCAAGTGCTAGACACAGCCAAGCAATTCCACAATCAACAGTTCAGATCTAGGTTCTGCAGTCATGCCACACCTATTTGTGAATGGTGAATGCAATTAAACAACTCACTGGAGGAGACTCCACAGAGACCTGCTTTCTCAACGATGAGGGGAGTCCAGCATATTAGTGCAAAAGACAACACTGAAGTAGCTGCAACGTTCCTCAGTCAAAAACATCAAGCAGATGATCCATCTTGACGTCTACCAGTAGTCCCCAGCATCACAGACGCCAGTCGTCAGCCAATTCAATTCACTGCACATAATGCCAAGAAATGGTTGGAAGTACTGGATGCTGCAAAGACCAAGGGCCTTGACAACATTCCAGTGATAGTGCCGCACCCCTAGCCAAGCTGTTTCAGCTTTGCACCTCTTCTACAAAAGAGGCAGGACAAATCCAACTTGGACAATTACTGCCCCTCAGTCCATCTCAATCATCAGTAAAGTGACAAAGTTTCAACAGTGCTATCAAGCAGTACTCAGCAGTATCCTGCTCAGTGATGCTCAGTTTAGGTTCCACCAGGACCACAACTCCTGACCTCACTGCAGCTTTGTTCCAAACATGGACAAAAGAGTGGATTTCCAGAAGGGAGATGAGAGTAACTGTCGCTCACATTAAGACTGTATTTGACTAAGTGAGACAAAACTGGAAGCAAGAAGAATCGGGGGCAAACACCCCATAAGAGTCATACCTAGTGCCAAGAAAGTGGTTGCTGAAGGTCAATCATCTCAGTTCCAGGCTCTCTCTGCAGGAGTTCCCTAGGCTAGTGTCCTTGGACTGACAATCTTAAGATGGTCATTGATGAAGCAGCTAAAGTGTCAGCAGAAATGAGAATGTTCGCTGATGGTTGCACAATGCTCACTATCATTTGCAAGTCAAGCACTAAAGCAGACCATGTCCAAACGCGGCAGACCTGGACAATATTCAGGCTTGGGCTGACAAGTAGCAAGTAAAATAACGCCACAAGACAGCCAGGCGATGACCATCTCCAATGAGAGGCAATCTAGCCATCGCTGCTTGACATTTAGTGGCATTATCATCGCTGAATCTCCCACTATCAACATCCTGGGGTTACCATTGACCAGAAACTAACTGGACTAGCCACCTAAGTACTGCGGCTACAACAGCAGTTCAGAAACTAGGAATCCTGCAGCATATATTCACCCACTGGCTCCCCAGAGCCTGTCAATCATCTACAAGGTACAAGTTGGGGTTTGATGGAATACTCCCAACTTGCCTACGAATACAGCTCTAACAACAATCAAGAAACTCAACACCATTCAGCATCCAGGACAAGAGATAGTAAGAACTGCAGATGCTGGAGCCAGAGATAACAGTGTGGAGCTGGAGGAATACAGCAGGCCAGGCAGCATCAGGGGAGCAGGAAGGTTTTTCTGAAGAAGGGTCCCAACCTTCCCCTGATGCTGCCTGGCCTGTTGCGCTCCTCCAGCCCCACACTGTATTATCACCATCCAGCTCAAGGCAGTCTGCTTGATTGGCATCTCATTCGCAAATATTTACGCGCTCCACCACCAACCCTCAGTGACATTAGTGTGTACCATCTATAAAACGCACTGTAGAAATTCTCCAAGGCTTCTTTAATTATTTACTTTAACTATAACTATTACCATCTAAAATTACAAGGGAAGCAACATACATGGAACCAGTAAGATCCCCCCAATGCCACTCACCATCCTGATCTGGAAATATTTCACCATTTCTCCAATGCTGTTGGGTGAAAGTACTGGAATTCATTCCCTAATGGTATTGTGTAGCTACCCACAGCAAATGGACTGCAGCAATTCAACGCAGCAGCTCACCACCACTTTCTCAAGGGCATCTAGAATTGACAGTAAATGCTGGCCAAGCCAGCAACACACTCATCCAATGAATGAACGAAAAATATCAAAACTAGAATGATCTTCACACTCTTGCCTATCAAAAATGCAATAAAATGGACAAATAAAGTTATATTACATCAACCTTTATCAACTCGTATCATGGAACGCCCTCAAAGCACTTACCCCTAATTCTATCAATAAAATGCTTTGGGATTTATATGACAAAAGAGCAATGTAAAGGCAATTTATTGCTAAAAGAAGGAACATAACATCCAATTTCAGATTAACCTTGGCATGGTGAGGTATGGGAGACAGTACTGAATAAATACTTTCACAGGCACAGCAAAAATGCAACATAAATATGCGTGACTAACATTGTATAGCTTGCACAAAGGAATAAAGAAAAATGAATTTATGGGTGAGCATGACATCATCTTTTAAGCCTGATTTAATAACTACCTCCAAATGGGAGTTTGAATGCAACTAGACTATCTCCTGTTGTGGACAAGATTGTCTTCAGCATAACAGTTAAATTTTACAGTTACACAAACCATGAAACAATTCATGACATTGTCACATGGTACAGTTAGAAACAATATGAATTGGTTGCTCTCACGGCCACTGCGCATGTTAAATTAAGAATTTCTGCTTTTGGTTGCTAAATAGCATGATTTCTAATCGCTGAAAACTGAACTGCATTGCAGTTGCCGGAGAATCAGCTATTTGGTACTGGACACAAACATAGCCTGTGTGTTAGAAAGGCCATTCAACAGCCATAAATGCAAGAATGAAGTGACTATAATTACCTGCCGTGCTACCTCTCGTAAACAGGCTACACCACGCTCAAAGTCCGGAAACACTATTGAGCCATATTTCTGATATTCGGGCAAGGACCTGATCTTTATTGTGACCTCCGTGACTACACCAAGTGTTCCTGAAATGACAGAAAACAAATCTGAAAAAGTTGAAAATAGACTGGAATTGCAATTTTTCAGCAGTTAAAAGAACTTTCACATCATCCTCCAAATCAGTCAGCTCTAAAATAAATGTACTGTTCCTCTTTCTGGTTTAAGTCATATAGGATATAAAATATCCCTGTATGTAATTCGTTAACTGACTCAGAATACTTGAGCGCTTTGTCTATTAAAACAGATGATTTTAAAATAATTGATATACATTCATTAGCATAAAATGAATAGAATTAAACATGTTAGCATTTAAACTTGCATAATAAAACTAGTCTTTTGGAATAATTTAGTATTCAATGCTTATGAAAGTTAAGTATTATGTCACAACACAAGCATATTGTCTTCTACTGCACAATGCCATGCCAGAACCCTAACTGCTAAATTGTAGATTCAAAAAGATGACAACTTCCCTCGAATATATTTAAAAAAAACAGATTTGAGTGAATAAAAAGGAAGACACATGGATGTGTTTGTATGGAAAACCGCACTGTCAGAACAGACATAGACAGAGAAAATGGTAGAATACAGTCCATACAGAAAATACAATGCAAGAAGGAATAATCAGCATAACTAAAATTCCACTTCTGGTCAAGATGGCAGCACAGTAGGACGCCCCAACCGAAGCTTCTCCGCTCCTTCAGTATCCTTCTCCTTTCTCCTGACTTTGGTCTCTCAGTGAGTCTCGGCCTGGTCTCTCGGCGGCTCCTGGTGGGTCCTGGCCTGGTCTCTCGGCGGCATGGTGGCTCTTATCTGGTCTCTCAGCGGCTCTTGGCAGTGTCTTGGCTTGATGTGCAAATGGATCCTGCCCAGGTGTATTCCTGAGGCACTGGGGGAGATTGGAGAGGCGGCAGGTTCAGCAGCAGCGATGTCGAAAACAACAGAGTGAGATAAGCGGAGGACACATCCAAGTCTGTTGAACTTTTAAATTATTCTTTTATTTTCGTAGTTTAAACTACAAAAGATATTGATGTAAACTATTACCTATTTCTTTATTTTTCTACTATCCTTTGAAGTAATGCTTAACGTTTTAAACACGCTTTTCTCTTACTACTTTGTACCTAGGTAGCTAAAATTGTGCCAAGTGCAGCAACATTGTACACTTTCCACTGTAATCCTGTACTTCGGTACTTGAGTAGATGTGACAAATTCTAAAATCTAAAACGATGGTCTTCTTGTAGTTGATAACCCAAGGTCAGAAATGGAGACAGAGATCAAGGAAGGACAGATTAAGAGAGATGGGTGGGAATTGGAAACAAAGTCAATAAAATACTTCATTTCATGGTGAGAGCAAAAAGCAATAACTGTTATAGGCATCACCAATTTTAAAATACTGTATACAATTCTGGATGTCCTTCTCTCGGAGAGATATTGTCAAATTTGAGAGGGTGCAGAAAAGATTTACAAGAATCTTGCCAGGACTGGAGGGTTTGAGTTACAGGAAGAGGATGAATAGGCTGGGGTTATTTTCGCTGGAGCTTTGGAGGCTGAGGGGTGACCTGATCGAAGTTTATAAAACCATGGATAGGATGAATAGCCAAGGTCTTTTTCCCCCCCAAGGTGGGAAAGTCCAAAACTACAGAACATAGATTTAAGATGAGAGGGGTAAGATCAAAAGGATCTGAGGGGTAACTTTTTTCCATGCAGAGGGTGGTGCATGTATGGAACAAGCTGCCAGAGGTGGTGGTGGAAGTGGGTATAATTACAACATTTAAAAGGCATGTGGATGGGTACATGAATAGGAATAGTTTAGAGGGAAATGGGCCAAACGCTGGCAAATGGGACGAGGTCAGATTGGGACATCTAGACGGCACAGATGTGTTGGTCTATTTCTGTGCTGTGAGACTCTATGGCTCTATAAAAGAGATGAGGCAAGGGCTCTGAGTAGGTGGGGATAAAAATTTCTTCCACATACTGACAAAAAAGGCAAGCATAGGTAGAAACCCATTAGAAACCTGTGTCGACATCCATAGCAATACATTTCATTTGAAGGTAGCAAATGGTGCTCAAATGAAGTTGTCAAAGACACACCCTGTTGGGCAACGGTGATGCACAGAGATTGCACATGCATGTATACCCACAACGTTAACTGCTCCTTTCCTCCAGATGCAGCCCGGCTTGCTTTGTTCTTCCAGCCTCCTGTTTGTCTACCATGGTGAAGAGGAAATGGTTAGGGCTAGAAAAATTTAAACACGAGTCAATGTTGGGTACTGGAAGAGTCACGGATACAGGCAGGGAGAGAAAATACGAGTTGGGATAAAATAAGACACATTAATTGGGGCAGCAACAAGCTGAACAATAGGTAAACGAAGGCAGTCCTGTTTATACATTTTCAGCAGGAAGTAAAAGCAACCCGTTCATGGTTAGGGAATTGAGAGGCTGAAAGCTATGGAGGAAATATCATTATTAACCGTCACTTTTTGGGACTACTGCCTATTTAGAGCACACAGTCAATGTACAATGTTTGCTACTTACCTATTTCAAAAAGCAGATTAAAATTAAATTTTTAAGCAAATGTCCACATCTCTATTGCAACGTTAAAAAGATGAAAGACATTGAAATGTATCTGCATCAATTGGTCATGTCTCGGTTCATGGTAGGTTGAACCAGATGGTTGGTATTTTCAAGAAACTGAACTAAATCAGCTCTTCATTAAATAACTGGCATCCAAAACTTGCACAGGACTGTAGTAGTTAGGAGCCAACATAAGTTTTTTTGACTTCGAAGCCTGTGTTTCCACATTTCCTCAAAAATTAGTTCCACATTCTTTCAAATAAATTTTGCTTTGGCATTGCTGACTGGTTTTGGGTCAAATTAACATTGACACTAGTTTGACTGCAACACTTGTTCTCTGCAAAGCCACAAACTAAAAGTTGAAATCGTTGGCAGCAGATCAAGTAACCTAAACTATCAAAGTGAAGAGGTTGGGCTACATTGTTAAAAACTGTTTTTTTGTGCAAAAGCATCCTCCTAATCTCTAGTTACATCTTTAACACAAATAGGCCCAACAAGCCTAGTCCACTGCTTAGGCAGCTCAAGCCTCCTGCCACCTTAATTCATCTCACCCTATCAACATATCCTTCTGCTCCTTTACCCACACGTACTTATATACAGAGTCAGAGTCTCACAGCACAAAAACAGACCCTTTGGTCCAACTCATCCATGCCAACCAGGTTTCCCAAACTAAACTAGTCCTATTTGCCTGTAACAACAAGGTGCAGAGCTGGATGAACACAGCAGGCCAAGCAGCATCGTAGGAGCAAAAAGGCTGACATTTCGGGCCTAGACCCTTCATCACCCGTGTTTGGCCCATATCCCTCTAAATCCTTCCTCTTCATGTACTTGACCAAATGTCTTTTATCGGTTGTACCTGTACCTATCTACCCCTTCCTCTGGAAGTTCATTCCACACATGAACCACACTGTGTAAAAAAATAGTTGCCCCTTTGGTCCCTTTCCTCTCTCACATTAAATCTATGCCCTCTAGTTTGGAACTCCCCTATCCCAGGGAAAAGACCTTTGCTATTCACTTTATCTCAGCCCCTATGATTTTATAAACCTCTAAGGTCATCTGTCAACGTCCCACACTCCAAGCAAAAAGTCCCAGCCTATCAATCTTCTTCTGATAACTCAAACCCTCCAGTCCTGGTAACATGCTTGTAAATCTTTTCTGCACCCTTTCCAATTTAATATCCTTCCTCTAGCAGTGTGACCAGAACTGTATACAATACTCTCAAAGCGGCCTCACCAACATTCTCTATTTAGTTTTTCCTGACTGTATTACAACTGAAAACTTAGACAAAATATGATAAAACTGCAATGGTACCTTCAGATCCCATAATGAAGTGGTAAATGTCAGGGCCTGTGGACATTCTTGGACCTTGACAACTTTTTTCTACTATGCCTCTTGGCGTAACCATTTTTATGTACACCACCTATTAAAACAATGAAAGTCTCAAATTATTTGCATTACCACACCTGTGAAAAAATACAAGTTGGACATTTTACACAAGGATCATTGCTTGCACTCAGCAGAACAAGTGCAAAAATCTAAATGATTACACCAATTCATACCAGTGGAAATAAGGGAAGCTGAAAATTTGCCAAATGACCTATTGGCTATTGCATTGTCATAGTTAAAGCAACATGTAATTACATGCTCCCTCTGCTTCCAGGTAGTTCAAAAGTCTCAAGACTTGAAGATATCCCTTTTGCTTGCAGAAGAACAGGTCCTGACATATGCATGCATGTTACTTCCTGCAAGCGGATTATCTTAAATTGCTTGTTAGTTTGGCTATCAGCAGACTCAATTGGTCAGCAAGTACTGCCCAATTTCTGAAGCACATTCACCAATTGATATTTTGTTGAGTTTTGCTAGCATAGGTTGGTGAAGTATAGTTTGTATTATAAAGAACTGTTGCTTATTTCATGGTCATACCTCAACCAGAGGTGATTGTCAGGCTGTTGTGGAGGAGTGGATAATCTCCATAAATCTGAGCCAGAAGACCTAGCTTCAAGTCCCACCTGCTCCAGAGCTATGTCGAACATCTCTAAATAGGTTGATGAGAAAATATCTCAACCACAGTCAGCTCGCCAAACAATCAGTATCCTCTTTCTCCTTTGTAATGAATTGTTTTGATTGTTTAAAACTTGGCATTTGTGTGTTTGACCTGATGAGTGCAAGACAACATTTCAGCAATATGTTGCTCCTCTTATTAATATTGAAGTCTTGTGCTACCAAGTAACAATTCAGAATCAAGTTTCTTTTCGATTTGTTGACAAGGATATTTTAAAAAGATTTATTCAGCTTTTTTTTTTGTTGCCAGACCTGTTCGATTTTTTCTTTAAGTCAAAGCATGGAGCTAATCAATTGAGATTTGGAGCCACCATTTGGAAACATCCGAACATGGAAAAGCCATCATTCTCTGGAACTGGATTACTTTTCTGAACAAGACATCAATCACTATTTTTTCATCATTACTGGGCCAAAATGCTGCAACATGTTCTCTCAATGGCATTGCGTAGCATTAGCAGCATAAAGACTGAAGTGGTCTATGGACCCGTCTTGGCAAATGGAGATAGGTATTAAATGCAGTTCCCAGGTAACTAATGAAATTTTTGAGGCTCTGCTGATTACACTGAATCCAAACAAATGCAAGTAAATGCATGTTTTCAAATACTTACCAGATCTTCAATGTTACCGTAGATATTTTTCTTCATGCCTGAAGCCCTTGTAGCAACCCAGCCTCCAAGGCTGCTGAACTCCATTGAATCTGGTTCATGTCCTGTACAGTAGCCATGTTCACTAAGCTTCAACAAAAAAGAATTATCAGAATTTCAAAAATAAGACCAAAGAAACATATCTTTCAAGTTATGCTACTTAGAGACGATTTTAATATATGTAGTGATGAACATTATCTTCTTTATTGTTTCTATAAGCCAGAAGTCACACAACACCAGGTAATAGTGAAAAAGGGTCTAGACCCGAAATGTCAGCTTTCCCACTCCTCTGATGCTGCTTGGCCTACTTTGTTCATCCAGCTCTACACCTTGTTGTCTCAGGTAATAGTCCAACAGGTTTATTTGAAATCACAAGCTTTTGGAGTGCTGCTCCTCTGCAAGGTGAAGAACTCCTCCATTCTTGTGATTTCAAATAAACCTGTTGGACCATAACCTGGTGTCATGTGACTTCTGGCTTTATCCACCCCAGTCCAACACTGGCATCTCCACATCTTGTTTCTACAAGAGAATAGAAGAGTACAGCAATAGAAATCTGTTGCAAATTAGCCAATCAATTATTCAAATAAAAACCAAAAGAATTACAGACGCTGTAAACCAGATACAAAAACAGAAGTTGCTGGAAAAGCTCAGCAGGTCTGGCAGCAGTGAACAGTTATTGTTTTGGGTACAGTGACCCTTTCTCAGAGCAATTATTCAAATGTTTGTTTTCAAAAAATAAGTCCTTCCAATGATTCTGTTATTTAGCATTCCAACCATGAAATGTCCAGAATCTGTCATTGAATATTACACTAGAGTTTCATTACCAAGAAAATGGCTGCTTTCTGAAACCGCTAGATCCAACTCAAGTCTGTAGATCACTGAAAAAGACATGTTGTCAAGTTTTTCACCTTGCACTCATTTGGACAAATGTAACAAATGGACAATGCAAATGCTAAACTTCAAACTACTCAACTTATGTCAAGGAAAAAGGAGTGCTGATTAGTTGGCAATTTGACAGATTATCAGCATTGTTGCCATGAAAAAAGCAACAAGCAACTACAAGCTTCTTAGGCTTCTGGGTAATTCAGAAAGTGTGGGAGGATTAAACATATTACTCTTATTTGCAGAAATCTGACCCTTGCATATTAATGAATGTCATTTCCAGCAACTGTAAAAGAATCATTTTACGAACTTGACTGATTATCTTAAATTGGCTGGTGCAGAGTTACAGTAGATTTTTTTGGTCCATGCAGACTCAATGGGTCAAATAGCTTCTTCTGTACTGTATGATTCTACGGCTGTTCATTGGAGTACTTGAGATGGTTCGACAAGTGCTACCCAACCACAGAATCACGTTCACTGTAGATGATTCATTTTTTAGTTTGCAAGTGTGTTCTGGTTTAGTATGGTCTATACTCTGCATGGAGCTGAATAAATATTGTTCTTTGATTCCCCCAGCCAATCAATGGGATGTATAGCCTACATACCCAGCAATACACCAGCAGTGAAATTCATACACAATGTTTAACATGTGGCTGGTACAGCATCTTCTTGGAATTGAGGCAGATCCCTCTCAGTGGTAGCAGTGTGGAACAGCTTACTTAACTGTTATTGACACTTTTGAATTTGGTTGAAAGTACTGACTTCTCCACTTCTACCTACCAAAAGCCTACCTTCCCTGGTCGAAACACATTTGGGATTCATATAGCTCAAAAGACTGGCCTCAACAGCGAACATAAATAAGGCTTTAGCCATTTGCTCACCAAGTGAGCTTGGTGCAGAGAGAATGTGCACTGAAACTATCTGATGGGTCAGAGCTTTGCTAATCAGATCATTGTGCACTGCCTATCATATGAACTCACAAATGGGCTAAAGCCCACTTCTTTCAAACCTGTGTGTCCAGTCTACACCTCATTACCCTGGAAAGTGCATCCCAAAACAGTTCACTCTTTAAGCAAGCCATTTCACACTCCTATTATGCACTGTCAATACAAGCGGTATTTTCCACTAATGAGATGCTGCTTTCAATTCAATAAAAACGTGCTGTCGACCAAACAAATTCTTGCAAGATTTGGCTTAATTAAGTGCCAGATACATAAGGTGTCCCTCAATAATTGGAGACTGAATTAAACAACTTATCATTCTGGCTGCTTGTAATAGACAACATACAGTCCGTATTCAAATTAGCCCATCCTTGCCAAACTAAAAACATGTTAGACTTGATTTCACTATTAGGCAGGACTTGTTAAACAATCCTGAATCCACCAATAACCTATTTAAGGTAATCACTCAAATTTGTATCATGGCCCATTTATGCTTGCTGGAAACGACGTACATTTATACATAGGTGGCTGTTCTCTGCAAATAAAATGAATACGCTCATGCCTTGCACCTCCCAGAATTATCTGGGAACTTGGGAAGGCTCTAGTTTCCCACTACTTTCTCTTTGTAACACATTGGCCAATATGAGTTCACTTGCCAAAACATTCAGCACCTCCTTTCTCCTATAACGTTCGTTAAGATTTTTTTTAAAAATGGCATTCTTTCATTTGTCCTGGTAAGTGCAACAGCACCTTCAGTAACACATTTCTCTTTTCAACGACACAAAAGTTTCACAAAGCAGCTGCTTTCAAAACAGAACTGAGAGCTTTAAGGATTATCTAACTTCAGAAGTTCAATGATTTCCATATTGGGATACTTCATGTACTTGACTCATAAAACTCAATAATTATAGGTAATGATTAGCATTTCATAGTCACCATGAAGTTATTGCCAATTGAAAACATTTACCCAGGATATTTGGGAACAAAAGCACTGTCAATAACAATGTTCAATTGCCAGATAATTTAATCTGATTAGTTCACCTTAAGTATGAATTATATACATGACATGTATAAACCCAGGTCTCTCACTTGGGAACATTTTTGAAATAGCCATAAACAAAGTCTAAAAAAATGTTCAGAATCAGACAAAATTGGTCTTATTTAACTATTTTGCACTGAATTTATAAATGAGTTATTCCACACTGACTTCATTTTGATGGTCAATGTTTTAAGTCTAAATAAAAGTAATTATAAACATACGAAGAGAGTTGGCTTAAGCAGAAGAGGAACATCAGTTATAAAAGATGACCGTAAACAAGCAGTGACAGACACGTTATTTAATAACTTTCAAAGATACATTCCATGAACATAAATGCTCAAAAAAGGGTGCACCTTTCCAGCTAACTAAGGAAGTTAAGAATATTACCAAATTGAAGGTAAAGATGTACAGTGCTGCAAAGATGACTGGTAGGTCACAAAACTGGGAAAGTTTTAGAAATCAAAGAGCAATGAATAGAATATTAAACAGGAAGAAATTAGAGTGAGAGATACAACTAAGAAGGAACAAATACATGCAGTAAAAAGAGCAGCTAAATCAAGTGTTCATTCTTTGAAGGTGAGCCTATGTAATTAATAATTGGAAACAAAGAAATGGTAAAATCACGCAATTTTTTTTTTCTGAGTCTTCATAATAGAAGACAACTACAGCATACTTACATGGGAGGAAAATCAATAGGCAAAAGGCAGGAAGGAACTTAAAGCAATCACTATTTTGGCAGATGGAACATGATGTGGGGAAACATAAGGTTATGCATTTTGGCAGGAAGAATAGAGGAGCAGAATATTAATTAATGGAGAAATACTGCAGAAAGCCTCAAAACAGACAGATTTGGGAATCCTCATCCATGAATCATAATAAGTTAGAATCCAGGTTCAGCAGGTTATATGAAAGAGAATGGAATATAAAAGTAGGAGGATTTGCTAAAACTGTAAAAGGCACGATGTGACAGCTGGAATACTGAACAGTTTTGGGCCCCTTATCTAAGAAAAGATATACTGGCATTGGAGGCAGCCCAAAGAAGGTTCACTAGGCCGATGTCAGATATGGAGGGGGTATCTAATGAGAGGTTGAGTTGGTTGGACTGTATTTGTTGGAATAAAGAATGACAGGCAACCTTATTGGAACATACAAAATTCTTAGAGGACTGGGTGGGTTAGATGCCGAGAGGAAATAATGGCCAAGTGGTATTATCACAGAACTATTAGTCCAGAGACCCAGGTAAATGTTCTGGAGACTGGAGTTTGAATTCTGCTAGAAAATAGTGAAATCTGAACTCAATAAAAATCTGGAATCAAGAGTCTAATGATGAACATGGTCAGAAAAACCCATCTGGTGCACTAACATCCTTTAGGGAAGGAAACTGGCATTCTTAGTGTGGCCTACACATGAGCCCAGATGCAGTGATATGGTTGACTCTTAACGGCAATTAGAATGGCCAATAATTACTAGCCTAGCTGGTATGAATGCATTTAAAAATGTGGAAAGGTTGTTTGTCTTTGTGGGAGAGCTGAGGGCATAATCTTAGAATAAGAAGTTGATTTTGTTTTAAAACAGAGATAAAGAATAATTTGTGAATCTGTGGAATTCTTCATCAGAATGCCAAGTCTGGGTCAATAAATTTATTCAATACTGAACATAAATTTTTAAATCAAGGGAATCAAGGGTAATGGGAAAAGGTGGGAAAATGGAGTTGAGGATTATCAGATCAGCTATTTCTCATTGAATGGCGGAGCAGACTCAATTCTGCTCCCACGCCTTAAGGTCTTGCTATCCCAAGAGAAAATGTATTAGGAAAATGAATAAGACTGACAAGTTCCCTGGACCTAATGGCCTGATTCCTGGGTCTTAAAAGGAGTGGCTGCAGAGATGGTGGATGCATTCGGTCTAATTATTTAAAAATTTCACTAGGTTCTAGCAAGATCCCAGTAGATTGAAAAACCCTAAACATTACACCTGTATTCAAGAAATGAGGCAGACAAAATAGGAGAATCATTAGCCAGCTAACATTCATTTATATTGGGAAAATGTTTGTGTTCATTCTAATAGTAGTAGTAGGGAGACATTTGGAAAATTACAGAATCAGACAGTCAACATGTCTTTGTGAAACATATGATTTAGGATAAGTCAGCTATTCAGCCGTTCAAAGTCATAGCTGATATGTTTATGTTCTGAGATCCACATTCCCCTCTAATAATCTTTGATTCCAGTGCCTAACAAAAATCCATCTACCTCTTCCTTCAATATATTCAACGTCCCTGCCTCCACCACGTTCTGAGGAAGTGTTCTCAAGTCTCACAACTGATGAGGAATAAAATGTCCCTATCAGTCCTAAAATGGCAACCCCTAGTTTCAAAACAACGTCCCTTATTTTAACACACCAACACACCCACATCCACTTTGCAAAGATCAGTTAAGATCATATATATTAAAGCCCCTAAATGGGGGTTCTGTAAAATATTAGCATACAAAATTAATATAATGTCAGTGAAAAGGCATGGTACTGTATGTTCTCATTGGAAGAACTGGCAAAACTCCAACGTTTTAAATTAAAATTAATAATGCCAAGCTCGGAGGTTGTTACTTTATCATCTCACTCCTAAATAAAAGTTGTCATCAATGGGAAACAAAATGAAATTTATATTCAGAATATGATGGGTTTACATCATAGAGCTATAGCTTAATCGGTATTGTAGCAAGGTAGCATTCACTAAGCATCTATTTATAAATATTATCAGGTTCACAGCACCATTCGCTGGAAATCCCTTAACAGCACAAATACAAAAACAATGCATGCAAAAAGGTAATTATGCCAGATGTACATGGCTCTCCCATTTAAAACTGTATCAGCAATATTACATCACATGAAGATAACTTAGCAATGCTTGCTCTGAACTGCAAAATCTCCCAAACTATTTACAGGAGAAATATTTAGAAGAAAATAGACCTTGAAATTACTTTGCACGTTACATTTTACAAACAGAATATAGATTTGTTACGGCAAGTGGAAAAAATCATCTGTGAACTGCCTATAGTAAAACCCCTTAAGAAATGATACATCTTGGAACCATCTGGCAGGAATACACTGGTCCTTTGTGGAACACATGAACATCTATTTGAGATGCAGCACATGCATTCTGGCTCATCAACTGATTACTAATGTCTAATTTTCAGAATTTACTTTGTTGTTCCATCTGCTCAACACCTGAGTTTAATAACCTCAAACAAAAAGGAACACTTCAGCATTTCCACAAAGGCTGTTTAAAAATCTGTGTGCCTTGTCAATGCTTGCATTCTGAAAATGTTTATACTAAGATTCTAAGATTGTAAATACTAAGATTTACAATTCACTCAGTATTAAACACAAGGTGCACTATATATGAGTATTTATTTCACATCAATGTATGCCTTAGAAATATAATGTTGCATAGGAAAAATCTTCAAGTAATTGGTAACCAATTGGTCTTGAACAGTTTAATAGTATAGTTTGTCATCTCAAAATTAATTGGATGCCTAATCAAAACTCAAGCTCAAAATGCTTAGAGTCATTTTTCCAAATGTTGTGCCACTTTTATTTAGTAAAATAAGAAACACAAATGTAATGTTGGAACTCAATCCATAATCAAATTGGAAAAGTTGTACAATGCAGTTGCACAATACAAAGAACATTCAAATTTAATAGAAGTATTTACTATTTATAGTTCAAGGACTACAGAATCTTTCATTAATTTAGGGCTTTCCAAATTTAAATACTGCATTTCAAGGTTTCAAAAATTATAGAAGAGTTTGCTTAAATATAAGATGGCCATAATTTACAAATTTATCATACCTTTAACACAAAAAGTTGCCTCAAACATTAATGGTACTAGATCCAGAGGTGATGCTGTAAGCCTATGAAATTTAATCAACTGAACTCAAATCAATTTAACTGTTATACTTGAGCTTGACCACAGTGTGGTGCTACAACAGTGCATCTTGGCAAGAATGGAGCAGTCTTCCGAAAAGCAAATTCAATGTTCCGAACTAGAGCACAAAAAAATCTGTTCTCATACTGCTTTCACGTTTGCCAATCCATTTCAGTTTAGAATATTGCTTCACTTTTGCATCTCCTCTCTCCAGTATTCCAATGTCTTCCCTGGTTACTGGATGCTGACAGCGTCACGTGGCACTGCTGACTGCTTATCAAACCCGCTAAATGACATATTACTGCCCGATTCGTCAGATTTATTCGTCACCCAGTTGCTACTAGTGCTACCCCTAAATAGCCCTGTAGCAATTGTCAGTGTTCCTGCACGCATCTCATGTCAATAAGATAGCTATTTGTAAATAGTTTTACTTAATGAAGCCCGAAATTTAATTTACTAACTATTTAATTCACCATCCCACACTCCATTTAAAAAGTATCCAATTTGGAATTAATATAGTTTGAAACTCAGGCCTTTGTTTAAAATGGTATGTCAGGGTCTTTACAAGTTAATATATGCACATCTTTATTTAGTTAGACTAATCAACTTCCCAAAGAATTTAATATATTTAGCTACACTAGTGCCAACCAATTTATTTCATGTGGTTTTGGCACCATTCTATATATA
>NC_063338.1:41197646-41216417 GCF_021869965.1 Rhincodon typus
AGATGCAAGTAAATTTGTCTATGTAGTTAAATGGCTATAATTCAGTTCATGGTGCAGTTGAGTATTTTCCATGTTTGACTTTCTGAAGTAGTCTCCCAATACATACAATGTGCTTGTTTGGAACAAACTTGTCGACATTCAATCTTGCACATATCAATCATTCAAGTATTTTTGAGTAAACACCAGATTTGTTTCTTTTAAATGGTGCAAAAAGCAGCTTGTAGAATTGAGACAAAAATTCCAGATCAGTCCTTTGTGGTGGGGTCTCTGCATTTGGACATTTTCTAACAGTGCTGCTGTAACTAACCATTTCTGTTCATGTATTTTCACTCTGGATTTTGTCCACCATATACTTCATAATAGGAGTGTGCTATTCTGTTCATTGAGCTTGTTATATAGCTCAGCCACAATCTAATCGAATAGCATCTTGATGGCATTTATCCACAATTGCATCATATCTCTTCATAAACTACGTAACACATTTAAACTTAATAGGAAATGTAAATGCTTTTAAGGTTGAAATGACTGAAGGGAAATAAAATGCAACTACGGTATATTAGATGCATAGGTATAGTTCTAGTACTTGAGGGAGACATTCATTTCAACTATTTAAAAATGCGCACAACCCCAACAGCTGGAGAAAATATGGGAACCTGCATGAGTCCATTCTGAGAAGCTGATGCTCCTAATCATGAGTCTACAGTTTACACCCATGATGCGGATGCAAATTGTTCTTAACTGCTGAAATTAGGTTCACAATGTAACTTGATGAGTCAAGCTTATACTCTCTCTTGATTAAGAAAGAAAACAATGTAACAAGATAACTCTTGTCACCATTTAGATCATGGAGAGCTGAAAGACAGGTCATGACTGAAACCTATTGTCTGGACCAAGCTACTTTAAATTTTGCCCACTGAAATTTTGTCTATTTCAGGGATACAGCCTGTCACACGGAGCCGGTCTAAGGTAGATTGTTTGCCTGGTAATACTTACCTAGCTTAGCAGGGCTTTTTTTTAAAAATAGGGGAGCAATAAAAATCATGTTCATCTCATCAGGTTTTGAAGGAAGTAGAGAATGAATATCAGGCAGATAATTTAAGTTTTGATAAACAATTTGGAAAACATCAAGCAGTGCTGAGGGCAATTTTGAGTTATGAATGAAACTAGATCCTAAATTCCCATTAACTTCGTAAAACATCGGTGGCACTGTTGTAGAGCAATTTAAATGGTTTGAGCCCATTCGTGTTTTGTAAAGATGTTTCTTGGGTCATCTCCTTTAACATCAGTTTTATTCCAATCATAAAGTGCATAGAATTGCCTGAGAGTGCATGAAAACTAGTGCAGTATTTTAAAAATAGCATTCACCTACATGCATCAGATTAGGCAGCAACCAGATGAAGGAAGTTTACTTTACTCTTGTTTAATTTCTCTGTATGATTCAGGTTTAGTAATTTGTCTAGGTGGGAGCTGGAAGAGTGGAAATGTTAGAAACGGGTAGTCCACCAGCAACTGTAGGGAAACCACATTAGTGTATGGTCCCCAGATCCATTTAACTGTGGGACAGTCAATGTGTCAGTCTCCCAGTGACCAGAAAAAAAATCCTATGATTAAGTCAGGTGGGTAAAGGCTGATCAAGAAACTTGCCTGCTCATGCCTGGATTGTCAAATAGTGGCATTCATGAGACAATTGGTAGCAATTATCCCTAACTTACAAAATTAGGATCCATTCAGGGAGTATGCATATGCAGGGATAGGCTGGAACAAATTAGGTTTTGTTCATGAGTGAAACTTTTTATAGACCATGCCTATTGGGTAGTTTGCAGATGCAAACATTGCGTGACTTTTTTTCCTTCGTGAAATAGGGATGTTTGGAAAAATTCACTTTGTTCACTATACTAGTGACCTTTTTCAGTATAGAGTGACATCATTGAAACCCACACATGGAACAGAATCCATTGGTAAGTATAGGGGTAATGCTTGATAATATTCCATATATGGGTGAACAGAAGTCATTAGATGCAATAAAATTGAAATTCCTGATCATCATATCACTTTGACTGATCATTGAAGTTCAAACCATGATTACCTCAAATCCTTTCCATGTTCTAATTGTCACCCTTGCTTTTGAGTTGCCTTGCAGAAGTGTATAATATAACACTTCAGAAGGGCTCTGTAGCACAGTGGTAGTGGTCTCGATCTCTGAGCAAGGAAGCTCAGGTTCACATTTCACCTGCTCCAGACATGTAATAGTAGCTCTGAACAGGTTGATTAGAAAATCTCAAAAGACAAAACTTCTCCATGTAACAGTTAGGAACTTGTACCTGAACTGAGAAAATATTGCTGCCACTTGGTAACATTGTTTCACACCCAACATGGATTTGCCTCGTCCTGGTAATAGTTAACCGAAAACCATTTCCAGAAGACCTGAGCCCTGTGCAAGCTGAGCGGCAGATTACGTGGTTCAGCAGTAATTGGGGCCTGTCTCTCCACCCCAGCGTTGGACTTGAACATTGACCGAAAGGAACTTGCGAATCTATGCTGGGCAATGGGAAGAAATGTATCAATAAAACTCTTTGGACTAATTTCTCAATTTGAAATTCCACGGTTGGGATCAGTGCTAAGTTCTCTACAAGTTTCACTTTTTGGGTGAATCGTTGGTGCTCGATTTCTGGTGTCCATTGGAAACACTAGTGCTTCACAGCATGTTTGTAGGTTGCCCGAACCCAGCCACTGACTCTGCTTTTATGAAATAAATAAACCCCTTTTAGGTTTGTGAAATTTGGAACCCAAATAGCCCTTTGAGGATTTTAATACCACATCCATTTAAGGGAGTTGTTTAGCTTGGATGGCTGGTTTGCAATGCAGAGTAATGCCAATGGTGTAGGCTCAATCTCTGCACCATCTGAGGTTGCCATGTAGGCCATGTAGAACTCTTTACTCAACTTCTCCCTGAAGTGTGGTGACCCTTGGGCCAAATCATCACCAGTTACCTCTGTCTAATGTGAGAGCAGGTTTTTGGTCTGCTCGGACTATGGTGACTTTATCCTTCTTCAATATGCCAGACTGGAGCACGCAATCCTTTTGAAGAATTCCTTGGCCGTGTAAGGCAGAGGATTTGTCCTTATTAGAAGGGAAAGAAACTTGTGGAATCGGTGGAGATCTCAACCGGCTTTTGTGACAATATTCTGCCAGTGTTGAGGTAGGAGACCGGAACCACACATATTTTGGGGTCTTGATACTTATAAAATTGCTAGTTACAATTTTAAATTTGATTCCGGTATAACTTCTGTTGCATATAATGATATCAATTAAACGAATATAACTGATAAAACAGAACATTTCACTTACTAAATATTGTCACATCTAATCTAATTGTCAGAAAACCTAAAGTAAACTTATTTCCTTATTTACTCATTTTAGTTAAATATTTTATCTTGATTACAAAGTCAATACATTATCAGATTGCTAAGAACTTTTATGACAAGAACTCAAACACTAGAAAAACAGCAGGGTGGGGTAGGCACAAGTCAAGTAGATACAGTTTTATTGACCTATTGCAAGGTTTTAAACAGAAAATGAATTTACATTGCACAAATCTGAAATGGGAACACAACTCTGCTCCCTTTTTTGGTCAGTGTGTTTAATAAGTAAGTAGATGACTCACTCAGAAAAGATTAAAAAACAGTTTCTGTAAATGCTGGAGATCTTAGGTGTGGCCTGATCTGAATGTTTATACTTGTGCAGAGAGGAACTTGGGGTTAATATTCTAGATCTGAGAGTGTTCTAATGAAGGATCATCAAAGATCAAGCCAAAACATTTAGCCCTGACTTTCCTCCTCCACTGATACTACCTACCCTGCACAGTCATTGAAGAATTTTGCTCATAATTCAAAGCAGAAGATCAAGGCTCAACATCTGGGACATGGTAGGTTTCAGTTTGTCATAAAATCCCAGTCACAGTCTCCTTTAGGGAAGGAAATCTGCCATCCTTTCCTGGTCTGGCCTAGAAACTTCAAAATGTTTCCGTGCAGAGGGATTTGCGTGTCTTTGTGCATAATTCACAGAAAGCTAGATTGCAGGTAAGAAGGCAAAATGGAATTTGGGCACATTGCTGAAGAAATAGAATGTAAAATAGGGAAGTGTTGTTGCAATTGTACAAGTCATTGGTGGTACTGCATCTGTAGAACTGCGTACAGGTTTCGTCCCCTTGAGTAAGGCAGTTAAGAGAAGGTTCATTAGATTAATTCCAGAGACAAAAGACTTGTCACGTGAGGAGAGATTAAGCAGTTTTGGCCTATGCTCGTTAGATCTCCCATCAGCCTTCTAACATCTATTTGATGTAGATAAAGTGCTAATAGGGATTGGCAAAATAGTGTGGAGCAGATGTTTCCCCTTGTGGGGCAATCTAGAATGAAAGATCATTGTTTTAGGATTAGGGGTGGCAGATTTATAACAGATGAGGGGGGAAGATTCAATAAATTGAAGGAGATAAAGATTTTTAATTAGTAATGGGTTAAAGGATTATGGGGAGTGGGTAGGAAAATGGAACTGAGGCCAGGGTAGATCAGCTATGATTGTATTCAATGGTGGAGCAGGCTTGAGCTGAATTGCTTAGTCTGCTCCTAATTCATATGTTACATGCAACTCTAGACCCAAAGGAATGTGGTTGATTCTTAACTGACCTTGGAGCAATTAGGGATGGGCAACAAATGTCAGCTTAGCCAGTGTCGCCCATATCCCCTGACTGAATATTAATAAAAAAAGTTGGTCTCTGTGCTGTGACTGGGGGGAGAAAGGGATTTGATCCCTCCTGATTAAGGTCCAGATTCCTGCTGTAAGTGGAATAACAGGACTGGAAAAAGACAGGATAAGGCTCAGCTATATTATCGTTAAAATAGTCAACCAGTACTCTGTCAGGTTTCATAAAGGAATAATTATGCTTCAAACAACACACACCCTAAATAAGAAATCTAAGTTTGCCTGAACTTGAGTAAGCTGCTATTATCTATCGTACGCCCAGTGATATCTTTCAATTACCAATGGTTCCATTTCTTCACTTTACCACCAGCTGTCCACAGGGAAACCTTGATGTGGGCTGGGGACAACATGCAGGGGTCTAATCATAGGTTAGCAGAGGCACACTTGTTCCTCCTGGTTCCATATCAACATTTTTAGAAAAGCTCTTGTGTTTGGTGACAACTACTTGCTTAGCTGCTCCAGAGCAGGTGCCATGCTTTCTTCAGTCAGGATTGTTTGATGTACCTGGGACTCAAAAGCAGTGTGATAGTTTATGCAAGGGGCCTAACACTTGTTTTCGGTTTGCCCTCTGCACAATCTTGCAGGTACGGTAGGGTGCAAGATGATAAGACTCTGCAATTCTTTCTCATTAGTCACAGTTGGCACCTTCAATAAAGGATAAGTTCAAATTTCTTTCATTTATGTTGTATGCACTGCGGCTTCAAATTGGTTGTTAAATAGTTCAACAGTTTCACCTCTACTACTTGTAGATCCATTCTGCAGATTGATCACACTGTGTTAAGGAAAAACATTATAGCAATACCAAATTTAACATTTACTAGTATGAATTCAGATCTCCCTCTGATTACAATTTAATTTATAGTATTGGTCTGAGCACTTCAACCATCTTTTAAAGCTCTAAATGATCATTTCTGAAGCAGGTCCTTTACTAGCATGCAAAACTCATTATATCCTTTTGACAAACCTTTTTACAGAGAGGATCAATTTTTGGTGAACCTTTCATAATTACCTTTATGTGAAAGTGTTCTCTCGATAATGATCCTTTGAAAGCATTTTACATAACTTATACTAAAGACTGATGTAATCCACGTTGACCAGAGCACAATACAATTTTATCAGGACGATGTGCAATGCTAAGTGATTCAACTGCTAAAAAAAAAAATACTGCTGTAGTGATTGTAAGCATTGACTTTTTTAACGTTATATCTTTAAACCTCATCTATACCTGTTTTAGTATCAATTTGTATATACTAATTACCCATTTTACTATGCCATTTACACTTGTCTATATTATATTTTATCTTTCTTAAATTTTGTCATTTTTCTGTCCATTCACTTCTCAATGCATTAAGTAAAATTCCAGCTGCTTCTTTCAATTCTAACCATTTCAGCTATTTGGCTAAACTCAGCAGTACATTTCACAAATTCATAAATTCCATGCAAATTGAAGTCAATAATATAAACTAGACAAAATAATGACCTGAATACCGAATCTGGACACATTCTAATTAGTACTTGCTCTCTTCCTGAAATAACTCCTCCAAAAATGTACCTCAAATTTTCAAATCCTTCAGCAATCACTTATAAATTCCCAAGGTTTATCTCATAAATAAAGATAGTGTTAAACTTGAAAAGGTTCAGAAAAGATTGACAAGGATGTTGCCAGGGTGGGAGGGTTTGAACGTAGAACATAGAACATTACAGCGCAGTACAGGCCCTTCGGCCCTCTGTTGCACCAATCTGTGAAACCAGTCTGAAGCCCATCTAACCTACACTATTCCATTATCATCCATATGTTTATCCAATGACCATTTAAATGCTCTTAAAGTTGGCGAGTCTACTACTGTTGCAGGCAGGGCATTCCACGCCCTTCCTACTCTCTGAGTAAAGAACCTACCTCTGACATCTGTCCGATATCTATCACCCCTCAATTTAAAGCTATGTCCCCTCGTGCTAGCCATCTGGGGAAAAAGGCTCTCGCTGTCCACCCTATCTAATCCTCTGATCATCTTGTATGTCTCTATTAAGTCACCTCTTAACCCTCTCTCTAACGTAAACAGCCTCAAGTCCCTCAGCCTTTCCTCATAAGACCTTCCCTCCATACCAGGCAACATCCTGGTAAATCTCCTAAACACCCTTTCCAATGCTTTCACATCCTTCCTATAATGCGGCGACCAGAACTGTACGTAATACTCCAAGTGCGGCCGCACCAGAGTTTTGTACAGCTGCAACATGACCTCATGGCTCTGAAACTCAATCCCTCTACCAATAAAACCTAACACACCGTACGCCGCCTTAACAACCCTATCAACCTGGGTGGCAACTTTCAGGGATCTATGCACATGGACACAGAGATCTCTCCGCTCATCCACACTACCAAGAATCTTACCATTAGCCCAGTAGTCTGTATTTCTGTTACTCCTTCCAAAGTTAATCACCTCACACTTTTCCGCATTAAACTCCATTTGCCACCTCTCAGCTTATCTATGTCCCTCTGTAACCTGCAACATCCTTCCGCACTATCCACAACTCCACCGACTTTAGTGTCATCCGCAAATTTACTAACCCATCCTTCTACGCCCTCATCCAGGTCATTTATAAAAATGACACACAGCAGTGGCCCCAAAACAGATCCGTGCAGTACACCACTAGTAACTGAACTCCAGGATGAACATTTCCCATCAACCACCACCCTCTGTCTTCTTACAGCGAGCCAATTTCTGATCCAAACCGCTAAATCACCCTCAATCCCGTGCCTCCGTATTTTCTGCAATAGCCTATTGTGGGGAACATTATCAAATGCTTTACTGAAATCCATATACACCACATCAACCACTTTACGCTCATCCACCTGTTTGGTCACCTTCTCAAAGAACTCAATAAGGTTTGTGAGGCACGACCTACCCTTCACAAAACCGTGTTGACGATCCCTAATCAAATTATTCCTTTCTAGATGATTATAAATCCGATCTCTTATAATCCTTTCCAACACCTTACCCACAACTGAAGTAAGGCTCACTGGTCTATAATTACCAGGGTTGTCTCTACTCCCCTTCTTGAACAAGGGGACAACATTTGCTATCCTCCAGTTTTCTGGCACTATTCCTGTAGACAATGACGACATAAAGATCAAAGCTAAAGGCTCTGCAATCTCCTCTCTAGCTTCCCAGAGAATCCTAGGATAAATCCCATCCGGCCCAGGGGACTTATCTATTTTCACACTTTCCAGAATTGCTAACACCTCCTCCTTATGAACCTCAATCCCGTCTAGTCTAATAGCCTGTATCTCAGTATTCTCCTCGACAACATTGTCTTTTTCCTGTGTGAATACTGACGAAAAATATTCATTTAGCGCCTCTCCTATCTCTTTGGACTCCACGCACAACTTCCCACTACTATCCTTGACTGGCCCTAATCTTACTCTAGTCATTCTTTTATTCCTGACATACCTATAGAAAGCTTTAGGGTTTTCCTTGATCCTACCTGCTAAAGACTTCTCATGTCCCCTCCTGGCTCTTCTTAGCTCTCTCTTTAGGTCCTTCCTGGCTAACTTGTAACTCTCAAGCACCCTAACTGACCTATAGGGAGAGGCTGAATAGGCTGGGGCCATTTTCCCTGGAGCTTCGGAGGCTGACCTTATAGGAGGTTTGTAAAATTATAAGGGGCATGGATAGGGTGAATAAGCAAGGTCTTTTTCCCTACGGTGGGGTCTCCAAAACGAGAAGGCATAGGTTTCAGGTGAGCAGGGAAAGATTTAAAAGGGACCTAAGTGACAACTCTTTCATGCAGAGGGTGGTGGTTGTATGGAATGAGCTGCTACAGGAAGTGATAGAGGCAGTACAATTACAACATTTAAAAGGTATCTGTATGGGTATACAAATAGAAAGGATTTAGAGAAATGTGGGCCAAATGCTGGCAAATGGGACCAGATTTATTTAGGATATCTGATGAGAATGGGCCAAGTTGGACTATAGAGTCTGTTTCTGTGCTGTAAATCTCTATGACTCCGAGTCCCATGATTTTGAATTCTCTAAGTGTTAGGGAACATAACTGAGGGCTGCTGATACCAGGAAGGGCAATAAAATCAAAAGATAGTTTGGAAATGTTGATAAAAATATTGAATATCAAAACAAGCAGCGAAACTTGGCAAGTATTGTAAGGCTAATACTAATTAACCAATTAACTAACACTATATATATCTAGAAATAGAATGCAGAAGTCCAGAGTATCTATTATGAATGGATGAAGGTTCATTATCCTCTTCTTTTGTGTGACATGAAAAATTGTAATTTCACTTGTACATAGGACAGGTTCTCCTGTAATCAGAGTGATGGGGCTTATTCAGAAATGTTTTCAATTTAAGTCCTAGCTTGTCATTCACCTGGATTTCCTACAGATGGAAAGTATACCTATAGAACTCAGACCTACAAGCTGACAATCTTTCAATTATAAAATTAGGCACTTATTGGTGTTTAAGGGAAGATATTCAGCCCTACACAATAATTTCTTAACTGTGTCAACCTAAAATCTGGGTAAAACTGTTCAGTTCAATCATGAATTCCTGGAGATAGTGAATGTAGGCACAGAAAAAATAGCTATTTAAAGACAGTTCACCTTCAAATATCTAACAGAGGTACATGGAGGTACAAATAAAGGAATAGTTTTAGGTTTTGCAGAGCAAATGCAGAGCATCAAGCATATTGTTCTTTAAGACCATAAGATATAGCAGCAGAAGTAGGCCATTCAGCTCCATCATTTAGTGAGATCACGGCTGATTTGATAGTCCTCAACTCCATTCTCCTGCCTCTTCCCCATAATCCTTGATCTTTTACTGATTAAAGATCTATCTCAGCCTTAACTTTACCAAAAGACTCAGCCTCAACAGGCCTCTTTAGTAAAGAAGTCTAGAGATTCACAACCTCTACAAAAAATCATTCCCCTTCATTCCTGTCTTCAGTGTGTAACCCCTTATTCAGAGATTATGGCCTCTGGTCTTCGGCTCTTGCACTTTCATCAGCAACCAAAAGTTAGATAGAAAGAACGCTGCGGGGAAGATACAATGGCTGCAAGGAGATTGAACGGGCAACAAGATGGCAAATGAAGTATAATGCAGTGAAGTGTGATGTTATGTACTTTGTAAGAATAGAAAAGCAGAATAAACAATGACATGAAACTTGTAAACTTTGATGTTAAAAGATATATGAGTGTTCTCGCAAGAAAAGTAGAATGTCAGCGTGCAGTCTCAGCAAATGATTAGGAAGGCAAATGGCAGGTCAGACTAGTTTGGAAGTACAAGGATAGAGACCCATTATAAAAACCGCATATAATTTTGTTCTTGGTTTCCATCGTTCGGAAGGATATACTTGAATTGGAGACCCTATAGCAAAGGCTCACTAAGTGGTCCCTAGGAGGAGGAGGACTTTCCAATGGTGAGAGGCTGAATAAGTTGGGTCTTTACTGTCAGGAGTTTAGAAGATTGGGAGATGATCACTTTGAAACGTACCAAATTCAAAAGAGGCTGGACAGGGTAAACACTGAAGTTGTTTTAATGATTAGGGAATCTAAAGCATCTGAAGTGTTTTCAGCTTAACCAGCTTTGGTTTGGAGTTTGAACTGGAGGCTGAACTATATGCATTTCCACACATCAGGGAGGGGGAAAAGTCTTTTGGATATTTTGTACCTGGAGGCAATCATACCAGGAAGGGAAAGGAGATGTGCTTGCGTGTGAAGGTGAAGTGATCCAGAAGGCAGGAGTACAGTAGCCTCAACCTTTGCAAACGCCCAATGGGTTTGAAGTTCTTTCTGCCTGTTTGGTTGAGAACGAGGGCTGCAGGATTAACCATATCACGATGGTACAAGAACCCGCTCAAGTGTAGGGAACAAAAAAGAATGCATTAGTAGTAGGAGGCAGTAATGGTGAAAGAGATAGACTGTTCTGTGCAGCCAAGAGCATGTAACCTGGCCAGTCCCAGCATTTAGGACCTCGGCTCAGGACAGGGCAGGAAGTTGGAATCAGAGGATCCGTCTGTTCTGGTCCATGTAGAAACCAACAAATATAGACAGGACAAGGAAAGACATATGAGACAATACAATAGTAGGAGTTGGGTACCAAACAGCAGAACCTCAAGGACAATAATTTCTGGCTTGTGAAATGAGTATGTGACTCAAAGACTGGTATAGGAGAAATGGGTTCTGGGTTGTGGGACACTAGCATCAGAACCAGGGAAAGTGGGGGTTGCACTATTGAGATGGTCTGCACCTGAACCAGACTACGATCAGTGTTTCAGCAAAACGTATAGGTAGGGAAATAACGAGGGACTTAAACTAGGCAATGGGAGGAGCATGGCAGGGTGATGAGGGATCAAGTTGAGCAAATCAAAAGATAGGGTCAAGATAGGAGAGCGAATAATAATATAGGAAGTGAAGGCCAGAAAATAGCAGGAAGGGAGAGAGGACAAAGTTTAATAATACCTATGGACAAGACTAATTGTCACAAAGATAACAAGATAAAACTAAAGGCTTTGTGTCTGAATTCATTTAGCATTCCCAACAATTTATAGCACACATTTAAGTAAATATATATGACAGGAAGCCATCGCAGAAATGTGTTTTCATGATGACAAGGATTGGCCCTTGAATATAGACCAATATACAGTCATAGAGATGTATATCATGGAAACAGGCTCTTTTGTCCAACTCGTCCACACTGACCAGTTTTCCTAAATTAAATCTAGTCCCATTTGCCAGCATTTGGTTCGTATCGCTCTAAACCCTTCTTATTCATATACCCATCCAGATGCCTTTTAAATGTTGTAATTGCACCAGTCTCCATCACTTCCTCTGGCAGCTCATTCCATAAATGCGCTACCATCTGTGTGAAAAAGTTGCCCCTTAGGTCTCTTTTAAATCTTTCCCTTCTCAGTATAAACCTATGCCCTCTAGTTTTAGACTCCCCCACCCCAGGAAAAAGACCTTGCCTATTTACCCTATCCATGTCCCTCATGATTTTGTAAACCTCTATAAAGGTTACCCCTCAGCACCTAATGCTCCAGGGAAAATAACCCTAGTCTATTCAGCCCCTTCCAATAGCTCAAACCTGCCAACATCCTTGTAAATTTTTTCTGAACCCTTTCAAGTTTCACAAGACCTTTGCTATCGCAGAGACACCAGAATTGAATCAATTAACAGATCTTAAAAGGAACCTGGTCTACTCAATATTGTAGATTCACAAAAAAAAAAATTAAAAAAAACAGTAAGGTTACACTTAAAAAGCCGCTTAGCTGCTCTCATGCTGTGAGCTCTCCCACACAGGTTTCTCCAAGGTCAGTTGTGAGTTTCGCTGTTTGTTATTTTTTCTTAGATGACGCCAATGTCCAGAGATACTTGAAATCAAACAGCAGAAGTCAGCTGTGCAGATTGACCGTCGACCATTGGGTCAGACGGCAGTGCAGGTTTATTTCTGTTTGATTCATTTCCTGTGTGGTCATATGACTTCCTCTTCTTCTTGAATGTCAAGTAAAAAAGTGGAGGGGTGGCATTTAATCAAATTGGCAATGGAAAGAGAGATGAGGAGTTTATGATTTTGAGATAATTTCCGAGAACAGCACATTCTGGAACCAACCAAAGGGTAAATTACACGCGGATCACAGAATTTTACAATATAGCGGGAGACCATTTGACCCATGTTTTTACCAGCTCCCAAAAGAGCTACCCAGCTAGTCCCATTCTCCATAGCCCTCCAACTTCATCACTTTCAAATATATATCCAGCTCTCTTTTAAAACCTACTAGGAATCCACCTCCATCACTCTCCCAGGCAGCACATTCCAAGTCCTAACAACTCTGAGTAAAGAGGTTTCTCCTCATCTCACTCCCAGCTCTCTTGCTGACAGTCTTGAAATTTAGATCCTTCTTACCAACATACAAACTAGTGGAAACAGAATATTTTTCTTTACCCTGTCAAAATTGTTCATAATTTTGAACACCTTAATAATTTCATCTCTTAATTTTCTCTGCTCCAAGAAGAAAAAGCCTAATTTCTATAATCTTTCCTTGTATTCAAAATCCCTCATTTCTGGTATCATTTTAGTAATTGTCCTTTACATTCTCTCCAGTGCTTTGATATCCTTCCTTAAATAAGCTGCCCAGAACCGAATACCATACTGCAAGTGTGGTCTGACCAATGATTTGCTTTTATACTCCATGCCTCTATTTATAAACCCAAGAATCTTATAAACTTTCTTAACAATTGTTTCAACTTGCCTGGCCACTTCAGACAATTATGCACATGAACCACAGGGTCCTTCTGCTCCTATATTCCTCTTAAAGTTGTACCATTGAGCCCATATAGTCTCTCTGTAATTCTTCTACCAAAATGCATTACCTCACATTTCTCTGCTTTGAAATTCATCTGCCAAGTGTCTGCCTATTTGGCCAATTTTCAATGTCCCTCTGAAGTCACTCGGCATCGTTCTCACAATTCACTAATCTATTTAGTTTAGTATCATCTGCAAATATAGAGATTATGCCCTCAACACCACCTCTAAATCCTTTTGCATCTCCAAATCGTTTATATAACTCAGAAAAAGTAAAAGGTCCCAACATTGATCCCTGGGGAAAACCACTTCAAACTCGTCTCTAATCTGAGCAACGCGCATCTATTTCTACCCTCTCTCCTGTCTTCTAGCCAAATTCTAATCTTTGCTGTCAAGGATCATCAATCCCAAACATTTCTAATTTTCTCACTAACCTGCCATGTGGCACCATATCAAATGTTTTCTAAATACCCAAACATACAACATCCACAGCACTACCCTAATCCATTGCCTGTGTCACCTTGTCAAAGAACTCAATTAACTTTAATCAAACATGACCTGCCCTTGACAAAGCTATGTTGACTGTATTAACTTATTTTTCTCCAAGTGTATATTTAATTTATCACATTATTATGGCTTCCATTAGTTTTCACACTATTGATGTCAAGCTGACAGGTGTGTAGTTTCTGGATTTATTCTTTGTCCCTTAAACAATGGTGTTGCATTTATAATCCTCCAGTCCCCCAGGACTAATCCTGTGTTCAGAGGCCTGGAAATTTTCTATCAATGTCTCCACAACTTGCTTCCTTTTCTCTCTCAGCAATCTAGGATGCATCTCATTCAGATCTGGGTAATGTCTCTACCAGGAGTGCTCCCAGCCTTTTTAGCATCTCTTCTCTATCTACCACTATACTGTGCAAGACCACATTTTTAACTAGACCAATGTCACCATCTTCTAATTTGATAAAAACAGAGTATTCATTTAGTACCTCTACCATATTGTTTGCTTCAGTGAGTAGCATACCCTGCTTGCTCCTTCTGGGCCCCTCTATCTTTCACTAATATTTTACTGTTAATATGTTTGACGAACATTTCATTATTTGTTTTAGTGCAGCCTGCCATCCTTTCCTTATGGTTCTTCTTAGCCTTCCTTATTCCAGCCTTAGCCCCTCTCCTGCATTTGACCATAAGATACAGGAACAGAATTAGGCCAATCAGCCCACTGAGTCTACTCCACCATTCTATCATGGCTGATATGTTTCTCAATCCCATTCTCCTGCCTACTTCCTATGACACTTGATCCCCTTACTAATCAAGATCCTATCTCTGTCTTAAGTACACTCACTCAATGTCTTGGCCTCCACAGCCCGCTGCAGCAATGACTTCCACAGACTCATCACCCTCTGGTTGAAGAAATTCCTCTTCATCTCAGTTCTAAAGGGGCCTTCCTTCACTCTGTGGCTGTGTTCCCAGGACCTGGTCTCTACTACTAATGGAAACATCTTCTCCATGTCCACTCTATCCCACCCTCAGTACTTGAAATTTCAATCACATTCCCCTCCTTATCCTGTGGAACTCCATTAAATATGTACCCAGAGTACTCAACCACTCCTCATAGGACAAGCCCTTCATCCACAGAATCACTCGTAAAAACTTCCTCTGAATCCCCTTCAAGGCCAGCACATCCTTATTTAGAAACAGGCACTATGAGCAACTTAGCACGGCCAATCCACCTAAGCTGCACAACCTTGGAATGTGGGATGAAACTGGTGCACTGAGTGGAAACCCATGCAGACGCCCAATGTTGGAATGGAATGCAGGTCCCTGGTGCCACCCCTTTCTATTGTTGTCATTCCAGTATGCATCAGAGGCTTCCTTTTTCTTCCTTATTTTCTCATCGATATCCTTAGTTATTCAGGGTCCTCTAGCTTTGGATGTCCTGTATTTATTTCTCGTGGGTATGTACTGAGCTTGCACCCAATTCATCTGTTTTGAAACGCTCCCATTTTTCATCCTCTAAATGTTTCCCAATCAACCTTTAGACCCCTATAATCTGCCCTTTTCCAGTCTGGGATTTTTAATCTTCTTCCAGCTTAATATTAAACTTTATTATATTACCATTGCCATTTCCCAAAATGTAGCCCCTACTCCCACTCTGATCTCCTCCATTTGGCCTGCCACATTTCCTGGGACCAGATCCCACCCAGCTCTCTCCCTAGAAGGGCTACTAATGTATTGTTCCTGAAAGTTCTCCAGCAAATGTTGCAAGAATTCTTCCCCTTCCATGCTCCACACTCAACCTTTTTTCTGGTCTACTGTAGGGTAACTGAAATCACAAACTATCACAACCTTTCTTGTCCTGCAGATTTCCATTTCCATAATCTACCTGTAAATGCTCTCTTTTACTTCCTCCCCACAATTTGGAGATCTACAATATATATCCAGTAAGGACACTGCTCCCTTTCTGTCTCTCACCTCCAACCATGTAGATTCTAATTCAGGAAGTGCAACTTGTTCAAGGGCAAATGATACTACCTTTGATTAAGACTGCTACACCTCCTCCCTTTTTACCCACCACAATTCTATGAAAAGCCTTATAACCTGTGACGTTAAGTATCCAGTCCTGTTCTGGCATGAGGCACATTTCCATCAATGCTACCACATCATATGTCCCAGTTTTGTTCACTATACTCGATATATTTACATAAATACAATTGAACCCTACCCTTAACTCTTTCTTGCCAGTTGAAGGTGACATTTCTTTGTTCACTGTCAACATTTCAGCCTTCCCTCATTTCCTTCTCTCCATTCCCCATCTACTCTCTCGTGTCCTCACTGGTACTTCCACAACTAGGCCCATTAATCAATCCACCCTAACTACACACAATCAGAAAAGAGATTTATTCATTTTTTGCTCAGGTGTAGTCCATTTCTTCTGAAGGGCTTGCTCTCTTCTCAAAAAGTGATCCCAATATTCCGAAAATCTAAACCCCTCCCTTTTACACCATCCCTTAAGCCACACATTATCTCCCAGATCTACCTTTGCTTAAACGAAGAAGCTCATGTCACAGTTAGTATTTGCACCCTGAAGGTTCTGCATTCCAACCTACTCCCCATGTCCTGAAACTGATCCCTTCAGTCCTCGAAGCTATCCCTCCCTATGTTGTTGGCTCCCACATGAAACACAGCACTGGTTATTTACCCTCCCTTTTTAGAAGTTTATCCAGCCATTAAGTTATGTCCCAAACCCTTACACACGAGGAGCAACAGACCAAAAAAGGACTCAAGATCTTGGCTGCAAACTAGACTGTTCATCCCTCAAAACTATTGAGTCATCCACTACTATGACCACCACCTTTCTGAGCTGCCAACCAGCCTCTCTGCCCAATATAGCCTCATACACCAGGTACTGCAGTTTTCTCCTCAAGTCATTCACCCCTAACTCAGTCATGATGCTCACTAAAATTTCATACCTATTACCTAGACTTGGGATTGTGTAATGTGAAATATCTGTACACTGAGGTCGTTATTTGTAAGTAGCAGTGGCCACAAATTGGCTGAATTCTACATTTACTTTGAAAGGCAGAAGAGTGGGTCATGAACCAGCATACTAGACCATGGGCTAGATTAATAGAGAAACCATAGCCAACCTCTAAGGAATTTTCAGAATATGAACACTCCTCCTATGCTGAAAAATTTAAGACAAACCACTACCCAATGGTTAACTAAATCAGCTAAGGAAACCCTCAAACCTGAAAAGGCATATAACTGGGCAAAGAAGAGTGCCAGGTCAAGAACAGCAGAAAGTGACAGCGATTAATCAGGAGGAAGAAATTAAGATATTACAGAAAGATTGGCAGAAAATAGTTTTAAAAATGCATGAGGTTCTACGTTAAAATACATAAAAGAATTTAAAAAGTAAAATGAGTGTTGGTCCTCTGGCAAGTGAGAATGATAATACATAATGAGGGAACTGGGCGATTAAGTGAACAGATATTTTGCCTCTGTCTTCACAACAAAAGACACAAAAACATTCCAGTAATAGCCTGTAAATCAGGAGGTGGAAGTGAAAGGAACTTGGTGCGATTCCAAATCATCGGGGAGTGGCACTGAGCAAACTGACAAGAGCTGCGAGTTACCAAGTCAGAGCTCCTGAAGGACTTTAGCCATCTCTTTTAAGAACCTAGGCTGATGAGGTAGAGATGTTAGTTCAATTTTCCAAATTTCCCTAGATTCTGGAGAAGTTCCACGAGAGTTGAATTGCAGAAAATAATAGCTATATTCAAGAAGGGAGGGAAGCTGAAGACTGTAGTTTGACATTTACTTACAGGGAGGGTGTTAAAAATCAATAGTTTAGGAAGTTATAGGTAAGCAATTGAAAAAAAAAGAGGTAGTCAGCAACTCAGGATGGCACTGTGAAAGGGGAGTGATGCTTAGTAAATGCATTGGAGTTTAAGAAGGAATAACATGCACTGCAAATGAAGTGGAGCCCACTGATGTATGTTCTTTGGTTTCCCTGAAGACATTTAACAAGGTTGCACACCAATGGTGATTGCACACAATGAGAGCTCAGGGATTGGGGGGTGATGGTGGTGAAAATCCAGTCAGCATAGGTAGAAGATTGTCTGCATGCTGTTTCCTGCCAGCCAGACATCGGTATTTTAGGGTTGGCAGAATGAGCGGAGTCAAGTACTGCCACAGTCTCAGCTATTTACAACTACCATCAATGACTAAATGAAGGAAACAAAGGCATGGTAGTTAAATTCACAGATGAAAAAAGGTGGAAAAGTAAATTTTGAGGAAGACATAGGGCAGATGCAAAAAGACAGATAGGCGAAGAGAATGGGCACGTCTGGCAGATGAAAATTATGATGTGGAAAAATGTGAAGCCGCTCACTTTGACAAGAAGAATAAAAGCAGCATTACTTAAACAGTATTAACTGCAGAATTCTGAGGTGCAGACAGATTTAGGTGTAGTAGTGCTCGAGTCACAGTTCATACACAGGCAAGGATATTGCGCCTCAGTTATGCAAGGCATTGGTTAAACCATATCTCAAATAGTGTTCAGTTTTGGTCCCTTTCAGGACCCAAGTATGTTGGGGACAGGTCAGAGTTACATTAATAACCGGACTTTACAGGTTAATATTTTGAGGTTGCACCCCGTGGGCTTGTTTCTACGAAAGAGTTTACAATCTGGAGTGAGGGGTGACTAGAAGTTCTTGAACAGTCCTGAAAAACTGGGCATAGAAAGGATATTTCCTCGTGCAATAGGAGTCCAAAACTAGGGCACAGCATTTTAAAATAGAGGCATTGCCCTTTGACATGCCCTTTTTCTGAGAGAAAGGTGTGATTTCGCAACTGTCTCAGAAGGCAGTTCGCAATACTTCCAAGTTTTGAAATTGTCACATATACATTAGGGTCTAAACCTATACACATCAGGAAAAGCAAGGATCCAGTACTGAGGTCATTTAAAATTAAAGGTGGAGGCATAAGGATTCCCTTAACTAATTAAAATCTAAGCTTATTGGATGTAGGTAGGAGTGTGGAATTAAAACATACACAGATCTGTTGGAATGGGCTCCATGAGCCAAATGGTCTACATATGCTTCTACTTTATAGGTTCAACAAGTATTTATAAACTATAATAGAAGGGCTTATTAAGGATTGTCAATACTTAAATAATCAGATGTATTATGATT
>NC_063338.1:41216917-41285688 GCF_021869965.1 Rhincodon typus
TTCTCTCTCCGTCAGTCCTTTGGGAGCCAGTTTTGATCTTAAACAGGACTTCCTTTGGAGGTAGTCCATGTTGTTATTTAGTTTCCAGAAACCTGTCTGCAAAGTGACTTATAAAAATATTTCCAAGATACTGATTATCTGCAAAGTTCAAACAAGCACTGGGAACATAACCTACTCAGAACTTTCAATAAGTCTCTCTTCTCAGTTCTTGAATAATTTGTACAAAGTACAGGCTGTTTCCCAGTGATTGTCCAGTCAACTTAAAACAACTCTGGAGCACTACAGCAAACGGTGCAGACCAGAGAAAGGACGCAAGGAAATACTTATGGACTATTCATCTACAATAAAGTGGTATTCAGGAGATCAGCTAACAAAATCAACTAAATAGATCCTTTTTATGTTAGATTATAGTTGTATAAATATTGAAGTTACTTGCATAACAAACCAACACTTGCAGTGCATAAAGACAGTTACATTTATTTATTTTTTCTAAGCAAAGAAAATGAAAAATCATAATACATTTTCAATTCTCTCATTTATCCATTTTTAACAAGGTTATAAAACAAGTACTGTACTTGCAACAGAAGAGACATAGCTTACTAAAATACAATCTTTAATTCTATGAAATATTTTCATTTTAATAGCAAATGAGATCTGCATATATAAATAAAATGTGCAGTATTTACAAATCTATACAGGCACACTAATAGAAAAAAGGTGTGATAAGCAATAGAGAAATAATCAAAATAAAAGCACTGGCAAAATGTAGGAGAATTTACAGTCAATTCGCAGTCTTTGCCATTGTTTCATCTCTAAGCCACTAATAGCAATTTAAAAAATAGCTTCAGTTAGTTTTCTTTTGCATAGGAGACTCAATAACATGAAAAAGGAAAACTCAAACTTGCAATTCATAAGAGTTTCAGTTTTCTATTATTTTAAAAAAAGTCCAACAAAACAGATCTTTTGACATTTCATTCTTTTTTTATCTCAAGTTTCTTGCTCCTGGGAACAAGGAATACACTGCCATCACTGGTCTGCTGCAATGAGTATTCATTGGGAGAATACGAATTTCCATCTTCATCTCGTAGCATACTAAAGACCTCATGATATAGATTGTTCAACTGTTGCTTGATCTGGAGGAGGTTTTTGGTATGTTCTCCCTTTTCTTGCAGAAGCTCCTCCTTCTCATCTTTAAGTAGATCCAGATCTTGTTCAAGACCCAATATATTTTCTAGTTTGCGCTTGCGGCAATTCTGGGCAGCCACCTTGTTTTTGCCACGGCGACGGATGTCACGGATAAGAGCAAGCTGGGCCTCGCCGAGCTGATACTTGGACACCATTTCATTGAAATCATCAACAGGAAGGTTGACAATCTTTTTCACAGAGAAAGGAACATTCAGTGCTTTAGCCCTCTGCTCGTCCCTGGAGAGTCGAGCTTCCGATCGTTTTGAATGCTTATCTTTGGTGAATGGGACTTTATTGTGCCCAGGACTCACTGGCAGGTCATCCTTTGGTCCTTTGTTGTAAAGGTTCTGTCTAGCATTTGACTTTGTAAGGCTGTGAAGAGAGGGTGCCTGATAGTTACAGTCACTTTGAAACTGTACTGGGTACAATTCACCAAATTCAGGCTGAACACTCCTAGAACAGCTTTCCATGTCATCTGTGTCAGAATCACTATAACCATTAGAAGCATCTCCACAAACAGATGACTGCATTGAATTACCTGGAGAGGATCCACCAGGGCTTGAGCCCATAGACAAGCCAGAGTCAGAATCCGGAACCTCAGGCAAATTTTGTGGCTGATTACAATCAAAATCTTTATTCACCTCCAACTGAGCGATATTGATTTGTTCAAGAAGAGAATCATCTAGAATGCCAGTGAGTGAGTCATTCATATCGTTACTTTGGGAAATGTTGCTGTTTCTCTGCATATTCAGAGACGTAGAGAAAAGCAGGTCACTGAAATGATTATTGCTGAATGAAAGGTTCATGCCATCTGACAGATTTGTTTTAGGCTGAAAAAGTGTGGGACTTTCAGATGGCATTACTTCCTCATATGGACCATCAAAGAGAGAGAGAAAACTGGTGTTGCTGCCTGACACATGATCAGCTGACAGAGTTGTACTGAGGCTGTAGCTGTCATTTTGCATCTCAGAAGATTTACTTTTGGAAGAATATTCTGTGGATCCAATACTTGTAATATCGTCATTCTGCATGTACAAACACTATTCAGAAAGAGCACAAACACATCATGAAGAAAATAAATACCTTAATCACTTAGTTTAAAAGAAAAAGTACTGAAGGGTGTAAGAGTTATGAAAGGGTTTAACAAGACAGACGTGGAGAAATTTCACTTAACCAAATCTTGTGGCCGCATATACAACATAGTAGCTAAAAATGAAGTAAAGAGAAATTTCTTTACTAAGAGAGTAGTTACATTGCACAACTCATGTAATACATGTAAATTGATGAAGTAAGGGTAAATTACACAAAAATATGAAGGAGAAAAAGGCTTGATATTCATCCTAATGGGACTGGAGGAAAAGTTGTGGGAAGTAGTTCATATGAAGCATCAAAATTAGTACAGGATTGAATAAGCCGTTTCTATGCTGCCATTTCTATGCAAGATCGTGCAGAAAATGGTTTTAAGTAGGTCAGGATTGATCTATTCAAAAAGTCAGCAGAAGATAGAGGTTGAATACCTAGCCAGCTACATTTACCTCAAGCAAAATGAAATGAAAAACTCTAATTAGCTCTTCAGTTAAATAGCCGTTCTAATTAAAAGCACAGTGCCATAAACAAACAAACAATTCTCAAAATGTGTCCCATTTATTAGTTAAAGATAGGAAGTTAATAAATGTTAAGACACATGTGTTTGATATTGTTGATATGAAGGAGGAGTATAAAAGTTTTCTATGCAGCATGATCTTTTGACAATGTATTAAGAAAGAGAAAAGCCTCTGAAAGCTGGTGGTCAATGTTATTTTAGTGCATTAGATATGCTGGCAAATTGCTTGAGTATTTTAGAATTGCCCAGGGACCTGCTTCTAACACTAAAAATTCATAATTAAGAAAGACTAAACATTAAGCTGAAAAAGTCTCATTCTCTTACATTCCTACCCCTATAAATAATTATACCCATTGAGACTAGGCCATACATGTTAATGACAGCCCAATTTTCAAAACAAAATGTAGCTTCTGTAGATTAGAGAAAAATTTATATATAATTATTTCACCCCAGCTTGGCCCCCAACATTGTCTAAAATGCAATAATTGTACTCAAATAGTAGTATATGCTACGATTAAATCCTGCAAATCAAATGTAGACACTCTGCAGGATGAAAGCTTTTATTGTTTAAAATGTCTACTTATCTGCATTTAAGCGCGCACACACACACACAAATTAAGGTCACATAATATGCATTTGAAGAAAAACGTAAACGGAGCTGGATCTTGATGTCAGATTAATATTGTAAGAGACAATGACTGTCTTGTTCTGTGAACAAATGGTATTACAGGTCTGAATTCTTTGGGTGTTTGTTACATGCATGCTCCTTCTGAATTCAGCTATTGTATTTACCTGAAGTTCTGGGATTGAAAGCAGCTCTTGCCAGGTTTGCTCCAAGTCCTGCAGAGGGTTTGATTCAGGTGCTGTGGATGGAAGGATTGCAGTAGTTCCTTGCTGTGCCTGATGAGGAGACATTGGCTGTGGACTGGTCCGGGCCGGAACAGGAGGTTCAAGGGCAACTGGACGAGACTAGAAACAAATTTGTTTTAATTTGAAGAGAGCACTTTTCTGCTGTCTGGCCTTTACCGCATTTCCTGAGTTATGTTGCAAAAATCTTAAAAAGGAACAATTTAGGTTCCCTGAATCAGTATGGTTACATTTCCATATAAAAGCTTCCACACTGCTTTCAGTCATGATGATTGAAACAGTTAAAATAGACAATAACACTTCAATCTGGCCATAGTTTGATTGTTTAAAACCAAGTTTTACAAAATTCACCAGACAGCCAACATAGTAAATTTAACAAGATCCAAATTGTAAATGAATGTTTGTTCTTACAAGATATCTAAAATCTTAGCCACAGGGAGCAATATTTTCAAAATTTCAAATATAGTTAACCCAGCAAACAGCACCTTTCTAGGATCTTCAGTTAGATGGTAGGACAAACAATAAAAGGGCTTACCTCTATATCATTTACAAATGGAAATGACTCTGCAAGAAGCTGCATACATTCATCAAATGACAAAGCTCCATCATCTCTCTCCGTCGTCTTTACAGTCTACGTTGAAAATTGGTTGGCAACCAAAAATTTTTTATAACATTGGGGAGAGAAGAACAGTAAAGTTTAATGAGGTTTTTGCATATATTTGGAGATTAAAATTAGATGTATTTGAGTTATTTTTCATAAAGATCTAGCAAACAGCAATACGTGGTCCTCAGAATTCAGCTGTGCTTCATGCAGAGCTGTTAAAGTCTTTGTACCTGTGTAGGCTCTGTAATTCCTCCTGAGATTTCAGGTTCACTGTGCTTGGCTGGCCGAATGGCAACAAATTCACCCGTTTCTTCATCTAGCTGCAGGTGTGCCAGTAAAGCCTTCTCTTGTTCTTTCTGCAACTGTTCCTGCTTTTCCTTCTCAAGTTTCTTCTGCTTCTCTAGCTCATATTCCTTTTGTCTGTAGTTATAATCAAAATCTTCACGAACAACACCGAGATCTATGTCCTGCCTCCACAGGATGTCAATTAAATCAATGTTCTGTTTAAAAAACGCAAATCGCAAGCCAAATTAATAGTAATAGTAATTTAATACTAAAGATTAACATTAAAATTTACTATTAATACTTTATACTTAAAAAGTGTTGCTGGAAAACACACAAATGCACTAGGGTCAAAGATACAAGACTACACACAAATACACCGGGGGTTGGTTATGAATATATTAATCTGATGGTTAGGTGGAAATGATTAACCATTTCATATCACACCCACCCACTCTAAGTTCAAAATGACACTACTAACAATTGTTTCAACTAAGGCAAGGTATTCGCTGCTGAACAAAATTAGAAAGCCTGAATGTCTGTTATTTCTGCATCTTTTTCCTATTAAACAGTCCTGTAGGCACTGCAATAATTGGTTCCTGTTTTAACTTCACTACAATTTTACAAAAAAAATGAAGACCATCCTGTGTTGCGTAAAATTGGAAATGTTAAAATGTATATTAAATATAAATCTGGTATTTTAACATGAACAAAAGAAAGCATATCAATGAAAAATACGCTAGTTGTAGTTCACCTGCATGCATTCCTCATTAGGTAAGGTAATACTCTAATGCAAGTTTTGCCATTTACAGCTAAAAGGAAACAGTAGACAATTCATGTATTATGAAAGTTTGAACAGAAACATCTTCATTTCCTTGATTGCTCAATGTATTGCATCATTTTACTGGAAGAGAAGCAGTGGTCTGACTGGGTCTTAGTGAACTTGGGAAATTCCCCCTCAACCCCGTAACCACAAGAATGAGTTTATTTGCACACTGACCAGGAGGGAGGAACAAGATGACAAAAACAAGCAGATACCTGTTCTGCACATCATTGCGCTGCAGTTTGAGTTAGCAATCAGATTTGGGCTATTCCCGGTTGTGCCCTTCCCTCCTGATTAAGAAGTCAGGTGACCTTTTTCAGGGCCTCTAACATTGCAGTCTGTAAACTAGTGTAAGATAGCAGATCCCAGGCAAACTGACCTTGAACTCTTGCACTGTCCCAGTGGGACAAAGAACCATGAAACAGTACGGATGTGTGCAGAAACGTGTAACCCATGCAACTCTGCCGTGTTATCCAATTATTTTTAAAAACAATGAAATTACACATTACAACTAGTCACCCAAATAAAGCAGGAAATATCTAGGAATTGTCAAAACCAATCAAGAATGATTAAATTAAATTCAATATACCTAATAAATTGAGGATTAGTCCGAAGGAAGGTAACCATGAAAGTTCAGGTTGGTTTTACAATTCCAACTGGTTTACTACCAATTAGAGTCCTAATTGTACTCACTCCATCACTGGTGCCTTCATTGCTAAATTCTGGACTTCCTTTCCTAAACCTCGCCACCTTCAGATATTTTGCAAAAACCTACTTCTTTGACCAACTTTTTTGGTCACCTAGCTTAATACCTTGGGGAAGTTGATCACAAATTTGCAACATAAAATGCTAGTTGTTGCAATAATGTTGTTCAAGGGAAGAGTAGCTGCCATCCTATGCTGTCTACCTTAAATCGAGCTCCACTTCCACACCATGGACTTTGCTCCATGGTTAGAAAGCAAAAAGTAATAGGCAAAAATGTGACATGCAAATGTTATCCACATTCCAAGAACAAAGGCAATGATTTATTTATCTCTGATACTCACAACCAACTTGTAAAGCTAATTGCCTGAAATGCGGCATATCTTTCTTGCTGAAAATGTAGAAATTCAGATTTGGTCCCTGTACTGTCCTTTTTAGATTCTGGCTGAAGTGCACTGTTAGCTTGTTGTCTGAATGTTATTTCCCATGCTAACAGAACGGTAATTAACCTAAGAAATGAAGGATTTCTTTTGAAAAAGTTTTTCATGGCATCTTTATAATCAAGGAACTGAATTTGCAAAAAGAATGGATCCAAAGCAACATATAAAGAGAAGCAATGAAGGCTTCTATCCAGTCTACTCAATTTACACAAACATGAATTTAAAAATGTTTGTGTTGAAAAAGTGCTTTTCATGTCTCAAAGTGCTTTACAGCCAATGAAGTACTTTTGAAATATTGCCAGTGCTATAATGTAGGAAAAACATGTCATCATGCAAACAGCAAATTCAAAACAGCAATATTTATTAGAGATAGTAGGAACTGCCGATGCTGGAGAATCTGAGACAACAAGGTGTAGAGCTGGATGAACACAGCACGCCAAGCAGCATGAGGAGCAGGAAAGCCGACGCTTCGGGTCTGGACCCTTCTTCAGAAATGGGTTTCTGAAGAAGGGTCCAGACCCGAAGTGTCGGCTTTCCCGCTCCTCTGATGCTGCTTGGCCTGCTGTGTTCATCCCAGCTGTACACATTGCTGAGACAACAAGATTTATTAAATTTTTTTGGGATGTTGATTGCAGGATAAACATTGGCCAGGTCACGAGGTATAGTTTCCCTATTGCCCAAACATTGCCATGGGATCTTTTACACCTAAGCAAGCAGAAAGGGCCTTGGTTTAATGTCTCATTCCAAAAAAAGAGACCAGAGATCAATGCAGCACTTCCTAGTACTGCATTGCAGTTTCTGCCTTGGGTTTGGTGTTCAAAAACTGCAGAGGAAACTTGGAACTGAAAGTACCACTGAGCCAGGGCTGGCACAGGCAAGGAAAAGCTTGCAAGTTCAGTAAAGTTTATCCTATTTTCTTGGTGGACCAATCGCTGGCCCCTTCTCTTCCTCATCTGCATGCTGCCTTGTATCATTTGACACCATGAATAGGGGAGGTGGGGGCAACTTAAATATGTGAAGACAGGCCAATCTCTCCATAACTTTGCTTAGTACACCAACAGTAGATGAGCCGTCAGACACATTGTCCGAATCAGCCAAGTTTATTTGGCTCTGTGGGACTTGATTGGCAATGACCTGCTGGAGGCATACAACAGTCTGCTTCTGGCAAGTACCATGAGCGAATCCATGAGGAAAGGTACCATCACCCTCATCTACAAGTGGAAGGGGGAAAAAAGGGAGGAAACTGGAAATTGGCAACCACATCATTCCTGAATGCAAACTGCAAAATCCTGTCCAAGGTCAACTGGGTCAGGTCTGCTCTGGGATTGGTGATTCACCCCAACCAAACATGTGCTGTACCGGGCAAGACAATCTGAGAGCCTCACGCTCCTCAGGAATATGATTGCCTATGTGCAGGACAGCAGGGCTTGGGTGCTGGCTGCTCTCCAAAATGGGGTTTGGAGAGGGAATGTGCAATCAGATCAAACTGCTCTATACCAACATCGCTAGTGCAGTCTCAATAAATGGTTGGGAATCAGAGCTTCCTGATCAGATCTGGAGTAAGGTAGGGCTGCCCACTTTCTCCTACCTTGTATATTGTATAGAGCCATTTGCATCCATCTGGAAAGATGCGAGCCTGAGAGGGGTGACTTTTCCAGGCAGACGCCTGCAGTTCAAAGCTCCCTGTACATGGATGACATCGCCATTTTCTGCTTGGATCTGCAGTCAATGTGCAGACTCACGAGCATCTGCGACCAGTTTGAGCTGGCCTCTGGAGCAGAGGTAAAGAGAGCGCACGTTCTTTGGGAACTAGGTCAACCGATCCTTCGCTCCCTTCACCATCAGCTGAAGGTGCTGGGAATATGGTTCAGAGGCCGGGGCACGCAAGTCATCAAAACGAAGCATAAACTGGTCTTTTGGGAGCACGGCTCCCTCTCCATTGCAGGTAAAAACCTTGTCATCATCAGGTGTGAGGCACTCTGTTGTTGTACGTGGTGCAGGTATGGCCCATCCCCCAAAACTGCACTGTTTCAGTCACCCAAGCCATCTTCCATTTCATCTGGAAGCATAAGATACACCACATCTGCAGGGACTCCATGTACAAAAACGTGGATAAGGGGGATGATGAATATACCCAACATTGCCCTCATCCTGATGACCACCTTTGCAAGCAGCTGCATCAAGCGGTGTGGACCCTTGGTACACAAACACCAACTATGTACAGGTTCTACCTGTCCTCAGCATTGCTAAGGATGGGACTGGCCAAGCGGTTGGACTGTTCTGTATCACCTGTTCTTTGTAGAGAAATTTGTGAAGAAGAACACCTTTGACCACCAGTCCATCAGGAAGTGGTCAGCATTTAGGGTCCTTGAAACCCTAAGGGAAAAAGTAGAAGGTGGATCCTGTCATGTGGTTCCCTGAGCTGACTGTCAGGAGTCATTTGGCAGAATGTCTCATCAGAAATTTCTAACAAGCACCAAGACATCGTTTGGCTGGTAGTGAGAAGGGAACTACCCATGAGATCCGTTATGTATGCCCGATCAATCTGCGCTACTGCACGCTACCCTCGAGGAAAGGCGGGGGGGGCGGTTGACACCATCACGCATCTCCTTCTGGGATGCGCCTTTACAAAAGGAATCTGGAGAAAGATGCAGTGATTTGTGTAGAGGTTTGTCCCAAGCAGCTCCGTGATGCTGTGTTCAATGGTCTGTACCGCAGTACACAAACCGAGTCAAATCAGCTGCACCTGGAGGACCACCAACTTGGTGAGTGACGCTCTTTGGTCTGCCCGAAACTAGTTGCTCTTTCAGTACCAAGGAGTTGATCCCAACTGAGTGCTGCAGACTGGCACATTCCAAGATCCAGGACTACACTCTAAAGGATGCACTAAAGCTTGGGCCGACTGCCGCCAAGGCACAGGGGAGAAAAGCCACTGTCTGAGATCTTCCTGAAGGTAAATGGGGGTCTGTTCAGTTATTGGACCTCCCAGTGTCTCAAATACATATACATACAATATTAATATTTACAAGAGTTCTTCATTTTTTGGATAGAGTCAAATGTTTTGTTTGTTTACTTGATATGCAACTGTACAGAACTAAACTGCATTTGTGACAATGTATATGTAGAGTTTTTTAAAAAATGAATAAAGTATATTTTTGAAATAAAAACACATTTTTGTTGAACTTTCCTAGCCAAACACTGGGAAACAAAAACCAAATGTCTTCAGCACTCATCACAAACACTTTTCATGAGCATGTGAATTACTGATCACTCATGCTAACCCAGGCTACTCAACTGGTGTGTCCTGATAAGCTGTGTTTAAGCCTCATTTTGGGCTGGAGGAACATTTGTATTGGAATTCCTCAACGGTTAGTAATAGAATCCTTGGCTTGCCTGATATACACAAGTGACACTGAAATTGTCTCCCACACAGCAAGATCAAAGTCTACAGATCGTAGAAAACCTGGGAGTATTCTAAGCAGTGAGGTAAATGGTGCTGAACTCCAAAAGGACAAAAACAAGCTGGTAGATTTGGCAGATGGGTGATAGAGGAAGTTCAACACAGAATTGTGAGCTAACGCACAATGAACATAGACAGATAGCATAAACCGAAGAATACTATTCTAAAGGGTGTGCATGAGTAGAGCCCTGTATCTATATGGTACAAGTCATTAAGGATAGCAGGGCAAGTTAGGAGAGCAATTAATAAAGCATGCACCATTCTGGGCTTCAAAAGTAGTGCATCACGTCCTGGTTTACAAGACCAGCACTAATCCAAACTATGGGAATCACTGCTTGAGCGTGTCATTCCAGAAAGGATATGAACACATTGGAGAGAGTGTACAGAAGAGATTTATTAATTTATTAGAATAGTTTCAAGACTGAGGATAGATTGGAGAGGCTGGGACGGTTTCCCTGGCGGGAAGGCAGCCAAGAGGAGATCTGTTGGAAGTTTACAAAATTAGAAGGGTTTTGGATAGATAAGATAGGGAAAAACTGCTGCTACCCATAAAAGGGAAGAGGAGATAGATTTACAATAGTAGCAAACGTGGTGTGAGAAAAACAAAAACAAAAAAAAAAGAAAAAGAATCAGCATTTACTGTCTAGACTGCACTGCCCGAAAAAGGTGGAGGAAGCTGATTCAATTCAGACATTCAAGAGGGCATTGTTTCTATTCAAATGATCATCCAAATGTGCAAGGACATGGGGGCAAAAGATAGGAAAATGGCACTAAATAACTGACTGATCTGGACAGCTTGTGCAGGCAAGTAGGTGTGATAGTCTCCTCCTGCTCTGCAACACTTCTGTAATTGTGACATCTTTTCTATTGTGGAGATCTATTTTCACCTTCAAAACAAACGTCTTCTCAACTCATCATCAAGACCTACATTTATGCTGTTTTATCGAACTAGTACTGAAAAGCTTTTCTGACTGTCTTCTAATCCTTCATCCTTCATGAACTCCAGCTTGTCCAAAGCTCTGCTACTCTCATCCCAAACCACAATTTCACACTTGCTCTTCACACCCGTCTTGATTGGTTTGCATTGGTCAGATATGTAAAATTCTTAATTTTGTGTCTAAACCTATTTATGGCCTCAGAATCCTCTTAATGGTTGGAGCAGATAGGCATAGCTAACCCACATCTTCTCCAAGTGACAAGAACATCCTTGTTCTTTAGGAACTAGTCGAAACAAAGATTACAGTTCACTTATACGCACTAGTAGACTGTTCAAACATGATAACTCTCTGAAAAAGACATTTGCTGCTAATGACATTTTGTCTAAATAGTTCATAGTGATGTCTGTATCTCACTATTGATATCCACAACTTTAATCATGAGATTTACCATGTGGTTTCTCCAAAGACTAAACCCTATTTTAAGTAATAAAACAAACTTTAGTACTGCATTCGGCATGCATCCAGAGCTTCAATATCCATTAGTGTGGAGACCAAAACTAGATGCAGTATTCCAAGTGCAATTTATACAATCCAACTATAATACTAAGTTATCTTAATGCTAGTAATAGTTTTCACTTTAGCTAGGGGGATTTATAATCCTGGAAACCTTATGATATTACAACCCCAATGTCTTAAATTTTTCATTGCTTAGGAAATCCAAAATCCTGGAATATCTAATGAATACTATATTAGCTAGACAACATTCCATAATCAAAATTTGAACAATAAATTCTATGGACTTCATCCAATTGCATATCCTGATACTACATGGCCTCTTGTCATATCATTTTTTTATGATTTAATGATTGCTTTATATGATTTTGCAATTAAATTATTGCCTTGAATGGCAAATGCAGAAAAAAAACTTTAAAAATATTTATTGAAGGCTAAATCCCAGCTCAGAAACGTTCCATGTTTCAAACAGAAGCAGTGTCAGAGATAGCAAAAATAGTTATTTAGAAGATTGTTCATAGCTGGATCTACCCCAACTGCAGAGTGCAGCCAGAGAGCGATACAACAGTTCATTTTGAGAGAAATGAACTGACAGCTGACTTCTGCAAACAGAAAAACATCCAACCACATCTCGAAGGTGAGCAGCAATAGCAGAAACATATTATACTGCACAGTCTCTTAGGATAAAGCCTTCCCCCACCCCAAATCTCTGAAAAGTGACAATTTGAGCGCTTGGGGGTTCCTATTCAGCATGGTTTATTTTGACACTCAAATTGATTATCTCAATAACTTAAATAAACATAGGCCCTCCAATCTGACACGTGCAAACCTCTCCATTTTGAGGCAGGAGTTCTCAATTTGAGTTAAATTGAGGTAGAGTCAAACTGTAATGCTGTTCTATAATAATTGTACTCAAGTTTCAGTACACAGCACACAATTAGAACAAACAATATTTACAGCTATCTTGGCTTAGTGCTAGCTCACTTGTCTAAGCCAGAAGTTCAAGGGTTCAAGACACTCCAGAGATTTCTGAAGTGCTGTTATAAAGTCAGTCACACAGCACGGAAACAACCCTTTAGTCCAACTCATCCATGCTGACAAAGTTTCCCTAAATCAAACTAGTCCCATGTGCCTACATTTCACCCACATCCTTCTAAACTTTTCCTATTCATGTGCATGTCCAAATGTCTTTTAAGTGTTGTAACTGTACCTGCATCTATCACTTCTTCTGGCAGTTCATCCCACATAAAAAACCTTCAGAAAATGTTGCCCCCTCAGGTCCCTTTTAAAATCTTTCTCCTCTCACCTTAAAAATATGACCCGTTGTTTTGAACTCCCGTACGCTCGGGAAAAGACCTTTACTATTCACCCCATTCATGCCCCTCATGATTTTATAAAATCTCTATAAAGGTCACCCCTCAAGCCTCTGTGCTCCAATGAAAAAGTCCCAGCCTATCTAGTCTCTCCTTATAACAACTCAAACCTTCCAGACCTGGAAACATCCTAGTAAATCATTTCTGAACCCACTCCAATTTAATAATATCCTTCCTATAGCAGGGTGACTAGAACTGTACAGTGTTCCAAAAGTGGCCTCACCAAAGGCCTGTACAGCCTCAAAATGACATCCCAACTTCTATACTCAATGGTCTGAGCAACAAAGGCAGGCATGCTAAATGCTTGCTTAACCAGTGACACAACTTTCAAAGAACTATGTATCTGAAACCCCTAGGTTTCTGTTCAACACGACTACCCAGGGCCCTACTATTAATCGTATAAATCCTACCCTTGTTCGCTTTACCAAAATGCAATACCTCACATTTATCCAAATTAAATACCATCTGCCACTCCTCAGCTCATTGGCCCAATTGATCAAGATCCTTTTGTAATCTTAGATAAACCTTTTTCTCAGTTACCTATACCATCAATTTTGGTGTCATTCAAATGTACTAACCACACTTTCCCAATTCTCATCCAAATCGTTAATATTAATGACAAACAACAGTAGATCCAGCACCAATCCCTGCCGAAAACAGCTGGTCGCAGGGCTCCAGTCCAAAAAACAACCCTCCACCACCATCCTCTGTCTCCTACCATCAAACCAATTGACAAGCTCTCCCTGAATCCCATATGATCCAACTTATCTAGTCTACCACACAGAACCTTGTCAAAGACTTTACTAAACAAACTCCATGTGGACAATGTTTTCTGATCTGCCATGAATCTTTTTGGTTGCAAAAAAACTCAGTCAAGTTAGTGAGACACCATTTCCAAGCACAAAGCTATGCTGACTATCCCTAATTAGATCAGGTCTCTACATATGCATGTGAATTCTCTCAGAATCCCCTCCAAAAACTTAGCCACCGCTGATGTTAGACTCACCAGTCTATAGTTCCTAAGTGCCATCTTTCAGGTGGGATCTATGGCTCTGCACAGGTGGTGCCAAAATACCATCCCATACAGTCAGTTCTGCTATAACACATGTTCCAGCAACAACGCAACTGACGAATAGGGAACGCTATTTCTAAAATGCAAATTTATCTTGGCTATAAACATGATTTAAAAGGCTGATTGCAGCCAGAGCGGGATAAGGACAGTGTTCATCAATTTTGAAAGAGCTTTAACATCAAAGAATGCAATCGACATTATCGTGGAGGCCTGGGGTGGTGTTAGTAAGGATCGCTTGCATGCAGTTTGGCAGAAGCTTCTCCCAAATATTTTTCCAAGATTTGAAAGATTTTGACCTGTCAGAGGAGCTCCCAAGAATCAAATAACATTGTGCTGATCTTGCAAAGCAAGTTGGATTTGAAGAAGTGGTGAGTGAGGATGTTGAACAACTGTTTGGGTCCCACTGTGAAGACTGCTCTACAGCTGATCTACAACAACTTGTCAATGAGGGGGAAGTGGAAGCAGGAGATGAAGATGAAGTCCAGAATGCAGCACCATGAGAGCTTTCTGCTTCTGTTTTGTCTTCTTTCCTGAGGGAAGTTGAGAAGCAGTTGCAGCTCCTAAAGGGCAATGATTACAATGCAGCAAGGTAGCAGTTTGTGGAATAAGATCTTATTTGGCACCCTATGAACAGCTTCTTCATGAAAAAAGGGAAAGGGCAAAGCAGCAAAAACTGGATGTCTTTTTTTAAGCCAACCCCCAAAGAAACACAGTCAAAGGACAGTGAACCACAGCCATCCACTTCTGGATTAACTACTTTTCGCCCTAACCCTGCAACCACAACTGCTGATGCTGATGACAACCCTGAGCACGTGCATTAACAAGAGAACAACCTCAAAACCTCCTTCCCCCATCAAGTCATCTTGACATTTTTTTCAAGGTAAGGTGTTAAATTTACTTTTATTTCATTATTAGATCGGAATTAAACACTTATGCAATCTGTGCAATCCTGTGTGTTCGGCTTTTGAGTGGCACGATGGCTCAGAGGTTAGCACTGCTGCCTCACAGCACCAGGAACTCTGGTTCGATTCCACCCTCCAGCAACTGTGTGCAGTGTGCACGTTCTCCGTGTCTGCGTGGGTTTCCTCCGGGTGCTCCAGTTTCCTCCCACAGTCCAAAGATGTTCAGGCTACGTAGATTGGCTGTGCTAAATTGCCCATCGTGTTCAGAGAGGTGTAGATTAGGTGGGTTATAGGGGAGTGGGTCTGGTTGGGATGCTCTCAGGATCAGTGTAGGCTTGTTGGGCCGAACGGCCTGTTTCCACACTGCAGGGATTCTATGATTTTTGAGCGATTTTGTTTTGTGGTCTGCCCCAACCCCACTCTTCCCCATAGGGGAAAGTTATTACTATAGCACAACTTTCTATAACACGATGTTGTGTAGGAATTCAACTATCTTGTTTTAGCAGAATCAGTATTTAAAGTGGGGTGTGGAGTTCTCCCAATGTCCCAAGTAATGTTCATCACAACCAAAACTAGCAAACATAGTTCAGTTGGCCATTTATCTTACTGTCTTTGGAATTTTCCTTTGAGTAAATTGGTTACTTTTTTTTTAAAGAAAGAAAGAAACATTGTAAACACCAATGACATTTCAAAGATATTTCATCATCCATGAAGCACTTTAGGTCATCCAGAGGATAAAAATGGTGCAAATTCTTTGCATGACCTGCAATGACATCTGGCACATACGACCAAATCATCACACAAGAACAAAGCTAACAGTGTGGTCTATCTTCTATACCACATGGTTGCGTAATGAGAAACCACTATTCCAAATACTCCGGGAAGATTACAGACCATGCATTTAAGAAAATTCTGTCCAAATAATTTTCAGTCTAACACGCTGTTGACAGTCAGTTATTAAATGCCTCTGTAAACATGTCTGTGTGAAAGGAATTACTAGCTGAATAGAGCAACATTAAGACAAAAGAGGACTTTCCTCTAGAAATATCCGATTGTACATACTAGTAGCGTAACAGATGCAAACTGTCAACAACCCGCTCAGATGATGACAGCAGTATATTAAACACTACGCTTGTATTCAAGAGGATGTTGGATTGCCCTTGATTTCTTGTAGAGAAACAAGACAGAAATAAACACACTCTCTAGGATTAAACTTTCAGGGCAGCTCGGAGCTGAAGGGACGTAGAAAGTTCTTCAATTCCAAGGAATTGATGGATTAGTCAAAGTGAAAAGCAAGTGTATTTTAACTTTCAAATGCAACCCTAAACTCAAAGTTTTAAAAATTACGTACAAGATTGACTGGGTCAATAAATCTATTAAAGGAATTCAGAAGTGACCTCTTTACCTGGAAGTTGGCTTGAATTTGAAATAGCATGGATGTATTTAAGAGAACATGAAAAGGACATGAAATAACATGTTATTAGTTATTACATAATGTCGGATGGGTAAAATTCACATGGAGCACTATCACTGGTGTGGACCCTGTGGGCCAAACAACTTCTGTGCTGTAGGCTCCATGTAATTCTATGCAGTTATGTAGTTTGTTTCCAGTCACAAGTTAGTGAAGATCATGTGCATTATACTTTGTCTCATCAGGATTATGCAAAAAGCTTCGACATTTGGAGAGGTCTATTGAAGTTAAATATTTCAAGTGAATTTCAGCTCAAGACAATCATTTATTAAGAAACTGCCAAAGCCGGGATCCAAATTTAAACACCACACCTTTCATCTACTAAGGATCAACTGTGTACAAACTTGAGCTATGTAAAGCTAGTTAAAGCAGCTTGGATTCCAAACGGAGTCCTGCCAGACTTGGAGGTCAGATGCAAAGATAAACACATTGCATGAGCCACACAACTTCATTCTAGAAACACGCAGATCAATCTGTATCTACAAAAACAGATGAATTAATTGTGTGGGTGGGGATCCTTGGGTAAATTTGAAAGGCGTTACAGATAAACAGTGTAAAACAGAATGAAGGATGAGAGACAAACACAGGGAAGAAATAGTAAACAAGCTGTAAAGTGTAGGATTTCTTCAAATGGTCAAATAAATTGTTTTGAAAAAACAATAGGGTGTAAAGTCAGAAATTTTAAAAAAATTTGCAGCGAACTTTACATGAGAATTATGGATTAAAAAAAAGAGAATTTAATTTTCATTTATTCTTAATTGCCCAGAGTGGGGGTTAGGAGTCAAGCACATTGCTGAGAGTTTGGGAGTCACACGTAGGCTAGACCAGCAAGGACAGTAGTGGGTTTAAAAGACATTGTCATTACGGCATTTGGTTCACTCAATGATACAAAGAGGAAAATCTGCCCTCCTTACCCCAGTCTGGCCGACATATCACTTCAGAACCACAGAAATGTATGTTTTTCTCAACCTATAAAATGACCTAGCAAGCCAATTGGTTCAAGGGCAATTAGGGACAGGCAACAAATGCTGGCTTTGACAGGGAGACCGATATCTGATAGTGAAGTGTCAAATGTCAGGACAAAGATGAAGGAGATTAACTGGGCTCATGCTGTTGATAAGCAAACAATAAGAAATCTCAGCCGTCTTGGGGTCCAGGGGCAAGGGAGACAGGGCCTTATACACGGAGTGTCATTTTTAGCTGCCAGACCTACTCCATACTTATGCTGCTTTTGGGGAATTTCCCCTGCCAGAAGTGAAGTTTCTCTTTAAAGGCATCTACTTTGAGGCAGCCAAGTTTCTTGTACAGTTGAGATGTCCACGATAAGAAAGAATATTCAAGGCTAAATCATAGTTGTCTTAAAAGCACTGTCAACTTGTAGGTTATATTTCTGCTTGCGATGGGAAAGTCTGGTGTCTTCTTGGTTGAATTTATTCTAGTTAGTGCATAGATTAGCAAACCATCTATCGTAAGATGACAAAGCTTGAAGAACCCATTGAAGCATGCACTTAATTGACTACAGGCTGCCCAGCTTCAAGTGGGCAGTTGCTATCCAATGATAAATGATCTTTTTCACCATTAGACGTAATACCTGGTGCCAAGTTGAATGAGGGCTTATAGCCCGCAACTGCGGCTTCTTGAGTAGTGCTGAAAGTAGATCACAGGGCTGCAGTGTCCTCTACAGGGTCGAGGCCTGAGCAAATAGTTTGGAGATCCTACATTGTTCAAGCATCTGGGATCACATCTTAGCATTTGACAATATCAAAGTAAAATGATAAAAATTAATGCTCTGCTGCAGATGACAAAGTCACATGATAATTGACTTTACAAGTCATCTTCAGGACTCTACTCTGGATTTAGTGGAGTATTTAGTCAGCATTTACTATCTTAGCTTTCTTCTCCACTGAGATACCCACAAGACAATCTATTTCCTGCCAGCTGGGGGGTCTGATTCACGAGCACTAGGGTTTAACCACACACCAGCAAACCTACATATTGTAGATGCAACTCTGGACTTAAGTATCCATCTCTTTTCCACAGTCAATAAAAAAACAAAAAACTGTTGGTTGTATGATGGAACCTTACCACCGTTTAGCACATCATATCAGCTAGTTGGACACGTGGTCACCATAAGACAGATTTGCAGCTGCCATCCTCCTTTGTGGTTCGGTTTACAGAGTATGCTTTGTCAAGTGTGCTAAAGGAATGCAACAAAGTGGACTAATAAGAGGCAACTTTGGTCTTAACCAAGGTGTAATTAATCACACGACAGTGATCAGGTACAAGTTTCATTGATACAATAGATATCATTAAGACTTTGAGGAGACTTAAATGGCAAGACTACCTTCTTTGAAAGGAGAGTTGTTTTCCACCCAAATCTTTGGGCATCCTATTGGTAGAGCTTAATGAAATCCCCAGCATTAATCCCTTTGGAACCAAACAGCCAACAGAAAGCGCTGAAAGCATGATGTGATGAACAGGCAAATTCTATCCTCTATGCTAACACACTGGCTATAGCACATCAACTGGAAACATATTCAGTGTCTTGTAAATGATGTAATTTTTCAAGTGATTTTTTTGAATTTGCTCATCTAACCAATTTGTTTTCCTGAAAACTATTATTTCCATGTGTTTGTACTATCATTAATATTTAGAAAGCTAACAATGCTAAATATCTACTCACTTCCAGCTCTGATCAATGTCCATACCCGAAACATTATCTGTTATCTCCAGAGAGAGTGACTAACCTGCATTTCTAGTAACTTCTCTGATTCAATTTCGAGCATCTGTGGTGTGTCGTTTTGGACAGATTAGCTGTTCATCAGATCTTAGATGAATTAATCGCTATCACTGAGTCATTAAAAATCAGATTAAAATCCACCTGCAAGGGTTTGGTTTTGTCACTATTTCTGAATGTCCTGAAGTGGCGAGTATGTATTATTCAAGTTAAAAATGCAAAGACAGTACTGCATGTATGAATCAGCTTTAGGATTTCAGACTGCACATCATTAATCAAGTACTGCAATTCGCACTTGCCTAAGCATCTTATTTTATGTGAAAGACTTTGTATATCAATCAGATCCATTTTAGAAACATTCATGCATATATTATCAATCCACTGGATGGAAATCTTTCCTAATTATTAGTGAAGATTTTCATGTGCTGTTCTAACTTATTTTGTTAAAATGTTAACAGGCTCTGCTACCAATGTGAGTAAGTTTGAGAACTACTAGAGGGAATAGTCCTTTGCTAGTCTAATCAACTGGTGGTGCAGGGTGCCAGTAGTGACAGTTACTGTTCTCCGCAATCTTAACCCTGAACTGTTGTGGTCGACTGGCACTCAGAAAACAAATGCAAGGTGCTTCTTAGGAGTGTTATAAAACAAAATTTGACACTATCATGCAAAGACCTATTAGAGTAAATACACACTAAATATTTACATTCTGAAAGTATCTTTACAGGATAGATTTACATTCTCAGTATGTACTCAACAGATGTTCTTTTAACAAAAAAAAAATCATTCTTACACCAAGACCGCTTTCAAGGCCAGCACTTATTATCCATCCTCATTATTTATATAAATTTGGATGAGAATTTCAGAATCATGATTAGTAAGTTTGCAGATGACACCAAAATTGGTGGTATAGTCAACAGGGAAGAATGTTATCTAAGATTACAAAGGGATCTTGATCAGTTGGTCCAATGGGCCAAGGAGTGGCACAAACACAATGCTGCAAGGGAAGGAGTTCCAGAATTTTGACCCGCCAACACTGAAGGAACTGAGATATTGCTCCAAGTAAGGATTCTGTACAATTGGCATAGAAACCTGCAAGTATTGGTGTTCCTGATCATTTATTGCCCTGATCTTTCATGGTGGTAGAGATTGCATGTTTGAAAGGGTGCTATCAAAGAAGCCTTCGTGAATTGAAGTGCTCCTGTACACAGTACACATGGCTACAACTAAGCAGCAGTCGTAAAGGGAGTAAATGTTTCCAGTGGTCAACAGGCAAAGTACTTAATGGGCTACCATTCTAAACAGGCTTCTTTATCTGGGATATTGTTCACGACTTTGGAGTCACATTCATCCAGGTAAATGGAGAGTATTCCTGACATGGGCTTTGAAATTAGCTTTGGAGTCAGGTGGTGAGTTACTTGCTTCAGAATTCCCAGCCACTGACCTATTTTTTTGTAGTCACGGCATTTAGTCCATACAGGGATTTGTTATTCAATCCAATTTCATAATTCTCCTTCAAATTGATAACTAAAATTGTTTTAACACACTAGACACAAACATTTTGTCTCCCCCCAAACTGTTGATATTGGGGAAATAACTAATAGTATTTCTGACACTCCCAAAACAGGACTTTAGTTAGGGGTTTAAGATCACAGCACAGTCATGCTGGGAAGTGTGGTTTAGGTTTCAAACAGGCCTGCATGCAATAGTCAAGTGATAATACAACATTCTAATAAGTTACATTGTTGCTACAATAATATATTCAGTGGGACGAAGAGATGCCAACTATTTTCTAAATGGGGAAGGCTTCAGAAATCTGAAGCACAAAGGATTAACATGCAGGTTCAGCTGGCATCAGGAAGGTTCATGCAATGTTGGCAATCATTGGACAAGGACTAGAATACAAGAGCAGGAATGCACTGCTGACGCTGTATAAGACTCAGGTCAGACCACATTTGGAATATCGTGAGCAGTTTTGGGCCCTGTATTTAAAGAAGGATCTGCTGGTTTTGCAGGTTCACAAGTATGATCCCATAGATCAAAGGGCTCACCATGTGAGAAGTGGTTGAGAACTCCAGGTCTGTACCCCATGGAAATTAAAAGGATAGGGGGATTTTTTTTTTCCTCTCGTTGAAACTGACAGAACACTCAGAGGCCCGAATAGAGTGGACATGGAGAAGACGTTTTCACCATGACAGACTATGATCTGAAGTCACAGCCTCGGAGCAAAGGGACAACCCTGCAGAACAGAGATGAGGAGGAACTTCTTCGGCTAGAGAGTGGTGTATCTGAAGAACTCATTGCCGCAAAGGGCTGTGGAGGCCAAGTCGCTGTGTGTACTTAAGACAGTGCGATAGGTTTTAGATTAGTAATGGAATCAAGGCTTGTGGGGAGAAGACTAGCAAAGACTTATAGAGCAGACTTGATGGGACAAGTGGCCTAATTCTATTCTAATATTTTATGGTCTTACAACATTTCTCTTGAACTCAGGAGAGGGAATTTCCAAGTTAGGGCTGGCAGATTCCACCCCGGATGAAAAATAAGTGTATACAAACATTTTTAGAACAGCACGACTAGGAATACACAGATTTTCTAAATGGGAAAACTATGAATGTTTTCACTGAAGCAGAGATGTTAAAAATGTTGATAATAAGAAACCACAATCTCAATGAAGCATGACATAACTTAGTTTATTCTTTATTTTGTATCATTACACACAGATAATTGACATGGATTAATTAATTGAGTTTGGCACAGCTATGTTGTAAGTTACTTCATTGTTAATAAAAAGCATCGTTCACATTAGCAAAATGCTCAGATTCTTACTGGAGCAAGATGACTTCTTGCAATCAAGTAGTGCATCAACATGTTTACAGAAGATCTTATCTGCAGGCAGCAACTAACATGTTTGAAGATTTTAGTAACCATGGCAAGGCTCTCAATTTTCTCAGTACAAGTGAATTCAATAACCACATTTGAGACATTTTTTGAAGATGTTTAATGCTAGATCAGAAAAAGTGAAGCAAATAGCCACAATTTAATGTATACTATTTCATGCAAAGCATCTTTGACAATACCAAATATGTTTCTTTTGTTGCTTTATTTACAAATGAATATAAAATGAAATGCAGAGGCTATTGCTCCATTAGTATTTTCACTTAGCTAGAATTCCTGCCTTGGTTAAACTAATACCAATTTGACAGGCCTTAGGACCCCATCTGTAATCCATACCATGCAGCAAAGATGCTACAATTGGGGCTTCAATCTTCCATTCAGTAAAAGGGGGAAAAACAAAATCAGAGTTTTCCCATTTCTGATCACTTCCAATAACTCGTTATTGGCACGTGAATTTGCACCATGTGGACTCAAGATGAATACTGACCAACTCATGACCAGCTCATCTTGTGGAGGAGAAAGTTTTCCTCCAACAGGGTATTTTACCTGTTGCGCGAATGCTTTATCTTTTCTCAAAACGAAAGAAACCAGATGTGAATATTGTGGCCATGAAGGATCCAAAAGACATTTATTACAGCTATGTACAAATATTAACAAAAACAGAAATTGCTGGAAAGACTCAGGTCTGGCAGCATCTGTGGAGAAAAAGCAGAATTAATGTTTCAGGTCCAGTGACCCTTCTTCATAACTGTTTGTAGCTAAGGAAAAAGTTGATACGTATACATCGAAGATGGGGTGGGAGGAAGCGGAGGAATAAACAATAGCACAAGAGCGCACGAACAGCAGTTGGACAGAAAAAGCAGCCTTCAGGAGTCAACGTCAAGTTCAATAATTTTAGGCCTAAGCACTTTCTCCCATGTTCTTACCTCAACACTACATACCAGGCCTTGTGCCAGCAGCGCACATAATGACAAGTGGAGTGCTAGGAGTTATAGCAGTTGGGATGTCATTTTGCGGTTGTACAGGACGTTGGTTAGGCTACTTATACAGCACTGCATTCAATTCTGGTCTCCCTGCTGTAGAAAAGATGTTGTTAAACTGGGAAGGATTCAAAAAAGATTTTGTTGGCAGGATTGGAGGGTTTGAGTTACTGGGAGAGGCTGAGGGTGGACCATAGAGGTTTATAAAATCATTAGGGGCATGAATAGGGTGACAAGTTAAAGTCTTTTTTTCCCCCCCCCAGGATAGGGGTATCCAAAATTAGAGGGCATAAGTTTAAGGTGACAGGGGAAATATTTAAAAGGGACAACTTCTTATTTTGCGCAGAGGGTGGCGTGTGTATGGAATGAGCTGCCAGAGGAGGTGGTGAAGGCAGGTACAATTACAACATTTAAAAAGGCATCTGGGTGGGTATATGAATAGGAAGGGTTCAGAGGGATATGGCCCAAATTCTGGCAAATGGGACAAGATTTATTTAGGATATCTAGTCAGTGTGGACGGGTTGGACCAAAAGGGTCTGTTTCCATGCTGTATGACTGTAACAACCAGCCTGTTATCAGTTACTAATGGACACAATTAGCAGCTGTTGATTCCCCTAGGGCTGACTGTTACCAATTCCTTTTCCGGCCCAACTGTTGTCTCTCTACCACCTCCCCCCACCCCCAAATCAGGGCTTCATTCCTGTCTATTCCACCCAACCAGCACCCACCTCTCCAAATCGTCAACATGCATACCCACCTTTTCCTAATTACAGTCAGTTCTGAAGAAGGATCATTGGGCCCAAAAAAAAAGTTAACTCTGCTCTGCCCCAACAGTTATTGCCTGACCTGCTGCGTTTTCCTTGCAACTTCTGCTTTGAGTGTCTGATTCCCAGCATTCAGAGTTTTTTTGGCTTTTTTGTACGTACAAACATCATATTTTTTAGCCACACAAAAAAAGCGGCTGGACTAAGATTAAGCTATTAGGTTTCCATAGAGGAGCATGCTTCCAGTACAGCATTGCACTTCAAGTGATCAGCGATAAGGTGGGATACAAAATCTTTATACCCTCAGGTATAGTGATATCACAAGCACGTCACAAATGCAAGTGAGATAATCACCTGTGAAAATATGCTCAACAAGTAGCCAACATCTGCAGAGAAAAATAATCCCCTACAACACAATGGTTTCCAGTATATTTCTTCAAGTTTGTTGGATCAGTATTAATGATACTTTTGTCCCAACACTTTTATTCTATGTTCATAATGAAAGAAAAGGCTCAAACTCTATTCCATGAGCAACATTTCTGAAACAGGATCGCCAAAAATCAGTGACAACAAGGTGCAGGGCTGGATGAACACAGCAGGCCAAGCAGCATCATAGGAGCAGAGAGGCTGACGTTTCGGGCCTAGACCCTTCATCAGAAAAGGGGGAGGGGAAGGGGGTTTTGAAGGGTCTAGGCCCGAAACGTCAGCCTCTCTGCTCCTATGATGCTGCTTGGCCTGCTGTGTTCATCCAGCCCTGCACCTTGTTGTCTCGGATTCTCCAGCATCTGCAGTTCCTACTATCGCCAAAAATCAGTAATGTCTTGCTGATTGATGCAAGAACAATTGGAGCTCATGTGCAATGCACAGAGTTCTGACTAAGTATGAAAAATACCTTGCATAATTGCAAGGTAGAGACTAAAATCAAAGAGATTTCTTTATAGGCACACAGAAGCACTCAGAACACAAGTGAGTATAACAACAGAAATTAAAAAGTTGTTAAACTTTTCTTTAAAAACAGATCACCTAATACAGTCATTGAGTCACAGAGCTGTACAGCATGGACAGGGACGCTTCAGTCCAACTTGTCCATGCTGACCAGATATCTTAAATTAATTTCATTCCATTTGCCAGCATTTGGCACTTATCCCTCAAAAATACTGACATTAATATCCCTATTTATTAAAAGGCACAAAGGCTGCAGCTGGTCGCCTTCCATTTCACCGTTAATGCCTGTCAACAGGACAGTCTGAAAACAGATCTGGGTCCACCTGCATGATAATTATGTTTGGCCTTGTATTAGCACCATATCTCTCAAACATTCTACAGCCTCTGATTTGTCATACTATTTGAGACATCCAGTCCTATGCAAAATTTCTTTAGATTAAATAGGTTACAAGTCAATACCTTCAGTCCCTGTTCTATTCACTAGCTACCAGCAACTCCATCCCTCTCGCTGGCAACTGTCAAGACCAGGGAACAGTTTACTACTTCAGAGTGAAACTTCCAACCTCAGATGGCCTCCATCACAATAGGCTACTTCCCACTTCTGAAACATTATCGGTGTTTATCTTAGCCTCAACTGAACTGCTACTGAAACCTTAATGGAAGCTCTGTTGCAATGAGATTCAACTCCCTAACGCTCTCCTGGCTAGTCTTGCATTGTAAACTTGTGGTTATCCAAAATTCTGCTGCTAATTTCTGAAAATCACACCAAGTCCTGTTTATCAATCACCTCTGTACTCAAAGACTCACAGTAGCTCTTGGTCTGGCCATGCTTCTATTTTTAAGCTTTCATCCTGACTTTCAAATACCATGTCCTCATTCTCTCCCTATTTTTTGTGATCTCCTTCAGTGCTACAGCAATGCTCATATGCACTCCTCCCTTCTTCCACACTCCCAGTTCTCTTTTGTCCACCATTTGTGGCCTTGCGTTCAGCAGCTTAATCTCCCAACTCTAGAATTTCTCCTAAACCTCTCCATTTCTCTTTCCTGTTAGGCTTTAATAACATCTTATCTGTGACCAATATCTCCTTATGTGGCTCAATCTTTGTGATTATTTGTTCCTGTGAAGCACCTTATAACTTTTTTCTAGTTTAAATTTGTTGATGTACTTCACATAGCTACAGTTCCCCATTTTTCTAAAATCAAATGGATTCAGGTTTAACCATAGTTTTAAGCTTGCACAACTCCAATCTTGAACTGCTTAGATGCATCTCCAAGGCAACCTGCAAACAAACCCAACATTCAGGTTTCATACACACAACCACCAAATTTAAAAAACCTTCCTTTACACTACAATGAATCCTGCTATATTCACCGTGAGATCAGATACTGAGTAAAGCAACAAATTATTGTTAAATACTTAAAACAGATACAGAAAATATTAGACCAAAGGTAAAACATCAGCTGACATTAGAAATGAAGAGCTCTTGACACACAAGCATAACAAACCAGACAGAAAAAAAATGTAGCAGGCAACATTTAATTTCAGATGGAACATGAAGCAGGTGACTGGAGATTGGCCAACTGCTGAATACCTCATCCAATTGCCCTTCCTGGTGGGAAGATATCAGGTGGGACATGTAGCTGCTGCCATCTATCCCATACAGTCACTGGAATTGAACTTCACCACCTGTATGGTCAGCTTGGAAAATGTACTCTAAACATGGAGAATAATGTGCATCTGCTTAAGGAGTGAAGCGAGGAGTCAATACAAATACCCGTGTGGCAACCCATCATCTGGAGTTCTCTAATCATACATAAAACTTAAGTAGACCACTTTTCTAACCCTAATCCTAAAAAGTTTTGCTTGCAAAAACAATTAACAGCTTTTAGTGCTAAGAAAGTAAGGAGAGGAAAGCCCAAAAACAAGTGCAAGTATTTTTGGTTTGGATTATCAATTTTTAAAAAGTTTTGCTAATAATTAAACTCACCTGAAAGCAAGCAAAGCAAACACAGCATTGTCTCCATTGTCGTTTACCTACGTCAGATAAGATCAGCACGTTTCTTTCAATGAACTGGAACCGGTTATTTTAGATTATGTATTTCACAAGAATAACCTTCACTTGACTGCAGCCCTGCTCTTCGTTTTTATTCACTGGCTTGCAATAATATAAGAGATTTATAGCACATCTAGGCCCGATATGCCAAGATTACTACATGCAGAAACTTTATGTACGTAGTCCTGGAAGCTTCCAATCCCAAATATACTATCATCTCATCATCCCAGTAAGCTTTATGGAGTCCAATGCAAGTACATTTTTCCCCCCCAAAATGCAGACATCAAAACTGCACTCACCACTCCATATGTGGTCTCATAAAAGCCCTGTGCAATTATAGCAGGATTTCTCTCCAGCTACAACAATATAGCATTTGTCTTCCTACTTGTTTGCTGTACCTGCATTCTAACTTTCTCCGTACTTTGGATGAGCATACCTACATCTGAATATCAGTAGAAGTTTCACATTTTAAAAATATTCTGCTTTTCTATTCTTCTCAGCAAAGGTGAAGAACTTCACACTTTCTTATAATCCATCTGCCATATTTTGCCCACTCAACCTATGTAATACCTCTGTCCTCCCCACAACTTAATTCTCAACTAATCATGTGTCAAACTTGGGGATATTACTTACTCACCTCATCCAAGTCATTAGCGTAGATTGTAAATGGCCAAGACCCCCAGCACCATCTCTTCACCACCTTCCAACTTGAAAATGCATCAAGTATGCTCATTCTGTTTTCTGTCCATCAACCAATCTTGTATTCTCGATAAAATATTACCACAAACCCATAAGATATTATCCTGGCTATTAACCGGTTGTGTGGAATTTTATCAAATGTTTTTTGGAACTATTAGCATATACACTGCATCTACTTATTCCTGTTCATCTACTTTACTGGGTAAATCCTCAAAAAAAAAAATTGTCCTATAGAATTTTCGTTCAGTAAAATCACATTGACTTACTCCAATTATTGTGGTTTTCAATGCAAAAGGCTATTTCAACAGCGTCAACAGCAAATCCACAATCAGTTTTGCTTGAGAGAATATGGCAGCAGATGCAAATGAACACCGCTGCCTCCTAGTTACCTCCAAATCAAACACCACCCTGACATGAAATTACATCCACCATTCCTTAATTTAGTCAATAGATGTAAATCCTGGAATACTATTCTAGCTGCACTGTGGGCGTACATTAGCCACATGGACTGCAATGGATCAAGAAGGTAGCTTGTCGTCAAAAGAAGTTGGGGATGAGCAATAAAGGTCAGCTGAGTAAACAGCAACCAAACCCCATTAATGAACAATTTTAAAAGTTATGGGCTAGAAGTGTAGATTCTTTACACAGAAAGTGGTAGGGGCGTGTAACGCATTGCTGGAGAGGGTAGTAGAGTCGGACTCATTTGGGGCATTTAAGTGGCTATTAGATAGGCATATGGATGATAGTATAAAGGTAGGCGTGGAGGTTAGATAGACCTTGGGTTTAGGGTAAGAGTTCAGCACAACATCGTGGGCCAAAGGGCCTGTACTGTGCTGTACAGTTCTATGTTCTATAGAAGTGCTTAAGGAAATCAATAATGTAATTTTGAAGTATGGCCATTAATAATTTAGGGAGACATCAGGAACAAGCTGCAGCTGGTATAACATACTCACAGGTGTAATTTAGAATTAACTTTGAACAAAAGCATTTGGCTCTCACCGTATAATTTTATTGTTGAAATTTTTATATATATACACACAAACTATTTAGCATAGATACTTTTAAAATATAAACCAAATTTATTTTAAGTAGCAAACACCACAGGATTTTGTACAGAAACTAGCTGAAGACGAGAAGCACTGTTCACAGGTGAAGTCACCCATGTAATTAAATTGCATTTCACATCTGCTCATCCAATCGGCAGATCAAAGTTGACAGTGCGGCATAAAGAGATTAAGTGAAAAACGTTCAACTACAGAAAAGTGGCTAATATTCAGACATGCGAATTTTTAAACTCATTCATGGAATGTGGGCATTACTGGCAAAGTGGTATTTGTTGACAATTCATAATTGCCCTTGAAAGGTGATGAGTTGCCTTCTGGAACAGCTGTAGTCCATATGATATCAATATAATCGCAATATTGTTAGTAAGGGACTTCCATTACTATCACTGGGCCAGAATCCTGGAAAAGTGCTACAATTCCAATTCACAATAGTAAGAGACTCAGAGGGACACTTGCAAGTGTTTGTTTGTTTCCCTTACACGGGGCGGGAGGCTCTATTCGTGGCCCCATAGCTGTTGTTCAGCATACATGTCCCTCTTTCATCAGTGATCAATTTTCATTATTTGTTCAGCTCTTCCATTTTGAATTTTCAGCAACATCCAAAATTAAATGAACTCATTAATTCCTATGAGACAAATTTTTTTGTTCTTTCGCTATTCGTTGGATTTTTCTGACATGTATCACTTACAAATAGTGAGGACCCCATGTATCTGCTGCCCTTGGCTTTCTAGGTGATAGTGGTTAGGGTCTGAATGATGCAGTCAAAACAGCCTTAGTGAGTTGCTGTACTCCATCTTGCAGATGGTATATACTACTTCCATTGAAGAAGCAACAAATTTTGTACGTGTTAGATGGGGTGCCATCAAGCCTCTTGGATGTTTTGGTCATCCAGACAAGTAAACAGTATTCTTTCACACTTTTTGACTTGTGCCTTTATAGATGGCAGACAGGTTTTGACAAGTCAGGTGGTGAGCTATTCACTGCAGAATTCCTAGCCTGATCTGCTCTTGTAAAGATAGTATTAATAATGCTTAGTCTAGTTCAGTTTCTAGTCAATTGTAATCCTTAAGATGTTGAAATCCCATCCACTGCTGAATATCAAAATTAGATGACGGTGATTTAGCTGGCAATGGGCTGCTAGCATGCAGTTTGTCATAAGCTTTGCTAGAATAGGTTTAGGTCAGACCGTAATATTTTTCTATCAAATAAATCAAACTTGTTAATTTACAACAATATAGTCATGAATCTACCAGCATACTTGAACCATATCAAATATTTTATCCACAAATTTTAGACTTCATTCATCACCAGATTAGTTTATCAAATTTAAAAGGTGGTGTTTAATTTATTTAAAAAAACACATTAAAAAGTTCAATAAAACAAAAACACTCGTACATTAACACCAGGATCAAAGCCAGGTGGTATGGGAAGAACAGTAGTAACTGGCACAGTTCACACAGACTCAGTGCGCAGGCTCTGACTCGAGTTCACCAAGATAACCATTTCCACACCCTTTAGATAATTTTGTAATCAACAACTTCAAAATATCAATGGAATGCCTATGAATGTTAGCAAACAGTACAAGAACAAATTAACAAATACTTTAAATTGAAGGGTGTATCATTCTAAATAGAAGTACAAACTTATGATTTATGGTGAATTGTACAGTCAAGAAAAGTAAAGTCTACAATGGTAGAAATCAAACAAATGCCAGCAACACATCAGACAGCAGTAAATGGCGTTAACATTTCAGGTACAGACCTTTCTTCAAATTCACAGTCACTTTCAAACCAGCCATTTCTTACTTATTATTAATCCTTTGCTTTTCAATACCCAAATCCTTACTTTTACTAACAACTATTTATTTTACCCTATTTGTTACTCAGTAGTATTTCTAACAAAGAACAGTGCTTTCAGTATGACTGAAGTAAAGTATGACACAAGAAGCCAATTGTATTATACCACTTTTCATGTTCACTCCCCTGCTCTTTCTCCATAGCCTAGTATTTTCCCTCCCATTAAGCACCTATTCAATTCTTTTACAAAATGGTATTAGACACCGATTTCGCCAATGCTTCAGGCAGTGTATTCCAGTTCACAACAAACTGTGTAAAAATGTTTCTGTACGTTTCATTTGTCAATTATCTCAAACTGGTGTATTCTGTTTATCAAGCCTATTACTACTGGAAGCAGATTTTCATTTACTGTAATAAAATACTTCAGATGTTTTGTACACTTCCAAATCTCCCCTTAACCTTCTGGAAAGGAGAATTCCTGGAACAATCTTATGGACAAATTCCATTAAATCTCATCACCACTCTCCGAGGTCTTGACATCCTTCAAAAGAAAATGTGACATCCAGAATTGGCTAAAATACTCTGCCCTCACCAGGGTTGATAAAGATTTTGCATAACCTCCTTGTTGTGCTCCAAGCCTCTATTTAATGACAAGATTACACCTGTTATTTTCTTAAAAAAGCATCAGTCTTCTCAATTCATTCTATCACCTTCAAAAAGACTTGGGTACATTAACCCTCAGGTCCATCTAATTGTATTATGAATTTTTAAATGTCCCACAATCTCTAAAAATTGATTTCATTTTCCCCAGTGACAGAAAACCATAGGTCAACATCTATATTCAGTCTTTCTCCATTCTTTACAAGTGTGTTACACTTGTTTTTTTCCACTCCACTAGTTTGCTAGATTCTAGAAAATACTAAGTTAACAACTAATGAGTCTATTATAATCTGTAACCACTACAGAAGCAGTCCATAGGTCCAGGTACATACACGTCTCACACCACCTTCATCTGCCCTCTGTTTCTTAAATAACTTGAGTTCTTTGAGGAAAGATTTAAATTTAGCAAATGCTGGTTTTCATTGTTTAACCCATATTTTTTCAAAGTGTCAATTCTGTCCTGAATTAATCTCAGATTTTCCCCACAATTGATGTAGGACTGATTGGTCTGCTTATCCCTGATCCCACCCTTTTGGAAAAGGTTGTAACATTTGCAGCCTTCTGCACAGCTTCCATTTCTAAGCAGGATCAGAACACTGTAGCCATAGTTCACACACTTACATTATTGTGACCTAGGATGCATCCCAGGAGATTCCAAAGCACTTTCATAGGCAATGATTATGTCAGAAGCACTTAATTGGCAATGTGTGCTCATTAACAGAAGCTTACCACACAGAAATGGGACATTCAGCCCATCTACTCCTTGCTGATATCACTAGAGCAAGACAAAACTAGTTTGTCTTCATCTGCTTTAATTGGATATTCAATGTCATTAAAAAGGCAAAGATACATCAACCATCCCCTGTGACAAAGTGCACAATTTTCAACATTTCTGCACAGCAATTTCTCTGACCCTCTCATCACACTTGAAGTTCCAAATATTGATCCAAGTAGTTTCCACAAATAGAAGGTTTCCCTCTGCAAAACGTCACCCCCATCAGAATCCTTGATTATTTAAAAACCAGACTAGAAAGTTGGGAGGAAATATGAAATAGAACCTGTCTCAACACCTCAACTCTAGCCTCAAGTACAGTTTCCCATAGATGTAACTGACTTCTACCTGGTGCTTCTGGGCTCTAATCTCTCCATAAATTGAGTTACATGTAATGGGGTACCAAAACTGCATAGAATACTCAAACAAGTAACTACAGCCTAACTTAGCTTCATACTTATTATGAACTTCTTGTTTATGTCTTAGTCACATCTGATAATTCCAGAGCTCTCTGATCAACCTCCTATTCCCCACAAATGTCAGTTCAACCAAAAACTCTACAGTTTATTTCTATCCAACGTCTGCTCATTTACTCCAGGTTCATTTATCTATATTGGATCACAGTCCTGCACTGTTCAAATTTCAAGTAGTCCTTGTGCTTAAAAGTATTTTGACTTGTCTCTATCATAGTATTGCCAAGTCCTTCAGCTCCCTAAACATAGCATTGCTCTCAGCTGGGCCTCTTCTGTCTTGTCCCACCACTGGCTGTGTAAAATGGGAAGTGACCCATTAACTGTATTGTCACTATGCTCCAGTTCCCTCTTCAAACCTTTCCTTTCTCCTTTAAGGCATTCCTTAAAACTAGCTTTTTGACCAAACATTTATTCACCACTTCTAATGTCTCTTTTAGTTCAGTGCTCATCAGGTGGAGAGAACTCAAATAGTCAAGCCTGAAAATAAGAGGGTTAAGGTTTCAGCAGCAGATAGTCTGACTCAGTGGGACATCATATGCAGGTGGTCTGTGTGATGGAAAGTACGTGAGATTGGAAATCCACATCAGGGTCAAGTAGAACACCAAAGTGGCAAATTCTGATTCAGACAGAGATAGCTGTCAGGTAGCAGAATGAAATTGGTAGCTAGCTTCAAATGCTTTGTTCTTCCCAAATTTTAATTGTGAGCATGTTAGACAAATTATCTGACAATACTAAAAAGATAGTGAGTAAGTGGAGAGTGTTGGTGGCAAGGTAAAGCCAGGTTTCATGATATATTTGGAATACGTCTACAGCTGATGTCAGCAAGCAGCAGCATCTCCATGAGAAAAAAGCTGAGTTTCAAGGATAAATCCTTGGGAACTCCAGAATTCATAGATATGGGAACAGTCTTACAGTGCTGATCAAACCAGATATTCATTTGCATCAGCTTTCAGGCAGCTCCATCTAACGTCCTCCCGGTAGTTCAAAAATGAGATTGGCTTGTGGAGTCATGAAAAGGTATGCACAGGTTCATTCAGATGCAGATTCTTACTTTCGTAGGAAAAACTAATGAGTGACCACGTATGTGCTTTTAAGATTGTGGTTTCTCAGCCAGAAAAAGAAGTTACTGCAATTTTGCAAACTGATATACAAAATTAAGGAACACGAATAGATACTTTAATCCACGAGTAACAAATACAAATGGGTACTCAAATCAACAGATCAAGATTTACCTCCATCCTTCTCTCCATTTCAAATTAAACTTGCTATTGGCTATTCATTGCCTAACAACTGGACTCCAGCCATGAACTGTAGTTACGTAGCTGGCAGCCAGCATGACCAAGAAAAACTAGTGCACTGCACAAATCCATTCAAAATGGACTTCTGCACACTTGAAGCAACACTTATTTCACAAACCTCTCTTGGCTTCTTTAAAACACAACTTGAAATCTACATCTTTGAGCAGGCTATCAGTCATATGACTGAATATCTCATGGTTTAATTTTGTTTGATAACACTCCTATGAATTACCCAGAGATATTTCACCCTAAAGAGTGCTGTAGAAATGTCAATTGTCAATGATTGACAGGCAAAGGAATTTTTGACTCACCTAGGCATATTATACGGTATTTTTAAAAGAAAAAGACAAGTAAACAGTTTTCTTTTTGTAATATTCTTAGTGTCCAGAGTACAGCATTGGATCAAAACAATACCCGATTAGAAAGGAAGGAAATGGAATGTTTAAACATGTAAATTAGCAGTTAAAGTAATTAAACAATGCCTACACTAAAGACAATTGGATTTTGAGTAAAAACTTAGCAAAGGTACCTAGACACAACAACTTCACACCGCTGTGAACCTTCCCAAGGGTTGCAGATTTCAGTGATGGAGAAATAGACAAATTAGAATATTTCCTTGGCAGGCCTCCATTGTTCTTTAAAAACTTTTTTTTTATTAAAAATTGTTCACCTCCATTTTCATCCTTTACTTTGTACAATACACAGCCAGGAAGTTGATTGTAATTAATTTGATCAGAATTTGATCTGAACTCTGTAGATCCAGCCGGAACAAAACGGATGGAACGGCTTCTTGTGCTGCAACCATTTATAGATTCTATCTGTGGCTAATGACCTTCACCGTACAGTAAATATTTCACAACATCACGCAAAGCAGTCAAGCCATCTATATCAATCATTTACTACCAGAAAAAAAAAATGTTGTCCTACAATCGCTGCAACTCGTACTAAAGGTCAGGAATCTAGCCAAACACGAATGTAACTCACGTGACACAACACACCGAATTGAAATGTTAGGACAAATAAAGGAGGAACAATCGGTTTGACAGGTTACGGAGAGGAAGGGAAATAGTTTAAAGTTTAAAGAAGAAACTGTAGATTTTATTTTTAATCAGTATGTTTGCTGAGCGTTCGATAAACAGAACCAAACCCTGTCGGACCAGCTTGTCTTTCACCTGCCATCCAGTTACTGTAAAGGCTTGTGGGTGGGGACAAGATCACACCCTGGTATCAGCTGGAAACCTCAAGGGGTCAGACGACGACCAACCTCGAAAGCTCTTCAGAAAAATCACAAGACTGGGAAACGCTGCACTGGCCCACGCAAAGTTACCGTCATGGGGACCAGCACGATACAGACAAATGTCCTTGCGGCCAATCTTTTTCAGACACTTTTCAGGACAATAAAAATGACTTGGCACTGTGCAATAAGTTTGGCGCAGATTTTGAAATAACGCCCAGGTCTCAACGTTGCGCTTCATATCGTCAGAGGCTTCGAAAGTATGTCGTGGGAGTAGATGGGTGAGGAAATCCAATCCAATCCAAAGATGAAAATTGGTGAGGGGAAGGAAAAGAGAGACAAATGACCTCGATCTTAAAACTAGTCACCCAATTTACTTTAACCACGAGAACCTGTTCATTTTTACGTAAACGATCCACCGCCACATTGAAAACGTTCGTGTAACACGTTCAGAGCGAACTATCTTTAAAGTTTAACTAGTTTGCTTCCCTTTGCTACATGTTTGCCCCCGGCCAATTTGCTCCGAAACGTTTCCCTGCTGTCTATACTGAAGCTGTCGCTGAGAGATTACTAGATACTGGCTGGTATTTGTACCTGCTGCTGCGCCACTGGCCGCTCGATCTCCATCGTCGCTACCTATCGCCCTTCGATCACGCGCAACCGGCCTGACTCTTCCAGCTCTTGTGACGCACGCTGGCCAGAGCTCCGCGAGACTCAGCCCTAGCCCTGCCCGCCGCCGCCCGGACCACTCAACAGGCCGCATCTCTCCGTCAATCACGCTTCACGTCCCGCCCCCACCATTGCGATTCGCTCCCACCCTGTCGATCATCAGGCCGTGCTTCCACCCATCCGTCATCGTCAGTCCGGTCTGCCGAACAGAACGCTATGTGCCAGGTATAATTTGATTGTATGAAAAGGAGCGGTACAGACCCGCACATTGAATGCAACATATTGCACTAATGGTAATGTCTGGCTTTTTGATTGATCTCAAATCTAAAGAGATCATTCATAACCCCAGGCTCAGCAACGCCGTATAATTAAGAGTACAGTTTGTTTTTAAAAATATTGTAATAGGAGCATATCCTCCCTGTATACGTCTAAGTATTTACATGCAATTAAAAAATACAGGCTATTGTAGACATAAAGGATGAAAATGGTATATTAACACTTAAAATTCGAAATGACCGTGAACAAGATCAGCTTTCATAATATGGCTTAAATCCCTCCCCCAGGAAGTTTGATACTTGCAGTATTTGTAGCAAAACCATTGGATATAAGCATTTTTGAAAATAAGTTTAGAAATGGTCACGTATTTAATCGAAATACGATTAGAAAATATATCTAGTTTTAAAAGTCTATATCTAGAAAAAGACAAAATCAACACAATAAAACCACTTCATTCAATCAGGTTTAAAGAGTCATTCAATTCAGTATATATGTACAATAGTTAAAATTTGCAGCTGACATCAGTATTTATCCAAAGGGCTTTTTTCATAAGCACTCACACAAAATACAATCCATCACATAATGTCTGGCCCGCCTCCGCAGTCGGTCTCAGAACCTTCCTGAGGAACTGGAAAACATTCTCGGCAAAAAGTCCCCTTTTAAATGACGTCCCTGAAATTGCGCAATGGTGCTGCTTCCACGGTAGAGCAGCAGGGCCCCATATGAAGCAATATTGCAATAAATGGCAATTTTTTAAAAAAATCATTTAATTTACACTGTTATTTCATAACGTTTTTAGGACTGTGTTTTGCATTTTAAATCTTCAAATGCAGGCTGTGCCGAAGGTGAAACGGACAGTTTTACGAAGTTTTACCTACCTACCTGCTCCGAAGTGAAAACGTGTTAAACATCAAAGCTGATCAATAAAGATAGAAATACTATTCACTAAAATCGGTATGAAGTACACACTATGTTTATATATAAAATTTCGTAGTTATTTAGTTGCACATCCAGAACAATTAAAGTAGAAGTACTGTATTTTTCCCATTTCTGTACCTTTTGAGGAAGTGAAATTACTGGACTTCAAAATTAAAACCAGAGAATACAGGAAATTCGCAGAAAATTTCAAACGAGAAAAGATTATTTTACCTGACGGACCTACGTACATTTTCCAACTTTATTCTGTATTTCAAACATTCAATTTTCCTTAATGCTACTTTGGATTTTATTCGGTTCGGACATTCGGCATTGGGGAAAGAGAGTAGCATTGGCATTCTGACAACATCCTGGGCATAAGTATAAAGGATGGAGGACCGTATAGTCAACATTATTGGACAGCACAAAATCATAAAGAATGGAAACAGACCCTTTGGTCCAACTCGTCTATGCTGTCTAGTTTTCCCAAATTAAAAAAAAGTCTCATTTGCCTGCATTTGGTCCACAAACCTTCAAACATTTCCTATTCATGTGCCTGTCCATTTTAAATGTTGCAAATTAATAATAACCTTCCTAAGCAGGGCAACCAGAACTGTACAGAGCACTCCAAAAGTGGCCGAACCAACATCCCGTTCAACCTCAACATAATATCCCAACTCCTATACATAGTGGTCTGTGCAATGAAGGTAGACTTGCTAAATGCCTTCTTTACCGCCTTAGGTTTCCTTATCATCTGGCATAAAACTGTTTCAGCCATTGATTACTGATTAGATCACAGTTACACTCATATGATCATCTGTACACATAGCATGTATATAAATTGCTATAAATTGTCAACCATATGCTGAAGATTTGGGATCCATCAATGCTTTCAATTTAATATTCATCTGTAAATCCCTTTTATGTACTCTTCCAATGCTCCAGCACACTATCTTCCTCTGACTCTGGCTTCTTGAACACCCTCCATTAATTTAGCAGGCTGGCAGTGAGGGAAATTTGATTCAGGGAAACTAACGATAAATTAATAAAAATTTGTGACATTGGATCCTCAATTTTCTGGATGATACACACTTCTGTGGAGGGTCCAGGATTTAGGCAAAGTCTCTAAAAGTAACAAATTTATAATGTTGAAATATCTGAGTGATGAAATAAGTTCTAATCTAGACTGAAAAAAGGTTTAGATGGTATTTGCTCCATTTCCATCACAGAAAATGACTACAGATTGACTTAGTTTTGAAGTAACAGTTACAGATATAATTTCTAAAGATTTCACAGTGGAAATTACTGTTCAAGAAAGACTTCATAAAATGTATCACACTATGAATTATTTGACACAAATTGAAGAATATAAAACTTTAGAAAAGTTGAAAACAGTTAAAAAAAAACAATAAAACTCAATGTTCACCAATGTAGCATGAGGTGATTTATTTTGGTAGGAACATTTATAGAATATTTATAGGAAAGAAAATAAAAGTTATTTGGCCCATTGTGTCTGTGCCAGTCAAAAATCGAGCAGCCTGCTGTAAACTCACTTTCCTGCATTTAGTTCATAGCTCTGCAGTTCCAGTGCTCATAATGGTTATCCCAGACATCTTTGAAATTAGTCCAGTCCTTCTATCTCTACTACAATTTCAGGCAGTCTCCATCCTGTGAGTGAAAAAATGTATTCCTAATCTGCCTTCTAATTTTTCCACCAATCACTTTAAACCTGTGCTCCCTCATTACTGACAGCTCTACTGACGTAAATAAGTCCTTTCCATAAGTCTTTACTCAGGTCCCTGACAATTTTGTACGTCTCAATTAAATCTCCCTTCAGCTTCCTCTATTGCAAGGAGAACAACCTCAGCCTATATAATCTTTCCTTATAACTAACATTTTCAGTCCTGGTAACATCCACACAAATCTCACTGAGTCATAGGCTCATAGAGATGTACAGCATGGAAACAGACACTTCGGTCCAACTCATCATGCCAACCAGATACCCTAAGTTAATCTGGTCCCATTTGCCAGCATTTGGTCCATATCACTCTAAACCCTTCCTAATCAAGTACCCATCCAGATGCCTTTTAAATGTTGCAATTGTACTAGCCTCCACCACGTCCTCTGGCTGCTCACTCCATATAAGCACCACCCTCTGCGTGTAAAAGTTGCCCCTTAGATCCCTTTTAAATCTTTCCCCTCTCACCATAAACCTATGCCCCCTAGCTTTGAACTCCTCTACCCTAGGAAAAAGACCTTGTCTATTCACCCCATTCATACCCCTTGTGATTTTGTAAACTTCTATAAGGTCACCTCTCAGCCTCCGAAACTCCAGGGAAAATAGTACAAGCCTATTCAGACTCTCTCTATAGCTCAAGCCCTCTACTCTGGCAACATCCTTGTAAATCTTTTCTGAACCCTTCCAAGTTTCACAACTTCCTTCCCATAGCAGGGAGACCAGAATTGCATGCAGTATTCCAATAGTGGGCTAGCCAATGTCCTGTATAGCTGCAACATGACCTCCCAACTCCTATACTCAATCCACTGACTAATAAAGGCAAGCATACCAAATGCCTTCTTCACTATCCTATCTAACTGCAACTCCACTTTCAAGGAAGTATGAACCTGCATTCCAAGGTCTCTTTGTTCAGCAACACACCCCTGGGCCTTATCATTAAGTGTATAAGCGCTGCCCTGATTTGCCTTTCCAAAATGCAGCACCTCACATTTATTTAAACTCCATCTGCCACTCCTCAGCCCATTGGCCCATTTGATCAAGATCCCATTGTACTTTGAGGTAACCTTCTTCACTGTCCACTACACCACCAATTTTGGTTTCATCTGCAAACTTACTAACCATGCCTCCTATGTTCACATTCAAAATCATTTATATGAATGACAAAAAGCAGTGGTCCCAGCACCAACCTTGTGGCACACCACTGGTCACAGGCCTCCAGTCTGTAAAGCAACCCTCCATCACTATTCTTTGTCTCCCAACTTCAAGCTAGTTCTGTATCCAAGTGACTAGTTCTCCCTGTATTCCATGTGATGTAATCTTATTAACCAGTCTGCCATGCAGAACCTTATTGAAAACCTTACTGAAGTTCGTATAGATCATGTCCATCTCTTTGCCTTCATCAATCCTCTCCGTTACTTCTTCAAAAAACCCATCAAGTTATATCTATACGCTTTCTTGTGCAATTACATCCTTTCTGTAATGAGTGCCCAGAACTGCACATAGCACTCAAGTTATAGCCTAACTAATGCTTTATATAGTTCCAGCATCAACCTGCTCTTAAATTCTGCTTCTGCATTGCTTCTTAACCTCCTAGTCAACCTTTCCTGTTAACTTTAGGGATTTGTGGACAATCATTCCAGGGCCCCTCACTTCATCTACAATTTATAGTATTCTACCATGTATTGCACATTTCTTTAATCAGTTTGATATCCCCAAAATACATCGCCTTACCCTTCATCAGGTTGAATTCCATTTGACACTTGTCTGCCCTTCTAACCAGTCCATTGATATCTTAATTGATGAAACATGGAGAGACAAAACAAAATAAAGAGTATAACTGTAACTGGGAGCAGAGGGACCTGGGTGTATACTTGTATATGTCATCAGCAGTGGCAGGAAATGTTGAGTGCATGATTAATAAAGCAATCAGTGTACCAGGCCTTAATAACAAGGGCATGGAGTACAAGAGCAATGAAGCTATGATGAATTTGTACATGACATCAGTTTGGCCTCACCTGGAGTATTGCATCCAGTTGTGGTTACCACAATTTAGGAAGGATGTGAGGGCGTTGGCGTGAGTATGGAAGAGATTTGCAAGAATAGCTCCAACAATGAGGAACTTCAGTTATAAAAAAAGAATAGAGAAGTTACTGTTTTCCTTGGATAAGAGTAGGCAGGAAGAGATCAGATGGAAGTTTTCAAAATCATAAGTGATAGGAGGCATGGTTGGTAAGTTTGTAGATCACACCAAAATTAGTGGTGTAGTGGACAGTGAAGAAGGTTACCTCAAAGTGCAATCATGAATCTGGACAGACTAGATAGAAATTGTTCCCTCTTGTGAAAGGATTGAAGGCAAGGGGCATAAATTTAAAATAATTAGCAAAAGTAACAAAACAAAAGTGATATGACGAAAAAAGCATTTTCAGATAGCTAGTGGTTAGTGTCTGGAATTCACAGCCTGCCAGTATGAAAAACAGGTTCAATGAATGCATTCAAAAGGGAGTTGGTCTCATTTGAAAAGAACAATGTGAAGGGTTACGATGAGCAAGCAGGAGAATGGCACGAAGTGAGTTGGTCATTTGGACAGCAAGTGTGGCTTAATGACATCCTTCTGCGCCTCCTATGATTTCGTGTTGTAACATTTCTGTGATTCGATTATTGCCAACCACCTTTTGCTTCTTTTTCAGTTTCCAGGATCTGCACTATTTTATTTTCTTGTTATGACGGAACAGCAGTTAGAGTGAAGAGAGAGAATGAGCTGTTTGAGGAGAGTGGTGATTACGGCCATTGTAAACGAGACAATAGATGAACATCAGTGATATTGGGAAATAGTAAGGGGATTGTAGCATACCGTGACTACTCTTGCGGAGAGCTTCTAATCCTCTTGCATTAGCTCTGTTCAACAGATACTCTATTAGATAAACTGATTTCTCGTGTATCCAAAATATCAATGAGTTTATTAATATTTTAAGTAATTAGTAACTAAAAGGGACGCAACTCAACCTTGCACAGGACTCATCGAAGTTGCGAACCGGTACCTTTCAATGCTTATGCGCGTTAACTAGTCATTATTTTCACTCTCAATTAGTTATTATCGATACCCCCAAAGAGAAAGGTAAGACTTTTCAACTAGACGGTATATAGTAACACTTTCACGTAATATCAGGCGTAAATACCATTCTTCAGCACAATTTTGAGTAAATTGCTGACAAATGATAAGTAAAATCTGTGGAGATGCCGGGGATTGAACCCGGGACCTCATACATGCGAAGCATGCGCTCTACCACTGAGCTACATCCCCTCCTATAATCCCACTTCTGTAAACGGTTCTTTGAAATTATGAAAACAATTTTCGGTCAACTTTTTTTAATGCTGTGAAAATGATGCTGCCAAAATTTTACTAATTATATTACTTTAAATCGCTCTCGTTTGCGATAGATAACTGCATCAGTGCTGTCTGCAACGGAAACAATGCTATTGCATACGTGTAAAAGGTACAGTGTTGGTCGTTTCTTCAAATTGTTTACAACATATTCACGAGAATATCTCAACTCCATTTGCCGAACCAAAAAAAGTGGAGATGCCGGGGATTGAACCCGGGGCCTCATACATGCAAAGCATGCGCTCTACCACTGAGCTACATCCCCTACGGAACAAGCTTGCAAACACTTACTATTTCTCGGTGCTTATGCTGTGTAATAGATTTGTTTTCAGTAGCTGTTTAATCCTGATTCAATGTGATTCGAGGAAAATTAAAAATGATCAAGAATCTGTGAAAATTGTTCGAAGTGAGGTCAAGGTTTTTGCAGTCCATTGGCTGAGAATACAGCGACCAGTGTAGGACTATAACTTCGTTACTGGAGTATGCCAATGGTAATATGGCTAACTATCGAAGTAAGAAGGAAAATACCCTAATTGCAAAAATAATAAATTCTGCTTAAAAGCAGAAAATGCTGGAAAACACTCAGCAAGTATTCTATTTTGCTTAATGTCCCTTGTCTATTTACCCTGAGCGGCTTGTAGTGAAAAGTTAGATCTGTGTAATAAAGTGAATTCTATAAGTGGTCAAATCTTGAATGTCCGAGACCAAATGGGTATCATACATCAGAGATAGTAGGAACTGCAGATGCTGGAGAATCTGAGATAACAAGGTGTAGAGCTGGATGAACACAGCAGGCCAAGCAGCATCAGAGGAGCAGGAAAGCTGACGTGTCGATGAGGACTCACCGAGTTTTTTCGATGAGGACTCACCGGACTCGAAATACGAAAGAGATAGTAAGAACTGCTGACCCCCTTAGTCGGGAGTATGTAGCGGACAAGGGAGCCTCCACCCTCACCATTCCCCAACCTCACACTGCCTGTTTCTATCTCCTTCCCAAAATCCATAAACCTAACTGCCCTGGCAGACCATTGTCTCTGCCTGCTCCTGCCCCACTGAACTCATCTGCACTTACCTTGACTCTGTTTTTCCCCCTCGGTCCAGGAACTCCCCACCTATGTCTGGGAAACCACCCACATCCTCCACCTCCTACAAGACTTCCAATTCCCTGGCCCCTAACACCTCATCTTCACTGTGGACATCCAATCCCTGTACGCTTGTATCCCCCACACAGATGGCCTAAAAGCCCTCCGCTTCTTTCTCTCCCGTAGGCCCAACCAGTCCCCCTCCACCGACACCCTCATCCGCTTAATAGAACTTGTCCTAACCCTGAACAACTTCTCCTTTAACTCTTCCCACTTCCTACAGAACCAGGGGGGTCGCCATGGGCACCCGTTTGGACCCAAGTAATGCCTGCCTCTTCATAGGATATATGGAACAGTCCCTTTTCCGCTGTTACACTGGCAGTATCCCCCAGCTGTTCCTTTGTTACATTGATGACTGTTTGGGCACTGCCTTGTGCTCGCACAAGGAGCTTGAACAGTTCATCAACTTTATTAACACCTTTCACCCCAACCTCAAATTCACCTGGACCATCTCCGATACCTCTCTCTCCTTCATGGATCTCTCTGTCTCTATCTCTGGTGACCACCTCAAAACTGACATCTATTTCAAACCCACCAATTCCCACAGCTACTTGGCACTACACCTCCTCTCACCCACCTTCCTGCAAAAATGCAATCCCCTACTTCCAATTCCTCTGCCTCCGCCATGTCTGCTCGCAAGATGGGGCATTCCACTCCCACACATCCCAGATGTCCTCCTATTTCAAGGACTGTAACTTACCCCCTCCAGTAATCAAAAATGCCTAAAACCGCATCTCTTGCATTTCCCATACTTCTGCCGTCACACCCCCTTCTCCAACAAAAATAAAGACAGAATTCCCCTGGTCCTCACATATCACCCCACCAACCTCCGCATCCAGCATATCATTCTCTGCCACTTCTGCCACCTACAATCCAACCCCACAACCAAAGAGATATTTGCCTCCCCACCCCTATCTGCCTTTCGTAGGGACTGCTGTCTCCGCGAATCCCTCATCCGCTCCATACTCCCCACCACATCCGGCACCTTTCCCTGCAACCACAGGAAGTGCTACACCTGCCCCTACACCTCCCCCCTCACCTCCATTCAAGTCCCAAAACAAACCTTTCATATCAGACAGGGGTTCACCTGTACATCTGTCAACTTGGTCTACTGCATCTGCTGCTCCCGATGTGGCCTCCTCTACATCGGTGAGACCAAGTGTAGACTCAGAGAACATTTCATAGAGCATCTGCGCTCTGTATACGACAAATGACAACACCTTCCGGTCGCCAATCATTTCAATTCCCCCAATAAAAACCGGAAGAACTGTGGATGCTGTAAATCAGGAACAAAAACAAAGCTCAGCAGGTCTGGCAGCATCTATGAAGGAAAAAAACAAAGTTAACGTTTCGGGTCTGGTTCTGAGGAATGGTCACCGGACCCGAAACGTTAAGTCTGATTTTCATTCCCCCTCCCACTCCCTGGGTGACATGTCCATCCTGGGCCTCCTCCAGTGTCACAATGACACCAGCTGCAAACTGGAGGAGCAACACCTCATATTCTGCCTCGGGAGCCTATAGCCCGATGGCCTAAATATAGAATTCATCAGTTTTAAAATCTCCCCACCCCCGGCCTCATCCCATGTCCAACCCTCCCTCTCATCCCCACCTCCTTCACCTGACACAACCTGTCCATCTTCTCTCACACCTATCTGCCCCACCCATCCCACTGACCAATTCCCACCACTCCCTACCTGCACTCACCTATCACAATCCCACCTACCTTCCCCAGCCCCACCCCTCCTCTCTCGATTTATTTCCCAGCTCCCTTCCCCCTCCCCATTTCTGAAGAAGGGTCCCAACTCGAAATGTCAGCTTTCCTGCTCCTCTGATGCTGCCTGGCCTGCTGTGTTCCTCCAGCTCCACACTGTCTTGTCTCTGACTTCAGCATCTGCAGTTCTTGTTATCTATCATTGAAACATAAGTGTCAAGAGAAACATTTCCCAAACGACCAGTCTAATAAAGTTGAAACAAAAGAAGCTAGTAAATGGACATATGGACCAGGAATGGACAGGAGAAAGTCACATCAGTTAGCGCTTGCAATAAGACAAAAATATTAAGTAATTACTGTGCTTCATTATTTGCCAGAGATACAGCAAAATTCAAAATACCTGATTGGAAATGATACAGTATCACAGAATGGTTGTAGCATAGCAAGCTTATTTGGCCCATGCCACCCAGCAACAAAAATTCAGCTAGAACCATTCACCTAGAACAGTTTGTCTCTCTGCAAATCTTTTTCTTCAGATTGTGCATCAGAGTTCAAAATAAATACAAGCATAGGAGCCTCGAAAACCCCCAAAAATCTGTGTAAATCTCAATGATGGGGTGACAAACAAGAGCAAGGTCGTCCTCCTATGTGGGAGAGACAGAGTAACAACAGAGTCAGCATGAGGCCCAGCTTCCAGGAGACATGCCAGCAAACACCTCAAGCCTGACCTTGAGCCGCTGCCATGATGTCTGGGAAGAAGTTACCATCATGCTTTTTTGAGAATAGCCCTATTTCGATGCAACAGCTATCCTTCAACTCCTTGTGAATATCACTATGGGAGGGCTGACAATTTTTTAAAAAAGATATAAACATTCAACAAGTCAGTCAAAATATATGGAGAGAACAAACAAGTCAACTTTACGTGGAAAATACTGGAGAAGCTCAGCACAATCAGTGGAGAGAGAAACTGTTAATATTAGTAGGTTAGGTCTTCCTTCGCAACTGAGAAATAAGTGATAAGCAAAAATATTAATAGAATCAGAAAGGAAGAGAACAGGGGGAATAAAGGAAACATAAAGACAAACATAAAAATAATATATGCAAAACAAAAGTGGCATTAGGAGTGGAATTGTATTAGACTATCTTATTTAAATAATGAACTGAACTAAAAGCCATTAAAAAATAAATCTATGATATCGATTGAAATTGAGGATGTTGTTAATGTCTAAAATAATGTAAACAAAAGGTTGCAAACTGCTGGGCAGATAAAAGATATATTGTTTGTGACGTTTATGCTGAGCTTTAAACTTTCAGTAACAAACAAAAACAGAAATTGCCTGAGAATGGCAGCAGTTTGACAGCATCTGTGGAATCAAAACAGGGTTCAGAACTGGTCACTGAACACAAAAATGGTGACTCTGATTTCTCAACACTGATGCTATCAGATCTGCTGAGTTTCTCTAGTAATTTCTGTTTTTGTTTGTTTCAGATCTCCACCATGCAGTTTTTTTGTTTTATTCTGTTTGAATTTAAACTTTCAGTGTTGAATTCAACTTGCTCATTTTCTAAATAAGCCAAATTAATACCGTAATTTTTTGGCACATGATGCTTCTCTATTACAACTTCATATTTTAATGTTGTCAACAAGTTATATGTGCTTACATTTGATTTCATTGTAGTATGAATTAGGAACAGCATTCCCACGGGGACATATTAGGCTCCTCTAGTAGTATTTTTGGCTTCTCAGTGAGAAGGCAATGTATTCCGATCTCATTCTGAAGACATTTTTAATTCACTCATATGACATGACCAATGCTGGCTGGGCCCAGCATTTATTGCATGTCCCTATTTGCCCCTTGAGAAGGTGGTGGTGAGCCACTTTCTTGAACTGCTGTGGTCCCATATGGTGTGGGAACACTCCGGTAGGGAGGGAGTTCCAGCATTTTGACCCCAGTAGCAAAGAAGGAACGGCTAATATTACTCCAAGTCAGAATGATTTTGTGGTCTCAGAGGGGAACTGGCAGGGATTGGTGATCCCCCTGCATCTGCAGTCCCTGTCCTTCTAGTTGGTAGAGGTCATGGGTTTGGAATGTACCATCTAAGGAGCCTTGGTGAATTTCTGCAGTGATTTTGTAGAAGGTGCGCACTGCTGCCACAGCACATCAAGTGGAGGGAGTGGATGTGGTGCCAATCAGTTGGGCTGCTTTGCACTGAATTTTGTTGTGTTTTGAATGTTGGTGAAGCTGCACTCATATGCAGGCAAGTGGAGAGTATTTCATCACACTCCTGTCTAGTGCCTTGTTGATGGTGGACAGGCATTGTAGAGTGAGGAGATGAGTTACTTGCTGCAGGGTTCCCAGCCTCTGACCTGCTCATCACCCCAGTATTGATATGGCTGGTGTAGTTTGGTCTCCCCTGCACCATCACGTCCCACATTATCTTCCACCTTTGTCCATTTGGCTGATCTTTCAAGACAACAATCAGTACGATTTCATGATTTTGCCCCAGCACCAGTGTCGGCCAGGATCACTGTCTGAAGCTTCCATTTAAGCAGCTGCTTCTGGCTGTCTGCCATTTGGAGTACCTAATATCTAGATTGGCAATTTAGTGCAATACTGAGAGAGTTCTGCATTCCAAGAAATGTTATTCAGATGTGTTATTGAACAAGAAACCTCATCTAATTTCTCAACTTGACTTACATGACCCCATAGCTGTATTCAAGGTAGTGTATGGAACTTCTCCCAGTATCCCAGTCTTTGGCATTTGTGCTATTAAATAACGAAATCCCAAATTCAAAAAGAAATCACCATGAATACAGAAATTAATATGACTTAATTGACTAATTAAAAAAAGACAGAATATAGAAATAGCCCCTGAAGTTCAAAATGTACACCATTAAAACCACAAGGTGACCTTCGAGAAGGTCTCAAAAAGTGTCCTTGAAAACTAAAAAGAATTTTTTCCTATGTCCCATATGCTCCACCTTCTCAACCTGCCGTGCCACCTTTGATAATTTGCAAATATATACCCTCTAGGTCCCTCTGCTCCTGCACCCCTTTCAGACTCCCATCCTTTATGTCATATTGCCTCTTCTTGTCCTTCCTATTGAAATGTATTTCTTCCAGCTTCTCTACATTATCCATTTTTAATTTGATATTACCCCATGTCCTTTTCTAATCTAAATCTTATGATTAAAAGGCTCACTTTTCCCCACAAGTTCCCCTGCTGACATTTATTTCACATCAACTTACTTAATAAATTTGTTCTTAAACATGTAACTTATTTGTCATCTACTTTTAATTTCTGTAGTAGCAGAGGTGGGGGGTGGTGTGGAATATGTATGTGTGGGAGAGGTGGTGGATGTTCAGGCAAGGAAGATCCGGGTTCTAGGCAACATCCTTAAAGCAATGTACTTCTCCAATCCTACTTCCTGCAGTTGGCTCCCAGGATATATGTACAAATGCACAGATATGACTTAATTACAATAACCCCGTCAAAGAAATCCCAAGAGTACAGAAACCACTCAAAAGGTCATTAGTTAGGCTTATTTCTCTCACTATTATAACATCACAGAAGTTGGCATGTCTGCATTTCATAGAAATACTCCGTTATTTTGGTACATGCTATTTGTAATCTTTGATCAGGTGCATACTGAAAGGCTTGATTCAGCTTTCCATTATCAGTTTTTATTAGGAGATACTACAACACCATTGATTGGTGCAATCAATTATCAGGGGAGAAATTGGATCTCTGTTGTAACATAGTCCAGAAATGGGGCTCTGGCCTGCATCTCCAATTGAACAGCATTTATTCTGAGCACAGAATTTTCAGGCATTCCTAATGGCTGCCTGAAAGAGACATTAGGGCTTTTGTTTTTGTTAATGAAAAGTCTAAAGCATGTATTGGGTACAAGAGTTAATTGCCCCTCGACCTACATAAGACCTAAATAGTTGTTCTTAAAAAGAATCTTGCAGGCCACCAGGAAAAAGATTATTTTTCAAAAATGTTTGCTTAGCATTGTGGCTCATGAGACAGAACAGTAGCAGAATTCCTTCCAGGTCTTTAGGACTATTACTGGTCACTATCCATAAACCCATTTCAACAACACCCTGTTTATTGAAAACTTGTTGCCAATTGAAGTACTGGGACAAAATTACAGGACAGCAAAACAGCAGCCTACCACTGGAATATAAACAGTACATGCTGTAAATATTCTGGAAGCATCAGTGGAAGAAAAATAGAGTTAATGTTACAAATTTTAGACCTTTGTTGAAACTCTTCAGGTGCAACAGGCACAAATAACTGGCCTGAATTATTAAGATTGAGGCCTGAGCCACAATTTCCTCAGGTTACCATCTTCTGGCACATTTTAAAAATGTATTGGTTCAGGTGATGTGGCCACTGCCGGCAGGGCCAGCAATTCTTACCCCTCATTAACTGCTGTTGAGAAGATGATGTTGATCAGCCTTCTTGAGCCACTGCAGTATATTTGGTGTAGGTATATCCATAGTGTTATTAGGAAAGAAGTTCTCTGATTTTGATCCAGTGACAGTGAAGGAATTATGATATAGTTCCAAGACAGGGTGGTATGTGATTTGGAGGGGAACTTCCAGGTGGTGGTGTACTGTGTTAGATGAGAGAAGACTGGCTTTGGAAAGTTCTTTTAGAGAGTCATTGAGATGTACGGCATGGAAACAGACCCTTTGGTCCAACTCATCAGTGTCAACCAGATATTTAAATTAGTCTAGTGCCATTTGCCAGCATTTGGCCCATATCCCTCGAAACCCTTCCAATTCACATATCCATCCAGATGCCTTTTAAATATTGTAATTGTACCAAAGTCCACCACTTCCTCTGGCAGCTCATTTCATACACGCACCACCCTGTGCATGAAAAAGTTGCCCCTTAGGTCCCTTTTAAATATTTCCCCTCTCACCCTATGGCCTCTAGTTTGGGACTCCCCTACCCTGGAACTACTTTTCACCCTATCCATGCCCCTCATGATTTTATAAACCTCTATAAGGTCACCCCTCAGCCTCCGATGCTCCAGGGAAAATAGCTCTAGCCTATTCAGCCCCTTCCTAATGCTCAAACACTCCAGCCCTGGCAACATTTTTTCTGAACCCTTTCAAGTTTCACAACATCTTTCCAGTAGTAGGGAGACCAGAATTGCACACAGTATTCCAAAAGTGGCCTAACCAATGTCATGTACAGCTGCAACGTTATCTCCGAACTCTTATATTCAATGTACTGACCAATAAAGGCAAGCGTACCAAACATCTTCTTCACTACACGTCTACCTGTGACTCCGCTTTAAAGGAACTATGTTGAAGGAGACTTGGTAATGTGCTGCAATGTACCTTATAGATGGTACACATTGGTGTCACTGTGCAGCAGTGTTGGTGGAAATGAATGTTTAAGGTGGTGGATTGGGTGCAGTCAAACAGATTCCATTGTCCTGGATAGTGTCAAACTTCTTAAGTGTTGTTGGAGCTGCACGCATCCAGGCAGGTTGGGAGTACTTAATCACATTGCTGACTTGTGCCCTGCAGATGGTGGACGAGCGATGAGTTAGCTACTGCAGGATTCCTATCCACTGACCTGATCTTGTAGCCATTCTACTTATGTGCCCCATCCAATTCACTTTATAGTCAAGAGTAGTCCCCAGGCCATTGATAGTAGCAGATTCAATGATGGTATTGCTGTTGAATGGTTGGATTCTTTCTTTTTGAAGATGGTTATTGGCTGACACTTGTGAAATGCAAAAGTTGCTTGCCACTTATCAATCCAAGCCTGGATGTTGTGCAAGCCTTGCTGCAGAAACACATGGCCTGCTTCAATGTCTGAGGAGATGAAAATGGTGCTGAATGTTGTGCAACCATTAGCAAACATGCTTACTTCTGACCCAATTTTCACATTGCCAGGTAGATGCCAAAGTTTTAATCATACTAGAACAGCTTGGTTACGAGTGTGGTACTTCTGCAGCACACGTCTTCAGTGTTATTACTGGAATGTTGTCAGCACCCACAGCTTTGTAGTATCAGAAACACAGTGTACTCACCACATATTTCAGCTGAAAATGAGCACAAATAGTATTTAAGCATTATGGTTTTTACTATAAGACCACATTTGACCTTTTGTAGAAACTAACTTTATAGTTATTCAATGCATTTCTTCTTAAAATAAACATTAGGAAATATATATATATTAACATCTCATATTCTCTCATTTACGGATATGGATTTCATCAGGTCTCCTGTTGTATTTTGCCACAATCTCCTTAGACAATAATAGGCATCAGTTTTTACCAAATAATTAGAGTCCAGACTAATATTCATATATGGATTAAATAGGTGTTAAAGTAAATGACAGACTACAACCATAGTAAAAAAAACCTCATGTGTTGAAAAATGATCAACTGAGCAAGCTGTAAAACCTAAAAGATTAAAATTAGGCACAGGCTCTCAACTGAAAGTTCAACCAACTCATTTAGACTCTGATTATTACAAGTCATTGCATCATCAAACCTCATTTGCAAAGTTTCTGTTCAATTTCTTGGCAAGAAATCATAGGCCACAACCGGTGCTATGTCTGATTTATCAATCAGCTTGAAAAGAAAATTCTTTTACTTTAAATGCTTTCAACTGAAGCATTTTTCAGTACAGCTCATTGCTGAAACTTGGGTACGCAAACTTATTTCTGAAGAAAAAGGAGTTTGATTTTGTTTTGATGTGCATCAGTACTGGTGAAGGGTTGAAATATTTCCAAATAAATGGTACAATATTATTAGTGCATGCTTTATTTTCAGGCGGTATTGTGTTTTCAGAATATAAGTCACAGTGAAGGAGAAAAGAGCAAGTAAATGGTCATTGTGTTGTTAAATGTCAAGATAACAGTTTGAATACAGAATGTAAATGTGTTGTTCAAGTGCTTGGCCCTTCTTTTTTATGATTTTCATAATTTTTTCTTATTCTGGAGAGACCTTACTTAAATTAGTTTAATTTGGATACTGGACAGATGTATCATTTCAATATTACATAAAACCAGAAGCTATTTTGGCTACAAATCATCCACTGGACTTTTGCCCAAATCGATCCATTCCAAGGCTTAATGCCAAAGGTTTGCTGTAGTCAGTAAATTTTACTATTAAATATTACTGGAAATTCTGGTTTATCTTAATTTCACAGCAAATAGATTAAAAGATTTTGCAGTTTCCGTAATGTTGATAATTGATTTGAATTTTAATCATCACAGAATAGTAAACCTTGCAAATCTGAAACACAATAGATTGTGCTTTCTAACCCCAAAATCACAATTTGTGTAATGTGTACATTCTCAGTTTATCAAAAAAAAGAATTACTTGTTTATTTGTACATTGATGTTATTACGTCCTGTGATTCTGATAAGTTAGAAATAATCACATTAGACTCAAAATTGTGGAGCTTCACATGTATTTCCTGAAGCTACCCATGTGGCTGCTAGACTGATAGTCTAATACGTTGTTATTTGGCGCATGATTCCATTGCAATAGTAATATGGCAGCTCAGGTTATAAATTCACATATCAGGGTAACAAGTGGGATAGATAAAGGGGAAGCAGTGGGTATATATATTTGAATTTTCAGAAGGTGTTTGATAAGGTATCACACATTAGGTAACTTAATAAGAGCCCCTGATTTTGGACAAAGTATTTTGGTATGAATAGAGGATTGGCTAACCTAATAGAAGACAGAGAGTTGGGATAAGGGGAGTTTTCAGGATGGCAATCTATAATAGGTGAAGTGTTGCAAGTTTACAGATGACACAAAAATAGGTGAAAAAGCAAGTGGTGAGCATGACACAGTCTGCAGAGGGATATAGTCAGGTCTGTGGACATAAAGTTGGCAAAGGAATATAATGTGGGAAAATGTGAGGTGATGCATTTTGGTGGGAAGGATAGAAAGAATTAGTAAATGGAGAAAGATGGCAGAAAGCTGCAGCATAGAGAGATTCAGGAGTCCTTGTGCATGAATCATAAAAAGCTAGCATCAAACTTCAGCAGGCGATAGGGAAGGGGAATGGAATGTTGGCCTTTATTTCAAAGGGAATGAAGTATAAAAGTAGGGAGGTTGTGCTAAATCTATACAAAGTCACAGCTGGAATACTATGAACAGTTTGGCTCTCTTATCTAGGAAAAATTATACTTGAATTGGAGACAGTCCAGAGGTTCACGAGGTTGACACTGCGTATGGAGAGACTGTCTTATAAGGAGAGGTTAAGTAGGTTGTCTGTACTTATTGGAATTTAGAAGAATGAGAGGCAACCTTATTGAAAGAAATTGGACTCTTTGGGGGCTTGACATAGTAGACGTGGAAAGATCAACTGATCTTGTGGGAGAGTAGAGGACCCGAGGGCATAAGCTCAGAATAAGGGGTCCCACATTTAAGATCGAGATAAAGAGGAATTTCTTTTCTCAGAGGTTTGTGAATCTGTGGAATTCTTTACCATAGAGGGCTGTTGAGCCTGGGTTATTAGCAATATTCAAGGCCAAGACATATTGATTTTTAATCAGTGAGGGAATCAAGGGTTATCGGGAAAAAGCAAGAAAGTGGATTGTCAGATCAGCCGTGGCCCCATTGAATGGCAGAGCATACTCAATGGGCTGAATGGCCTATATCTTTTAATATGTTTTATGCTCAAATTAGTTCCCAGCTCCTTAAAAAGGATAATAATATGACATCTGTTCTTGTTCCTCCATATGTTCCTATCTATATATATTATGCCTTTATATTAGCATAACTTTTCCGAACATTAACTTCAGTTTATAAAGTAAAGAAGATTAACAATTGAGTTTTATAAATAAACTAAATCCCTTAACATTAATTTATAGTTTGTTTTCTTCTCTTAGAAAAGCACTATTCGTAATATCATTTAGGTGTTAAGATTTTGTGCCTCCACATTTATGCTTAGCCTTAATTGCTGTCAGTGGTGAGTTGGCATACTGCACAGACAATGTTGTGCATGTTTCTGCTAGGGCTGTAGGAGTGTGATAATACAGCCAATCGTTAATAAATCCCACAATCCCTGTTCTTTAAAAAAATCCATATGTAGAAAATAATTACAAAGCAATGACAGAAACAAAATTGTTATCCATTTTTTAAAACTCCAGATTCTATGTTCTCACCAAAACACAAGACATCCTCTTCAAGGACATCTGATAATTTCTTACACAAATGTCTCTCTATGTAAAACAGTCTGACAACGAGTGTTTCACATAACCCATTCTATTTTTGAAATTTCACATCTTCCCAAAATTTCCTTCACAATAACAAAGTCAATTTTCAACATTTTCTGTTTACCAAAGACTTTAATGAAACCAAAGCAGTGGATTTGCAAGTATGGGATGAAGACAAAAATATTTTTCTTCTACCTTTTGTAGATATGGTGACTAGATTCATTTTGTCAATAGTAATTTATAAAAGAACAAAAAAAAACACCAAATTGCTCCTTTTTCAACAAAATAATGAAAAGATGCATATGAATGAATTTGGAAGCACTGGCAAAATTCAGCATGGGCAATGGTAGCAAATTTGTCAGTGAGGAATCAAAGACTATATGTGAGAATGTGAATGCAGTAGCATTACACACAGCAACAGAAAGTCCTTTTATTTATGGATTTGTGGAAGAACTCACACTGTGATTAAAGAAATGTACCAAAGAAATTCCTATTGACCAACAGAATTGTAAATTGAAAACTGCTTTAGCTTGGACAGTACATGCAAAAAACATGCTTCAGATGAATGGGGGCTGTAGCCAATATCAATTATTTCATGGCAGGAATCTGAAATACTTCGAATGATATGGAATTGTTCCTCAGCTTAGGAAGAGACTTTAATTAGTTCAATTTTTGTAAAACACTTGAATATCACTTGCGTACTAGTAGAAAAGCATTTATTATAGAGGATGTTTCAGAAATGATCAGGCCCATTAGATAAGTACTTTAATCCTAGAGACATGGCATATTACAAGAGGGAAAGGCAAAGTCAATGGAAAAACAATAATCGTGCAAGATAGTAACCAAACCATGAAAGCATATTCCACATAGCTTCCTGGCACTAATTGCACATTGATTGTTTTTTAAAATATTTGTTCATGGGATGTGGTGGTCTCTAACAGGCCAACATTCTAACACATCTTTAAGTGATGCGGAAAAGGTGGTTATGAACTTCCTTTTTGTATCACTGCAGTCTTTTGGATGTAAGGACACCCAGCATGCTATTAAGAAGGGAGTTATGGCTTTTGACACAGTCAGTGAAGGAATGGCAAAATAATTCCAAGTCAGGATGGTGTATGATTTGAAGGGGAATTTGCAGCTGGTAATTTTCCCATTGCATTTGCTGCCCTCGTCGATCCAGGTGGTAGAGGTTGTATGTTTGGAAGATGCTGCTGATGGACCTAAAGTGAGTTATTGAAGTTCATCTTGTAGATGGCACACAACATTGCCATTGTGTGTCAGTGGTGAGGGGAACATTGTTAAACATGGTGGATGTGGTGCCAATCAAGCAGGTTGCTTTGTCCTGGATGATGTTAAGCTTCTTGAATGTTGTTAGAGCTGCAATCATCCAAGCAAGTGGGGAATATTCCATCACACTCTTGACTTAAGCCTTGTAGATGGTGGACTGGCTTTGGGGAGACAGGAGGTGAGTTACTTGCTGCAGGATTCCTATCCTCTGACCTGCTGTTGTAGCCACAGTATATATATAGCAGGACCAGGACAGTTTCTGGTCAATGGTAATCCTCAGAATGTTTATAGTTGGGGCCATTGCTGATAGTATTATCATTGAATATAAAGTGATGATGGTTAGACTCTCTCTTGTTTGAAATGGTAATTGCCTGGCACTTGTGTAGCTTAAATATCATTTGCCATTTGCCAGCCCAAGCCTGGATATTGAGAAGTCTAACTTCATTTGAGCATGCTTCAGTATCTGAGGATTCATGAATGGTGCTGAACTTTGTGAAATCATCAGCGAACATCACCACTTTTGACCGTGGAATGGAGGGAAGGTCTTTGATGAAGCAGCTGAAGATGAATTGGCCTAAAACACTATCCTGAGGATCTCCTGCAGAGATGTCCTGGAGCTGAGAAAGTTAGCCTCCAACAAGCACAACCATCTTCCTTTGGGCTTGGTATGATTTCAACCAGCAGAGAATAGGAAGAATAGAGGGGCTGAATATTATTTAGCTGGAGAATAGCATAATTCACAAAAAGATAGCATATAAATACAGCAGGTAATTGAGAAGGCAAATAAAATTTTGGCCTTCATTTCAAAGGAAATGGAATATAAAAATAGAGAGGTCTTACTAAAACTATACAAGGCAGTAATTAGACCACACCTGGAATATGATGAAGTTTTGGTCCCGTTATCTAAGGAAAGATATTGTGGCATTTGAAGCTGTCCAGAAAATGTTAACAAGGTTGATCCTGGTTAGCAAGGGATTGTCTCATGAGGAGAGGTTGGGTAGGTTGGGCTTGTCCTCATTGACAGAATAGATGCAGAGAAATTGTTTCCCCTTGTGGGAGCATCTAGAATGAGATGCATAACTTCAGAAGAAGGGGTCTCCCATTTAAAACAGAGATGAGGAGGTTTTTTTTCCCTCAGAGAGTAGTAAATCTGTGGAATTCTTTACCACAGAGGGCTCTGGAAGCTTAGTCCTTAAGCATATTCAAGGCTGAGACAAACAGATTTTTAATTTGTGAAAGAGTAAAAGGTTATGGAAAAAAGGCAATAAAGTGGAGTTCAGGATTGTTAGATCAGCCACGATCTCATTGAATGGCAAAGCAGATTTGATGGGCTGAATGGCCTATTTTTGCACCTTGCTATATGTTCTTGTGGACTTGCCCGATTTCAATTGCCTGTAATGTTTCTAGCACTCCTTGATGTCACACTTTGTCCAAACGCAGCCTTGATGTCAAGGACAGTCAATCTTACGCCCCCTATGGAATTCAACTCTTTTGTCCATGAGTGAACCAAGGCTATAATGAGGCCAGGAGCTGAGTGGCTTTGGCTGAATCCAAAATTGAGAGTCAGAGCTATTATTGCTAAATAAACCCTGCTTGATAGTACGTTGATGACATCTTCCATTGCTTTACTAATGACTCTATGTTGACTAATGGGCCGGTAATTCACTGTGTTGGATTTGTAATGCTTTTTGTGCACAGGTCATACGCAAATAATTTCCACATTGTTGGGGGAGATACAAATTTTCTAGCTGTAATGGAACAGATTGGCTGGGGGCTTGGCAAGTTGTGGAGCATAGCATTGTTGAAATGTTGTCAGGCCCAAAGCCTATCTAGTAGCTTGTATGTTCAGCCCTTTGTTGATATCATGTGGAGTGAATTGAATTGGCTGAAGACTGGTATTGTGATGCTCGATCAGACTAAAATGATCAGCCATTCAGCACTTCTGGTTGAAGATTGGTGCAAATGCTTCAGCCTTATCCTTTGCATCAATTTGTTGGCTTCTCCATTATTGAGGATTGGTATATTTGTGGACTGTTCTCCTCCAGTGAGTGTTTAATCATCCACCACATTCATGACTGGATGTGGCAGGACTGTAGACCTAAGATCTGATGAAATTAATTAGCTCTATCGATCAGTTGCTGCTCATGCAATCTGGCATCCAAATAGTCCTGTGTTTTAGTTTAACCAGGTTGACATCTCACTTATAGGTGCTGCTCATTTCATTCTCTCCCGCATTCTTCGTTGAACCAGGATTGATCCTCTGGCTTAATGGCAAGAGGATCTGCCAGGCCATGAACTTGCAGATTGTGTTGAAGTATAATACTGCTGCTATTGATGGCTCATGATACCTCAAGGATGCCTAGTCTTGAGTTGCTAAATCTGTTTAAAATCTATTCCATTTACCACAGCATTGCTGCCACAGCACTCAGTGGAGTGCATCCTCTCTGGAGATAGGACATGGTCTCCACAAGGATGTGCAGTTGTCACTCCTACTGACATTGTCACAGACTGGTGCATCTGCAGCAGGCAAATTGGTGAGGATGAAGTCAAGTATATCTTTTCGTCTTATTGGTTCTCTCACCACCACCCAAAGACTCAATCTAACAGCTGTGTTCTTTAGGATTTGACCAATTCGTCAGTAGTGGTGCTGCCAAGAATTGAAGTTCCCCACATACAGTACATCATATACCCTTCCCATCCACAGTGCTTCATCCAAGGGGTGTTCAACATGGAAGAATACTTATTTAATAGCCAAGGGAGCAAAGGGCGGCAGTCAGCAAGAGTTTCCTCATGTTTGACTTGCACAAATGCTGGAAACTGAAGGTGCACCATGCAGCTTACACAAACATCTGATGGACCTTTACAGATAACTGATTGAGGTAGATATGGTCTGACTATATGTAGGTCAAGTGATAGTGAAGGTTAGGATAAGATCATTTGTCATAAAAATCAAGTCTCAAAAGTTGGGTCTAGACTGATATGAATGTCAGAGTGGCTACCGTGTGGAGGAAAGCCACCATATTAGGAAGAGCAGGAAAATGTGCAGGAATGCAAGACAGACTAAATTGGGAGCCCTGAATCACAGTCTTACCTAGAGAATGCTAATAAGATCCCAATAAATCAGGTCAGATTCTCAAAGGAGCAAAATTCTACAACGGAGAAGTTTAATTTGGCAATTAAACTGGCTGTGCATATAAACTACACTGGATACTTGCAATGATTTATTAGAGTTAGGAGTTGTGCTGAATTATACTATTATTAGCGAAGTGATGAAAAGAAGGCTTTGAAGAAATTGAGTTGAGAATAGTTCAGAACAGAAAGTTATATTGATAATTGTTCATTCTGGGACAATGTCTAATCAAAAAGAGTGTCTCAGACAAGAGGGTGAGGACTGAAACCAAGTAGTTTGTGCAAGTCACCAGCTATCGGACTATTTTGCAAAAAGAACTATTTGTCCAAATAAGTTATTGGTTGTCCTTGAAGAGGGACTCCATGTCTTATTATGAATTTTGAGAGCACAAAAATATTCATGTTCTAAACTTATTTTAATCTTATTGTTTTTAAAACTGGGGGTACTGTGGAATGTGTTAAAGATTGAGTAATAAACAACAAAATACAACACTCAAGAAGCTTGACTCCATCAGGACGTAGCAGTGCACTTGATTGGTTCCACATTCACAAACTTTTAAATCTCTCGACCCTGATGCTGAGTAAAAGCAGTTTGTGCCATGCACAAGATGCACAGCAGAAATTCATGAAGGCTCCTTTGACAATACCTTCCAATCTCATGACCACCATCATTTAGAAGGACAAGGACAACAGATACATGGGAAAACCACCACCTACAAGACCTGTCCAAGCCATCCTGATTAGGAAATATAAATATGACCCTTCAGATGGATAAAAATCCTAGAACTCCCACCATAATGGCATTGTCGGGTTTGCAGTGGTTCAAGAACGCATCTCACCATCACCTCCTCAAGGGCAGTTAGGGATAGACAATAAATGTTGGCCCAGCCAACAGCATCTATATCCCATGAGTGAATTAAAAAATAGTTTGTAGTATCATTTTATATGTTTTGTCATGAATTTTGTTTGCTAATTTAAGAAATAATAGAATACTCTTAGTATCTAATAGTTCTGTTGATGGATATTCAATATCTAATAAGCAATTAGGAAGGCAAATTGTAAATTGGCCTGCATTGTAAGACATTTTGAGTTTAGAAATAGGAATGTCTTAATGCACTTATACAAGGCCTTGATGAGACTGCACCTAGAGTATTGCATGAGTATTACCTTAGAAAGGATATATTTTTGCCACGGAGAGGGTATGGTGGGGTTTCACTCGGCTGATACTGGAGATGGCAAGACTACCCTGTGTTGAAACATTAGTTCAACTGGCTTGTGTTCACTCAAGTTTAGAAGAATGAGAGGGGATCAGACTGAAATGTATAAACTTCTAACTGGGCTAGACAGACTACATGTAGGGAGGATGCTTTTCCTGGTTGGGAGTCTAGATTCAAGAGATACAAATGATTTGATTTAATTTATTTATTACTGTCACTTGTACCTAGGCGCAAAATTTTGTTTTGTGTGCAATATAGGCAGATCATACCATACAAACATCATAGGGTGATTGAACATAGCAAGGAATGCAAAGTTACAATTGCAAAGAAGCTACACAAAAAGCAAGATCAACATTAGATTTGAAATTTGACAGGTGCATTCAGAAGTCTAATAACAGCGGGGAAGAAGCCATTCTTGAACCTATTGGTATGTGTGTTTAAGCTTTTGTATCTTCTGCCTAATGGAAGAGGGTGGAAGAGATTATAGTCGGGGTAGGAGGGGTCTTTGACGATGTTGGTTGCCTTTCTGTAGCAGTGAAAAATGTAGCTGGAGTCAATGGATGGAAGATAACAAGGTGTAGAGCTGGGTGTACACAGCAGGCCAAGCAGCATCAGAGGAGCAGGAAAACTGACGTTTCGGGCCTAGACACTTCTTCAGAAATGAGGGAGGGGAGGGGTGTTCTGAAATAAATGGGGAGAGAGGGGGAGGCATGCGTGATGGACTGGGCTGTGTTCACAACTTTCCGCGTTTCTTACAGCCCTGGGCAGAGCAGTTGCCATACCAAGCCATGTCAGTCTCAGGGTACAGGGTAGATCATTTAGGTCTGAGAAGAAAAACATGTTCTTTGACTACGAGGATTGTGAACCTGTGGAATTTTTCATTACAGAAAGTTGTGGAGGCCAAGTCACTGAATATATTCAAGAAGGAAATAGATTTTTATATATACTAAAGGCATCAAGGGGTATGGAGACAAAACAAGAATATTGCATTGAGGTAGATAATCAGCTAAAATCATTCTGAATGTGGAGCAGGCTCGAAAGCTGAATGGCTTACTCCCATTCCGAGTTTCTATATTTAAATAAGTGTTGGCAATTGTTATTTAATTATATTTGGATATGTAGGAGGGCCTTATGATGTAGTAGTAATGATCCTACCTCTGAACCAGAAGGTCTGGTTCAAGTTTCAGCTCTTCCAGATGTGTGTCATAAGTTCAAACAGGTTACTTTAACAATATATACTTGAATGAACAGGCCACATATATGGAAAAGTGATAGTGTCATGCTTTTTGACCAGAGGTTTAAGTTTAAGTCTCATGTACCTTGGGGAGGATGTCATAACATAACCGAACAGATTGATTTAATAAATAATTACTTGTCTGTGTAAGGACCTTGTGGCATAGTGGCAGTATCCCTGACTCCAAGAGAGGAAAGACTTCAGAAGGACGATTTGTGATTAAGTCCCACCTTCCCCAGACATAACACTTGTGTAATTAGATGTTTAGAGAGAATCCCCTTCCAGTGACATTTGAATTTAGAAATCTCTTAAGCTTCCTTTATAATTTTGAATTAAGTTACCAAACATCTAAGCAGCTGTCTTATATTTATTCGTTTTGATTTCATCAAATTTGGTTTCCTAAAAGAGTACCTGGACATGTCAATAAAGAGGAGTCAGCCAGCACGAAGTGGGCGTTGTTTCAAGTGGAGCTGTAAGCTCAGTGGCAAGCAATCAACAGTCCTGGTGCATTCTTCACTAATAGGCTTGGAGATTCTCTAACAAAATTCATTGTGTCCCATTGCTTTCTATATTGTGTAATCAGTGTCAATTAAGCTCAAGGAATACACGAACAGTTTGGACACCATGCTACAAAATTACTGATTTTTCCATCATAACCAATAGATTTAGTGGGACTTTTTCTGTCATTCTCTTTTGTCCTATGATGTATGCTTGATTAAAATTAGTTTCTGATGGCCTTATACAATGCCATAAGGCTCGTTGAAATTTCTCGAAAACCTAATAAATGTCCCTGTCCCTACCTGTAGGACATTCAAGTGTTCAGAAAAAGTAGAGTGAATTGTTGTCCCTTTCTAGGTTAAGTTCAGTGTACTCATTGCCTGTGCCCCCTCTGTCATTTATTGTGATATTTAACCTGTGAGAAGATGGATAGGCAAACTGCCAATATAGTTTTAGTCATAAAGTCAGACAGCATTGAAACAGACTCTTCAGTCCAACCAATCCATGCTGACCATGTTCCCAAACTAAACTAACCCCACCTGCCTGTGCTTGGCCCATATCCCTCCAAACCTTTTCTATTCATGAGCATATCCAAATGTTTTTTACACATTGTAACTGTACCTGCATCTACCACTTCCTCTGGCAGTTCATCCCACACACGCGCTACTCTTAAGGTAAAAAAGTTGCCCCTCATGTCCATTTTAAATCTTTCTCCTTTCATCTTAAAAATATGCCCCCTAGTTTTGAACTACCCCACTCTAGGGAAAAGAAACTTCTCATTACCCTTATCTATGCACCTCATGATTTTATAAACCTCAATACCTCAATACCATGCACCCCTCAACCTCCTATGCTCAGTGAAAAAAGTCCCAATCTTTCCAGTCTATTTTCATATCTAATACCTCCATTCCCAGCAACTTCCTGGTAATTTTTTTCTGAACCCTCTCCAGTTTAATAATATTCTTCCTATAACAGGGTGAGCAGAATTACACACAGTACTCCAGAAGAGGCCTCACCAATGTTCTGTACAGCCTCGACATGACAACCCAACTCCTATACTCAAAGGTCTGAGCAATGAAGACAAGCATGCTAAATGCCTCCTTAACCACCCTGTCTACCTATGACGCAAACTTCAAAGAACTATATACCTGAAACTCTAGGTCTCTCAGTTCTACAACACTACCCAGGGCTCTACCATTAATTGTATAAGTCCTGTCCTTTTTTGTATTACCAACATACAATACCTCACATTTATCCAAATTAAACTCCATCTGCCACTCCTCGCCCATTGACCGAATTGATCAAGACCTTTTTTGTAATCTCAGACAACCTTCTTCACGGTCCACTATACCACCAATTTTGGTGTCGTCTGTAATAATTAGATAATTAGATAGTAAAATAATTAGCCTTTATACCTGAAAACTCCTATCTCCTGATGCAAGTAACAACAGCTAATACTTTGATTAGAGAAGTTATGTATTGCTAAGGGAATTCAATAAGGTCAAATTGTGTAAATGGTAAATCCACTGACTTCTGAGGAAAAATGGGTTTGTTGTGTTCCATGTCCAGTGTTATCTGAGCCTTTTTCATAGAGAATTTATTCAACAGTAATTCAACAAGTTGCTTCACTTGGCATATTTGTGCTGATTTAAGTGGTCTATGTTACAGGGAGCCCCTGCTCTTTTCAGTGATTTCAGCATGTTATCCACTAAACTGAACTCCCAAATTTTTTAACCTTGCTTCACATTAACATTTTTACCATACCACTCTAGACACTGTGGATATGCATCGTTGTCGACATAGAGGAGGTGATGGCCTAGTGGTATCAGTCGGACTCTTAAGTGAGAGACCTAGGTAACAGTCTAGTGATGCATGTTCGAATCCCACCAAATGGTAGAATTTGAATTCAGTGAAAATCTGGAATTAAATATCTAATGATTACCATGAATCTGTCGTTGATTTTCAGGAAATATCCAACTGGTTCACTAATGTCCTTTAGGGAAGGAAATATCTATCCTTACCTGGTCTGGTCTACATGTGACTCCAGATCCACAGCAATGTGGTTGACTGTTGATCAGAGGGCAATTAGGAATGGACAATAAATACTGGCCTAATCAGTGATGTCATCATCATGTAAATGAATAAAAGTGTATAAAATTGCATCTGCTTCTTGGACCATACCCTAGGTATTGCTGGGGTTCATTATCCAGTTATAATTCCCCAAGTCCTCTCATCTGTCATAATTTCCAGGGGAATATCCTCACTCCTTTTTGTATTGATGTTTTCAGCATATATTTAGGTGATCCTGCATTTCTACTATCATTGAATCATCGAATCTTTGTGCTGCAGCTGACTATCCCATTTGAGCCATGAAGACTGCTTGCAATTAATGTTTTCACAGGAATTTTTTATAGGGTATCTGACATCCAGCATACCCAATAATCATTTTTCAAGGTTCATGCACAGGAGAAATGTCCAAAACCAGAAGTCAATGCTATGAATGCAATTGATATGCCGATTGACATGCGCAGACCCATGGAACTTGCAATCTGCACAGCTTAGAGGGAACAATGCTGAGTTTATTTCTGAAAATCTAATTCTGATTAATATGAGAAGTCCTTCCATGTTCCATACCTTAGCACAATCCAATAATTTAAAGGTAAGCACTGTGTTAGAAATCTCAAAATAGAATTTATGCAGCCATATGTATAGCTTATCAAATTCCACGATATATTATTTTGTAGAATATGCATCCTCCTTGCTAAACTTATCAAAGACTGACTAGGCCTCATTCATATTTAATAGGTCTGCTTAAAAATAAATTTTGTCTATAAATTTTAATAGGTTATCTAAATCTTCATCTTGAGCTTTCACTCTGAATACTTTTACATTTGATTCTGTTTTTAGTCAGAAATGATAGTGCCAAGGCCTACTTTGTTTTTTCCTTTGATGAAGTCATAACCCGTGTCAAAGTATCCATTTCAGTTTTCTATTGATCCTATGGTTCAGCTTCATAACAGTGAGGAATCATATTCTCATATTTTACTTTTGGTTTCGTTCATTCTCCAGAGTAATTCAAATTACAACCTTCAGTCTGAAAATAACTAAAAATGTCCTTTTTTCCATGGGGTGACCATTTTCTGTTACCAATAACAAATAAGACAGTATTCCTTATTGGATAGCGTTTATTGACTATTTAGTTTTACAGCTCTTTCCTTTCTCTTAGCTTTATAGGTGTTTCTTATATAAATACTCTTAGATGCATAATCCCACTGTATGTTTCTTCTTAACCTTCAATAAAGACATTAATAAACCTAAAATATTAACCCAACCTCAATATCAGTCAGAGATTAGGTGTGCCTGTGTAAGAGTTAAACTCCTTTTACTTGTGCATCGCTGAATTATCTTACTTCCTCCTGGTTACTTGGAGAGAATATCTTGCTTGGCAGAGCACCATTATACTTCAGAGATAGCAGGAACTGCAGATGCTGGAGAATCTGAGATAACAAGGTATAGAGCTGGATAAGGGTCTAGGCCCAAAACATTAGCTTTCCTGCTCCTCTGATGCTGCTTGATCTGCTGTGTTCATCCAGCTCTACACCTTGTTATCACCATTATACTTCCTTCTTTTTAGCTGCTCTGCAGGTGCTTTCAAGTCAGCTTTCAGAGGTATTGATCGGAGTGGTAATAAGATACAGTTTAGATCTTTTATCACTTAGATATCATGAGTTTCTCTTGATTGTCTGAATGCGTCTTTCTATAAAACCATGTCCCTTGGGTAATACAATGCAAAGGTGATGATCTTGAACTTCTACTGCTTAGCGAGTTCCTGTACTTCTTTGGAGGTGAATTGGGTTCCATGATCACATATTATTCTTTCAGGAATCGCTTTCTCAGTAAACAGCTATGCTATGATGATTAGCCTGGCTGTCAAATCTTTCAGCTTTCAAATAAAAAGAACCTTTGAGTAATAGTTTAGTACTATGAGATAATATTTTTGATTATGTGTGAATAAATCAAACTTCGATGGTATACCATGTTCTGAGTGGTACTTCTGTAACTGTCATCTCTGCTTTCTGCTGTGTGTTTCCATACATCTGGCATAAATTACATGTAGAAATCATTTTTGTAACTGCATACTTAGTATATAGATGATCTGGGGTACTTCTGTAACTGTCATCTCTGCTTTCTGCTGTGTGTTTCCATACATCTGGCATAAATTACATGTAGAAATCATTTTTGTAACTGCATACTTAGTATGTAGATGATCTGCCTCTGAGTTCACACTTCTCCAATCCCATGTGACCTTTATGTTTCTTTTGGAGAAGTTCTTTCTGCATTGGTTTTGTTAAAATTGTAATGATTATGCATGATCCAGTAACAAAGCACCACCTTCTAACGTGATGTCATGTCTGATCGACTAATAATGTCATAGAGCGTGCTTTCACTGCTGTACCTTGGCAGGCTATCCCTTGCTGAGTGGCTAAGAAGCATTTGTAACTCTTCCTCTTTGCCAGTCTCATTTGTATTGTGACTCAGTTTTAGTGGTGTACATTTATAAGGTGATAGATCTTGAACTTTATTTCAAGGCTTACTGAGATAAACTGCAACGTTTCACAATTGCTCAACCTCAGACAGCTGGACCATTTATTTCAGTGACATAGAAGATACAGTTTACATTTTTTCCTCTATGTCTCCCTCTGATTTGGGTTGTTCCTAGGTATTGAATTCAGGTGTCCTGTATGCCATTACTACAAAATTGCTGGCTTTTATAACATCTTTCCTTGGGTACCCATTTTCTTTCAAATTTTCAGGAAAGGCCTTCTGGTAAACTCTGAGGGGAATTATGTTCTTTTCTTCTTCACTGTCAGGTTTCTTGGCTTATTTCTCAATCTCTTCTCCACCTAAATGGTTGTAAGATTTTCTTTTTCTGTGAGAACTGTTGTATTCTGCCATTTCATTCAATTGTATAGCTCCAGTGCCTATTGTGTTCCCAAGCACTCATCATCAATCAGAATAAGAATTTTCTGGTTCTTTTTATTTCTCATTTCCTTTTTATCCTCTGGTAATTCATTTACCATTCTCTTGCTTTGTTCCGCATGTTTTCCCACCGATTTGACTTTCTTGATCTCTACAATTCAATCCATAGATGAATTTATGTCCACAGCTCTTGCGCATCTTTTCTCTATTTGGTATACATTCGTTTTTTTTTCCTGTTTCACACATCAACTTTGCTGCCTTTCCCTTGGCTTAAATGAAAGCTAGCCATTTGGCTGAAAGCAACTTCATCTGTCGACTTGTGGTTTCTGATAGTGAATACAGCCTGTGATATTGTGAGCAGTTTTTCTCTCCCTTGCTTTAATAAATTGGTTAAATTTTATTGGATTTTTACTCATAATCAGTCACTGCCACTGTGTCTTTTGATTGCTACAAGATAGAAATAATCACAATTCTGACTCAAAATGCTAGAGTTTCATTTAGTGTATTTCTTGCAACTTTTTTTTAAAAACTTCACCTATTTTTCTAATCAAACTATTCAGAGATGTTATTACACACATCAGGAGCAGGTGGAATTTGAACCCAGGTCTCTCAGCCCGGTAGCAGGGATACTACCACAGTAACTCTCTATGTGCTGTTGGACTGATAAATTGATGTATTGTTACTTGCCATGTGACTCCAATGCAACAATGAATGTGGCACACTGGGGTATATATACATTCACATAACAATTAGCTCCTTGTCCTTTACAAGTAATATAACATTAGAACAGATGTATTGTCATATGATGATTTCATATTTATAAGGAAAAGTCAGCTACTTCCTAAGTAGACAGGAAAATTTGAAAAACCTTGTAAACAGGTGTTGCTTTCATGCTGTTGTATTGGCATTGACAGTGCAATAGAGATGATGATGTTCTATTCACTTTAGTGAAAGGCACAGAGATGGGATTTGAAAAAAAATGATTTGCTGGAAAAATATAAGAAATACCAATAACACTTCTTTACTCATTTGATAATTAACTGTATTTTAATGTTCTCTCAGAACTTTATAATTGTTTTTAGATTGAAAAGTATTGTTTGTCATATTGAACTTCCTTATTGGCATGATTGCTAAAAAGTAACATATAACAGAGGTATACAAAGTGTTCTCAGAATAAATAGATACTTGATCTCAGCTGGAGTTGCTACAATAGTGTTCCAATTTCCTGTGCTAAGGGGTGGGGCGTGGTGAAGCATTCAACGAGGTTCCCATTTCTAATCATTATATTGCAATTTATATATGTGTACACTTTGGGAGAAGGGACGACTAAGCTTAACCCTAATAGTTGATTTGGAAAAAATAACCTACTGGCACTCATTGTTTGGCTTAAGATGTGAAGAGTAGATGAATTACTTTGTGGTGGCTAAAACTGGAAAATTAGTGGCAATGAGTAATTTCAAAAGTCAAAATTATGACTAAACATGATGAGAAAGGTTAGAGGTGTAAGAAGATATAGTGTATTTCAATTTTAGTTCAACTTGGCCATTTTTATATTGTTTACTGTAAAAACTAACGTGAAGGGAAGATAATTTATCACTAACATGTAGAAGAAGAAACCATTTTATATCCTGCATTAACTACATATATTAATCAAGGTGCTGTATTAAGTAGTGATGAGTCATGAAACAGATGATTGATTATCAAGATTCATTACTTTTATAATAAATCAATGTAATCAATATTAATTTTAGAAAGGCTGTGGATTCATTCATGTATTAATAATCATTGTATAAATTAAAAATTCTCTTTCTCATGGGAAAGTGCAGTTTCTAAGGAGGTTTTGTTTTGGAATGCTGACAAAAGTCTGAGTCAGTACACCTTGATCTTGTAAGAGTCTAACTTGAATAGTTTCGTAAAGTCAGATTGAGCAACAGAGAAACTTAACTTGATTTTAATCCTGTTGGAGATACAAAGGATAATATAGTATTAGGAAAGGAGGTACTAAAGATAAATGACCAAACTTACCTAGCAACAGATAGAGCTGGTCATTAGAATAAACAATAGTCTAATTCTGATATAAGTTGTTCATACAAGGTTTAAAAATAGGAGTTCTGCAAAATGTTTTGTTGTTTGCCAGAATTTAAAGTCTCCAGAGTATGAGTTATGTGTTAATCCACTCAAGCTGTTTGACACCAGACCAAAGAGCTGAGAAGGTGAATCCTTCACTGTAGGAAGTGACCTACACAGCAATGGAATGTGTAACTGCCTAACCTGTTCTTTGTTCTAAGTTTATAAAAGTATATCCTTCTTTCAAAAAAACTTTCTAAAAGTTGTGATCCAAAGAGCCCTTCTGTCTTAATCGGTTAAGTCCTGTCTGAAAAATTATAGATTTATTAAGTCACTTATAATTGCTGGCAATTGGAGTGGCTGAAATCAAGTGTTTACAATCTGAGCAAATTGGACCGGTATCTAAAATATCAACAAATTGGCGACTCTGGAAGCAAGACCAGACTAAAAACTGAACATTTGATCAGTTAAAGTGGACTAATGGTCTAAAGACATGCCTTTTTCTTTTTGTGCTTTTTAAAAACAGTGAACTGAAATGAGAAATAACTGTTTTGAAACCCAGGTATTTATAAGGAAGGCTACATGTTTTGAAAGTAAGTAATTTGATACCTACTGTGAACTCTGTCGTGTAACTACGGGTTCTATCAGATGAATTGGAGCTGAAACGTTGTTTACAAGTGTTGCTGATTGGTTTGTGGACAAGGAAACAG
>NC_063338.1:41286188-41323814 GCF_021869965.1 Rhincodon typus
TAGCTGTTTTAAATTCAGGAACTGCCTGTCTATATTTAATGCACTTTCAGTTGATTTTTGACTTCCTTACATTCTTGTGCTGCAGATCACTTAGCTCAGATGGCTGGATGGTGTTTGTGATGCAGAGTGATGTCTATTACCATAGGTTACCATGAAGGCCCTGGCTTCTCAATGTCACCCCTCACCGGAGGTGTGGTGATCTTCAGGTTAAACCATCACCAGTTGTGTCTCTCTCCATCTCTCTCGATAGAGAAACTCTGTGGCCCTCTGGGACTGTGGCACCTTTACTCTTGCCCTGCTCACCCTACCAACCCTTCTACCCATCATATTCCTTGCCAATCTTAATTAACAAACTTCCTTATTGTTCACTCAAGAAAGCCAGGTTCAGGTTAAATTGGTTCATTTTGAAAGATAAGTTCATTTAGTTCTGGGGAGGTAGGTATTTTCAAGGGAAGGGATCAGTTTCTAAATTAACCTTGTCATGACCAAAGGCAAGCGAATGAAGGGGAACCATTTCATCCCTCTCATCAGGAAGCTTAATAATTTTGAGATCTATCTGTAACAAATAGGGGAACCTCTCATCCTTTCTTCTTTTGCATTTGCCCATGCACAGATTTTCAACTTTTCTGTTGGCTTCTCAGCCTTTAAGTTTTCTTTATTTCAAGCACCATCACGCTCTCTTCTCAACCTACTCATTCTACCTTCTCTCGTCACTTCCTCAGCTAGTACTCTATCCTTGAACTCACCGTCCAAATATTTTCTACTGCATATTACCTCTATTTCAAGACACTTGGTTTTAAACGTCCATGTGCAGCAACACGTGCATTAATATTTCATGACTAGGTTGCAACATAAACATTCAAAATTCAACATTTACCTGCAGTTCCTCAATCACCTGCAAATGATATTGCAATAGGGCTTTAAAAAAAACGTAAAGACAAGCTAGGTAATATTGGTTGTCAAGCCTAACATAGTTAAATGGTCTGTAAAGTCAGTGAAGACATTAGGGAAAAATCAGCTTCACAGAAAGAACAATACACAAGTGTTTTGTAATATTGCATCACATTTTATGAAAAGAAAATTTGAAAGCAATATACTTTTCCCAAATTAGAACTCCTTTAGTTTGAACACAAAAAGCTAGCTTTATTAATATCACTTTTCATTCCATAACTGCTGCCAAACATAGAACAAATTTTATCTTACCTGCCTTTCAAGATCTTGCCCAGTAATGCCAGACTCCACATGAGCTGTCAAGTTCTTTTCATCAATCCACAATATTCGATTCTATTTTTGTAAGAAATTTAAACAAAGTAATTGCATCTACTTCGGTCCATTAAAAGCCTCTCTTTACATGTGCATCATCTATCAATACTTGCAATTAAACTACATATGATACACAACATTTAACAGTTCTTGTCTTAGTGGGTAAGGTTCCATGTGTGCATGGCAACCTCCAATACCTTAAAAAGTAATTTTTTTCATCATTTGTAGCAATTCTAAGCAGACTTTTTTCAAAATTTTTTATTCATTCAGGGGCTGAGGATGTTGCTGACTCGACCAGCATTTATTGCCTGTCCTTAATTGTTCAGAAAGGAAAGTTAAGAGTCAACCACATCACTATCTGTCTGGAGTCACATGTAGGCCTGATCAATCAGGATAGCAGTTTCCTTCCCTAAAAGGCATTACTGAACCTGATGGATTTTCCTTAGTGGGAACAGGACATGTCTGATCCCACCCAAGATCTAAAATGAGCATTCTTCCAGCAGGGACTACTGATTAAAACAATCAAGAGTAGGAACCACTCATCAATATCGGAGTATAGGGGTTAACTGTAGCAACTGCAACACTACCTTTGGCCAAGATCAGCAGACTTAGCACATACCACAAAGCAAACTTGGGAATATTCCTTTTATTCATGTCTAACTAGTATCATTGTTACTGGTTTAGTCACGGTAAAGCCTCACAGAGTGGTTAATATTACATGTGCTAAACTTTGGATATCTGCATTTGAAACACTTAGTCACACATTAACTTGATCAGAGCCCAAAAGTTGAATTTAACTGTTGTATGTCACTCAGTGCTTGATACCTGAACGGCAAAAGCAGATTTATGATTTTGCAAGAACTTCAGTGTTACTCAAAGAATCAGTCCTGAACTGAGAACCCACTAAATCACCTCTCTTTAAAAGTTTTTGTGACATCGTGAAGTCACAATAGCACAGCTGTCCCAAAAAGAGTCTTCCCAATACAAACTCTGACAAGACTGCCTATGCACATCCACCCTTATTACATCTATCCATCCATCAATCAAGAAAACATTTCACATTTCAAATACAGACTGACTATTTGACACTATTTTTTCTTTTCTAAATGTTCTATTTGGTCCTTTAGCTGGGACTTCATTATTTTTCGTATTTCTGATAAGCCAACTGGTCTCTAATTCCCAAGGCAATTTCTGTCCTCCTGTTCAAATAAAGGAATTATGTTAGCCATAATAATCCACTAGCACACAGTATTTTTAAAATCAAAAATTACTTTAGAAAAGAAGTACTTTACAAATGTATTTTAAAGAAAGTGGATGTAATCCACCTGGAAGCAAGGCTTCATCCTCTGTGGCTTGCATTGTTATTCAACACATTCCCTTTTTATTTTCAAAGATCTGATTCCTCATCGTATCGTTGTAGGTTATGTATACCTGGTCTATCTCCCTGGTAAATAAAAGTGAAATAATTGCTCTATTACCACCCATGGCATTATCTTGTCTATTCCATAATGGATTTATTGCCATTACAACTTTCACTTTTTTGATGTTCATGTAAAATATTTTGACGTTTTGTTGATATTTGGCTTGATAATTTAGTTTCATACTACCTTATTGCCTTTCTAGTTTTTTTTTACTTCTATCTCAAAATACTTCACTTTCTTATTTACGTACTTTTAAAATTCATTCATGGAACGCGGGCATCACTGGCTGGGCCAGCAATTATTGTTTGTCTCTAACTACTCTTGGGAAGGTGGTGGTGAGTTGCCTTCTTGAACCTGTGCAGTTCATTTGGAGTAGGTAGACCTACAATGCGGTTAAAAGAAGAGATTCCAGAATATTGAACCAACGACACTGAAGGAGCGGTGATATATTTTGAAGTTTGGCTCCTCTGGTGCATGCCTGGAGCTTCAGTGAATTCTTGTAGGGCATCTTGTGAACGTACACAATATTGCTAGTCAGCATCAATGAAGGAGAGAATGAATGTTTATGATGTGATGCCAATGAAGTGGGTTGCTACGTCCTGGATAGTGTCAACCTTCTTGAATATTGTTGGAGCTGTAAAATCCAGGCAAATAGGTAGTACTCCATCTCACTCCTAACTTGTGCCTTGTTGATGATGGTCAGGCTTTGGGAGTCAGGTGGCAAGATACTTGCTACAATATCCCTAGCCTCTGACCTGCTCTTCTAGTCACGGTACTTGTACGGCTAGTCCAATTCAGTTTCTGGTCAATTATGATACCCGGGATGTTGAGTGAAAAATTCAATGATGGTAACGCCATTAAATGTCAAAGGGCAATGGTTCGGTTATGCGCTGTTGGAGATGAAGCAGCTGAAGATGGTTGGACTCACGGTACGATTCAGAGGAATTCCTGCTGAAATGTCCTTGAGTTGAGATGACTGACCAACAACCACACCATTTTTCTTTACAGAAGGTAAAGTGTCATATCCTAAATAAATCCAGTCCCACTTGCCAGCTTTTGGCCCATATCCCTCTAAACCCTTCCTATTGATATACCCAGCCAGACGCCTTTTGTGTGTTATTATTGTACCCGCTTCCACTACTTCCTCCGGCAGCTCATTCCATTAACCCTACCTTGTGTGAAAAAGTTAGGTCAGGTCCCCTTTAAATCTTTCTCCTCTCACCTTAAACCTACGCTCTCTGGCTTTAGACTTCCCCCATCCCGGGGAAAAGACCTTGGATATTCACCCTATCCATGCCCCTCCTCATGATTTTATAAACCTCTACAAGGTCACCCCTCAGTCTCCGATGCTCCAGGGAAAATAGCCCCAGCCTATTCAGCCTCTCCGTATAGCTCAAATCCTCCAACCCTGGCAACATCCTTGCAAATCTTTTCTGAGCCCTTTCAAGTTTCACAGCATCCTTCGTATAGCAGATCTAACCAGTCGAATTTTTCCCTTGATTCTCCAATTGACTTCAGTTTTGCTAGGGCTCGACACCAACTCAGTCAAATGTAACCTCAAATTCAAGGGCAGTCATTTTCACCTCACCTTTGGAATGCAGCTCTTTTGCCTAGGTTTAAACCAAGGCTGCAATGAAGTCAGGAGCTGAGCGGCCCTGGCAGGATCCAATCCAAGAGTCACTGAGCAGGTTTCTGCAAAGCAAATGCTATTTGATAACACCTTCCATCACTTTGTAGATGAGGCCATAGACTAATGGGCAGTCATTGGCTGTGTTAGGTTTTTCCTGCTTTTTGAGTACAGGACATACCTGGGCAATTTTACACATTGTTGGGGAGATGCCAGTGTTGTGGCTGTACTGGAACAGTTCAGCTAGGAGTGCAAGCTGTGGAACACAAGTCCTCACTCAATACTATTGTCAGGGCCCACGGCCTATGCAGTATCCAGGGCCTCCTGTCATTTCTTGACATCATGTGGAGTGTAGTGAATTGGCAGAAGACCGTCATCTGTAATGTTGTGTCATGTTCTGGCTAAAGACTGAGCAAACGCTTCAACCTTATTTTTTGTGCTGATGTGCTGGGTTCGCCCACGATTGAGGATGGGGATATTTGTGGAACCTCCTCTGCCAATGAGTTATCTCACCATCGAACACCATTTGTGACACGATGAAGCAGGACAGCAGAGCTTGGATCTGATTTGCTGGTTTGGAATCCTCATCTCTGTCTACTACTTGCTGCTCATGCTATTTGTCACCCAGGTAGCCCAGTTTTGTTATTTCATCAAGTTGACAGCTCACTTTTAAGTGCACCTGCTGCTGCTCTGACATGCCTTCCTGCACTCTTCATTGAACTAGGGTTGATCTCCTGGCTTGATGGTAACAGTAGAGTGGGGTATATGTTGGGCCACAAAGTTACAAGTTGTGATGGAGTACAATTCTGCTGATGATCACACTGCAACATTGATTTCAACTCAAAACTGAGCATCAATCTGGTTTAGCATGGTGATAGAGCCACATAACACAATGGATGGTATTCTCAGTGTGCACATCTCCACAAGGACTGTGCAGTGGTCACTCTTACCAATACTGTCATGGACAGATGCATTGTCTCCAAGTCTCCAAGCAGATATTTAATCCAATATTTTAAATTTAGTTCTAAGACAGCAAAAATTTGGAAATATCAAGGTCCTACAGACAACAGTGACAATAATAAAATAAGACGTTTCAGTGATATTAGTTGAAGGATAAATATTGGGCAGGGCCCAAGTAGGGATAACCTATTTGCAAAAATACAAATGCCATACAATCCATCCAAGAGGGTAGAAAAGGCCCGCGTCCAACATTTCATCTGAAAGGTGGCACCTCCAACATTACAAGCACTGGATTGTCAGTCAAGATCTTTTGCTCTTGGCTCTGAAGTGGAGGTTGAACCTGTGACCTGCAGACACAGATAATTGTGCTTCCATCAAACCACATCAGCTCAAAGTCTCAAATGGACAATGGAGTTTGAAGGGCCATAATGGCTACAGAAACAAATTTCAGATAAGAGGTTGTCTAGTTGTTCTGTGAAAATTCAAATTTACTTGGGTTTTCCTCTTTCAAAAATGAGATAATACTATTTACTAATGAATATTAACTTCAGAAAATGTCATGCTTTAAATGGAAAATTAAACTTTTCTGGAGAATTTCTCACAAGCATAACCCTTTCAATTTTTGCAATAATTAAACCATTCATTCTTTAATTCAACTTTTCTTGAATGAATGATTTATTTATTATCACTTGCATTTTACAATGAACAATACAGTAAAATACAGTGAAAAGCTTCAACCAGCGCCACAATCCAGCACAGTTTTGGATAGTTTTAGAATAAAACAGATAAAAGATACAACTGAAAGAGTCTGAGCCCTCAGCCAGTTCATCAACAACATCTGCACTGCCACCCCTCCTCCATCATCCCGATGCCACCTGCGCCAGACCAACGTAGGAGTTGCCACTCTTTAGGTGCCATCTCTGCTGCTGGGCCCACCTCACAAACACTGGGTCCCATGCCAAACCCACACTTGCTCCAGGCATACCACGCTGCCGCTGCCACGCCAACACCAGAAGCCCCGCTCTAGGTCTACCCCAACCAGAAGTCCCTGATTCAGCTACGAGACCAGGTCACTACCTGCTCTGTTCTTATGTTCAATTTCTCTCCAACATAGATGAAGTAAGTTCGGGACATTTACAGCTCAAAGTTACAATACCCGAGCATTGATTTGTCTTATGCCACAGGTAAATAATCAAAACTGTTCAATTGCTAGTGATTAAATATGCCTTGTACATCTAAGTTGTTTAATCAACTTTGTTGGCCAGGTTTTGCTAAATTTTCAATGATTCATTCGCAGGCTCTTTAAAGGGCAATGTTAATTCCATATGTCAGGATTGGCTGCTAGAACTTGGCCTCTACTGAATCTTGAACTTCAAAGCATTTTTTAAAAAGCACTAACTTCTGATGCCAGTTAAACAGTAAAATCAATTGTGCACTGCACTTGGCTCAAAACGCATCTATTAGCACATTCCTGGTTTCTCCCACAACTAACATCATTGGTACACACCCATCATCTGGCACCAGTAGTGGGTGGGTCTTTACTCCAGCGATGGCATCACTCGCTCGGCTATTGTCTCCAGCGGGTCATCCAATAGTGGCACGCTCCCAGTGTCCCTCACACTCTGATCCCTGGTGTTGCAAGTTATATTAACATTGTGTCTAGGACTCTTGAGGCACAGTGGTAGCATCCTTACCTCTGAACCAGGAGACCCAGGTTCAAGTTTCTCCTGCTCCAGTGGTGTGTAAGACCATCTCTGATTAGAAAATCTATGTAACATTGTGTCTTGTTCTCCCATTTGTTGCTATTTTCACTATGTGCAACCTACTCATATCATCTGACCTAGTCAGGATTGTTTCTGGGCATCACAATATTCACCACTACTGCCTTACAAATATTGACTTTTCACGGTCTGTATAAATGAACTGTATCTAAAGTCTCGAACTTCCAAATTCTAGGATGCTCATGAATTCTGAGTTATATCACCAAAATAAAAGTGTATCTTGTTAGATGGCAGTCATGTCCAGCAAAGTTGGGCTTTGAAAGAGAGTTTACAGTCTGTCAATTGGATTGTTTCTTCTGGCACTTTCGTGGCATTCTAATCTAGAATTCTATAAATTATTGCACTTCTTAGAAAATAAATGTATTGCATTTTATTGAAAGCTCTTCAGTCATTGGATCTGACATCAAACAGTTCAACTACGTGGGCAAGAGGTACACATGCAGCACTGCCAGTCTGACCATTTTATTAAAAAAAAAACTTATCCATAATAGTTACTCAAAAACTACCAAATTAACTTTTTGGAAACTCCGTAGCACAAAAGCTTAGTTCATTTCACTTAAATCCAGGACCCAGATGATTTTCCACTGCACTGAAGAAGCAAACAAGAATTACAGATTTCTAAAGGCACCATGCTCACCCTTGCCTCCTTTAGACAGGGCAGGATATTAATAAAGTTGTGTGAACTTAGTGGTCATCACAAGATAGAGATGAATATTACAGAAACTGAAAATTAGCAGCCACGCATGTTTGTTGTGATCTTCACATGGTAGAGGCAGATAACATCCAACAGCGTTCTCCAGCTTCATCAGTTTTCTACATTATTGATCTCAATATTCCTTACTGGTCACTACTGTTCTGCAAGTACATTAGTGCAAGCTTTATAAACACAAATTTTTATGTTGTGAAAAGTTTCACACAAATGGATACCCCTACCATAATCAGACACTGGTTCAAAATTTGCCAAAGTAACTTTACAAATCATTATTTATGTGAAGATCATAAAGCATTTTGTGGTGAAGAAATGCCCCACGAGTTGAGAGTTTCCACAAATCGTGGTGAAAATTGCAACTGGCCATCACCCTTCATGAGTTATTATTCAGCTTCACATTAATTTTTAATTAAACTGGACACAAAGTTAGGGCAGAGATAGTAGGAACTGCAGATGCTGGAGAATCCGAGACAACAAGGTGCAGGGCTGGATGAACACAGCAGGCCAAGCAGCATCATAGGAGCAGAGAGGCTGACGTTTCGGGCCTAGACCCTTCATCAGAAAAGGGGGAGGGGAAGGGGGTTTTGAAATAAATAGGGAGAGAGTGGGAGGCGGATAGAAGAGGGATAGAGGAGAGGATAGGTGGAGAGGAAACAAACAGGTCGAAGAGGCGGGGATGGAGCCAGTAAAGGTGAGTGTAGGTAGGGAGTTAGGAAGGGGATAGGTCAGTCCAGGGAGGACGGACAGGTCAAGGGGGCGGGATGAGGTTGGTCGGTAGGAGATGGAGGTGCGGCTTGAGGTGGGAGGAGGGGATAGGTGGGAGGAAGGGACGAGTTGGACTGGTTTTGGGATGCGGTGGGGGGAGGGGAGATTTTGAAACTTGTGAAATCCACATTGATACCATTGGGCTGCAGGGTTCCCAAGCGGAATATGAGTTGCTGTTCCTGCAACCTTCGGGTGGCATCGTTGTGGCACTGCAGGAGGCCCAGGATGGACATGTCGTCTGAGGAATGGGAGGGGGAGTTGAAATGGTTCGCGACTGGGAGGTGCAGTTGTTTGTTGCGAACCGAGCGTAGGTGTTCTGCAAAGCGGTCCCCGAGTCTCCGCTTGGTTTCCCCGATGTAGAGGAAACCACACCGGGTACAGCGGATGCAGTATAGGGCAGCTACTTAACTACCATTTAGCCACGCCACCCAGGAAGGAAACAACTTAAACTGCAAGCATGTAGGTAGCAAAAAGCTTACTTTTGTCTCTTCACTAAATCTCATTCCCAGCTAGTTTCTTTCTACACTTGATTTGACTAAATCACCCCATTTGCTTGCCATTCCTTTCACAATCATGAAATCTCACTGGTTGAGGAAATATACTGATTCCATCCTTTACCAGGTCTCAGACATGTAAAACGCCAAGCAGGTTGCATCGAGTACTTTGTAGTGCAAAAGTTTCAACTACATGATGCGTGGATGAAGTCTAACAAGGCATGCCAGAGTTCTAGGCCAATACTTCACAAAAACTTAACGGGATGTTGCTCCTTTAAATTTTCTTTCTTCTCTACAATAGTGCAGGCTCACTGCAGAATAAACAGCCAGTTAATCAGTTACTCGATACACAATTCTGATTCGTCTCTTTCACTGTCTAACAATTTGTTACATTAACCATAACCAATTTCATTTTTCTCCTACGTTATGGCTTAGCAAATCTTTTATTCTTCACTTGTGCTTTCAACCTCTCAACCCTTATAGTACTTCAGAAAATGATTTCTATTGATACAGTTTTGAACAGGATTTGCCAAATCAAAACCACGATTACTTTCATGTGAAGTACGCTTTGCTTAGATTTTGAGAAAATTGCAAATTTTGCAAATTTGCAAATACACAATTTTGGATTTCTGTTCATTTTCATTTAATGCGTCTAACCAAGCTTTACACCACAGAACAATGATTTTTGGTTTAATTTTTACAAGTGCGTCTATAAACTTAAAACAAAATGCATTCTGATTAGCTTTAATAACTTATATATGGAGGTGAGCACTCAAATTTATTAACATAATTATCACTAGATTGGTAGTTTTAATGCTTTCACACTTTATAAATCAGAAATAGCTGTGTCCTGTGCTCCAACCCCATTCCTCCTTCCGTTGCTAGTACCTGGTACTAGACCTCCCCACTATCCCTGCCTTGCTTTCCTGTAAGCCACCCCCCACCCAAAGAGTACTGACAGACCTCATGACTCCACCATGCTGTCTGGTCGCAGCACTTTCACCCAGCAGACCAAAGACCTCTAATGCCCTGCAGTTAGGAGCTGACACAAGCAATCAGACAGATCAAAGGTCTTTTGCTGCATTTCCAGATGTGTCAATGTAACAAAACCTAAAGGCAATCTGTAGGTGATTGATATATGTATCAGCAGAACACAGTCAAACTGAAGGATCCATATGCTTGAAAGCCATTATCTTTTTGCTCATGTTGCAAGTCCCCAGCACAGTGACCAATTTGTCTTGTCATTTCTTCCAAAAAAAGGGTTCTGTACTTTAGCTGCCCAAATGAAGATTAGTGGTTAAAAAGATACCAGTCATGTGCAGAAGTATAGAACAGAATTTGTGAATTGAAATGTTATAGAATATTTAGTGAAAGTAATTAGCTCAAAATGCAAATCACAACAATCTGAAGATAAAGGTTAATGGACATTTTCTGGAAGCTTGTGAAGAATCTGGATAATGTGGTAATGAGTCAGAGGCATAAGGTGCAATAGAATCCCTACAGTGTGGAAACAGGCCCTTCGGCCCAACAAGTCCACACCGACCCTCGGAGCATCCTACCCAGACCCATCCCCCTATAACCCACCTAATCTGCACATCCCTGAACACTGTGGGCAATTTAACACGACCAATCCACCTAGCCTGCACATCTTTGGACCGTGGGAGGAAACCGGAGCACCCGGAGGAAACCCACGCAGACATGGGGAGAATGTGCAAACTCCACAGACAGTCGCCCGAGGGTGGACTCGATCCCAACTCCCTAGTGCTGCGAGGCAGCAGTGCTAACCACTGAACCACTGAGCCGCCCATAAGTAATGGCAGATCTCAAATAACCAGAAAAGGTTATTTTTCATATTTTAGATGGAAGACTGGAAGTACAGCAAAAAAGATCAACTGTAGGTATAAATTTCAAAGTAGTCAAATTACACCACAATCTAAACTCAGGTATACAATGCTTAGGGAAAAACAGTTTCCTTCAGCACGTAGGCAATGAAAAGTTGAAGCTGTTGCCCAGTGAAGTAGAGAGAGAAACATAGGTACAGGAGTTGGCCATTCTGCCCCTCAAAGCTTGCTCCACCTTTCAATCAAATATGGCTGATCCGTGACCTAACTGCATATGCTAGCCTTTGGCCCATATCCCATAATACCTTTGCTTAACAAAAATTTATCTACCTTAGATTTTAGATTAATAACTGATCCAGCATCCATTGCCATTTTGGAAGAGAGTTCCAAATGCTTACCATCATTTTGTGTGTAGAAAAGCTTCCTAACATCTCTCCTGAAAGGTCGAGCCTTAATTCTCAGACTATGCCCCCTAGTTCTAGAATCCTCAACCAGTGGAAATAGTTTCTCTTTAGCTAACTTGGCTTTTCCATTAAAATCTTGAAGACTTCAATCAGATCAGATCATTTCTTAATCTTCCAAATTCTAGAGAAAACAGACCTAATTTGTATTTGAAAGATTTAAAGTGCAACTGTAAAACAACACTGTGCACACAGCATATTACTCAATGGAATTTTGAAAAAACATGACATGATTTAAATAGACATAGAATCCCTACAGTGTGGAAACAGGTCCTTCGGCCCAACAAGTCCACACCAACCCTTGGAACATCCCACCCAGACCCATCCCCTTATAACACACCCAATCTACACATCCCTATGGACAATTTAGCATGGCCAATCCACCTAACCTGCACATCTTTGGACTGTGGGAGGAACCTGAAGCACCCGGAGGAAACCCACCAGACACTCGGAGAATGTGCAAAATGCTTTGATAATGCAGAAATTCTAGAGGCACACCTTTCAGAATCAATAAAACCGGTGACTATTAGGATGTGCAAACAAACAAATTCATTTTGGAAGCTGGTATATGATCATATCCTTGGCTTAAAAACCATTCTGAAGATAAATTATTTTATTGTGCAACTGTAACCAAGCTAACAGGATACTAAAATAACCTACATTGCCTTTGGGTGCAGCAACAAGTGCAATGATTCCCTAATGCAGACTGGACATTCACTTGTTCCCAAACATTTCTACTGTCAATCAATAGATGAGTAAACCAATAGAAATGTGAGCCACATGAAACAAGTTGTCTCTCAATAAACTCTTAAATACAGTGGAGAATGCTCGATTTCTAGCATCTCAAACCAAATTGCTGATGACGACAACTCTAATATGGAATTACAGAGTTCCACATGAAACTAATCCACCTTATGGACAATTTATTGCCTGGTTCCAATCAAAGGACTATAATTAATGATAATCAAATTGAAAAAAAATGGTTCCAGAACTACAGCCGAATAGCAATGTCTAAGAAATAAAACTGCTAATTTAGAACTTCTCGTCTCAAAAATTACGTCAAATATTTTAGACTTTTCTGAAACTTGGCAAAAATACATACATTTCTGAATTCTGTATTTTAAGATTTTAAATGAGCTGTATCATGGCAAAAATCCTATGATTTCAGTACCAATGATCTCCTGCACTCCTAACTGGCTGCCAAATGTTTTCAATGAGAAAACAGCGTCAGGATAGATATTTATCATTTGTCCCTGTACATTTGTTCAGAAATCAAGTTGAAACAATGTTGTTTCTAGCCAGAACCATTTGAAACATTAACTTATCCAATCTGACAGACCATGTAATTGCCAAAATTAATCTAGGGACTAAACCAGAAGGGAAATTGTTTGGAGCAAGCCGGCAATATCCAGATATCAAAACCCTCACTTCGCAGCATGTAGGATGTGTTTCATTTCATGTTGAACGTAAAAGAATTCCAACAGTGTGAATCACTACTCGGGTTACTCAACTTTTGTTGTGCTGGATATTTAAACTGAGCACATTGGAAATTCACATCAGAAGCTTGCATCCAAAGATCCAGCCAGATTTTTTTTTTTACAAACTGTGAGAGAGACAAAGTTCAAAAGATTGTTTTTATTTTTAGGAATGGTGTTAAAACATTTTACAGTACCAATATGTTTTGATTGCATTATTCGGTCAATGAATATAGTTTTCTACTTTAGCCTTGTGCAGTGACCTGATTTGCACTTTTTAAGAATTGGACAAAAATGGTGAACATGCCATTTGATCTCCAGTGGTCAATAGAATAATTAATGACAATTCTTTAACTCAGAAAAAAATATCTGAAACACAAAGAAAGTTGTTTAAGAATGTGACCCATTTACGGGAACTCCATTTTCACTGTCTATACAAAACAAAATTGTGGATGTAACTAAAATAATTTCTACCACTCCATTTCAACTTATATTGGAAAGCAGTGGAAGAGTTTTCCTCAAGAATGAGACTGGGCTAATTTCTTCATTTTAAAAATCAAAATTTTTCACTCAAATGCTCCCATTTAAGGAGAATTTCTGCTCATGTAGATTGCCTCTGTTACAAGTTACAGAAACACAAGATGCTAGTCTTCATTTGTATACTCTGACATTTCAGACAGGGAATGTGTGACCCTGCTGTACATTTCAGGTTGTTTAATTAACTTTGGAAACTGTGCACCAAACTGCATCGCATGCTGGATGCTTTCAAAAGAAAAAAAGATTTATGGGTTGGAATGTAAAAGTGACAGCATTCTGGGAGCAGTTTAAGCATTTCTAAAAGACAATTATTTAAGAAAAGCACGTTCAACTACCTTAACCCTTTTATGGGCTATAATCAATCTAGGCAAGGGGGTTTTCCCAAGTTAAGTGATGAAGCAGATCAAATTATTTTGATTTTTTTTTTTTAAGAAAGTTAAAAACATGATTCTTGTTTGGAATTCTATAACAAATTAAAATTCATCAACTTAAAACAATACATGACATTAGTTTAATAAATGATTTTAAGCTGGCAAAATCTGAAATATTGGAGGACAAGCTTAATGCAGTTTTGCATCAACGTCTTCTCAGGGCTAGGGCACCTACTGGAGCTAAAATGTGCTTGAATGAATCAGGAAAGGCTCTAAAAATCAGTGGCATTTTCCTGTTGTGTCCAACAAATTAGTGTGCTCAATTTAGTTTTAGCATGTAAACAAATTCCTCACTCAAAACAATTTCAAATGCAATACTCTGTAATATACAAAGCTATTTCAGTTCATAGAACTTTTGCCAGAGACAGTTGTGGTTCGAGCACCACCAGGACTTATCCATACGACAATCAAGGCTGACATTCCGGTGCTGTGCCGAGGGAACGCTACATTGGCAGAGATTCCACTTTTTGCAGAAGTCATGAAGTCAAAGCCCTATGTCCTTCCCTTGGGTGAACATAAATGATCCAATGGTTTTATCTGGAAAATCTCAGGAGTTCTCTCTCGTGTCCTGGCCAATATTTATCGATGAACTAACATTACAAAATCATTATTTGGTCATTATCACATATCAGTTTGTCAGAACGTGCTGTGTGCAAAGTGGCTGCCACATTTTCCACATTATAACAGAGACCACACCTAACATGTACTTCACTGCTGGGAAGTGCTGTGCATCAACCAGTGGTCATGAAAGGTACAATATTAACGCAAGGTTTTCTTTATGGGAACAAACCTTCAAACAAGGAATACCACATGACTCCCTTCATGATCAATGTATAAGGACAATTTAAGATGTATAATAAATTTAACATTTAACATAATACTTAACATTTTATTACTACTTAATTTCTTGTGCTATATAAAGCATATTGATGCTTTGAATACGAGGAAAGAACCAACAAGCACCCATTTTTTCTCAAAGGTATGTATTTCCTTTAAACTGGTACTTGGAAGGATAATCTTAACTAAAACAACAAAAATGAGAAGGCAAATCTGTTAAACCCCTATATATCTCAAATTAAAACGCTGCATAAGAAAAACTCAAATAAACCAGCATAATCCAATATAAAAGTCAAACTTCATAATCAACTGAATATCTTTAATCACTTCCCACAGAATACAAGAAATGTTTTTAAATACATGTAGAAGGTACAAAGCTCCTTGTGGATGCTTTGGTTAAAATAAGCAATGACAAGAGAGTTGGACTTGGAAAGGTTTAAATTAAATTTTTACATTTATTACCATCAGGAGTCTTTCTCTAAAATCTTTATTACATACCATCTGTGAAGTATCCAAAGAAAGTATGGTTCGTTTTTCATCTGTGGGACACTCCAAAGCATCGGAAACACTTGTCCCTCCTGCAAGTAAAGGAAATTAAATGACTGATTTTATAGTGGTTTTGCTTTTCTTTGTTTTACAAACACTTAACACTGATGGTCTCCAGACAACTCAGCACAGATGTACTCAGCAGGACATGGACTGCCATTCAGACTGTGATAATATTAGGAAAGTGTTGACAGAACTGCAGGTTGAATTACATCTGATAAACGCAAAATATTGGCATTATTCAACATTTAGTAAAAATCACCACAAAAACAAATGCTTTGAAGTAGGTGAAAGACAGTGGATTGTCAATTTATGTCAGTCTATAACATTCAACTCAAAACAACATTATTTGAGCACAAATGTAGTGGGTGTTAGAAGACCAAAATGTGCTAGTCAGTGAGCCTTAGTCAATCACCATTCTGAAGCTACCCATCTCTATGCAGCAACAGTGAAAACAAAACAGTTTTGCCAAAACAAGGAGCAAAAGATTTCAGGAACTCCACTGGCAATTCTACAGATACGTAAGCTGGTTATCCCACACTCTTACCACCCCATTTTACTTTGAAGATGTAGCGTAGTCTCCCAAAATAAATAGAGGGAGACAAAGATTTGGTTCCATTATAAAAGGGCTGTTTTTCATCTGACCAGAGAATTTTGTAAATCAACATCCAGAATACAGAGTATCTACTAATAATGTTCTTTATCATATTAAATTGCATAATTTTGGGCTGGTTTAATGTCAGCAGGGCCGCATGCTTATATTTAAGAGTGCCAAGTCTCAACTCTTGGTGAGCATTAACTAATGGCATTTGCCTATGGGAAAAGATAATGAGTATTCATTATCAGAAGGTAAAGAAAAGTTCTTAACTATGAATTTCTGTGTGCTGACTTGGGGCTGCTTGAACATGATGATTGCTTTCTATGTTGAAGACATGCAGCTGAACACAAAACTCTATTTTGCTGTAGAATAGATGAGAAGCCTGTGAAACCAAACAGTCGTTACTTATATGTCAATAAAGTCTTTACAGCAGAGTCCTACCCTGATATCTATACAGGCATCTTTTCATCCAGAGTCACTGAATATGGAGGAATGAGAAACGTGATCAATTTTCTCCCTGCCTAACCCAGGAATGCTAGAAAGAGCAATGTTTCTACTACCCCAACTGACTTGGGAGAGTTGTAGTAGTAGAATTCTGCAAGAAATTATATTTCTTTGTAATTGTGATACTGCATTAATCCTAGACATGCTTGCTTGCAAGATTTTCTGAAAATTCCAGAGTGTGTAATGTCAGAGAGATATAATGCGTCCTGGCTAGGTTTTAACTAAATTTTGCTTTTTAGTGCAAAATAAAAGGTAGATTACCAATCGTTGATTCCTTTTGCACACTTTCATTCAAGCCCAAGCAATGAAATACCTACAGATTTCTATTAAACAAAATATCCAATATCATTAGTTTAATCGCAATTACTTCAGCTATGAAGTTCTATCCTAGTTTGAAAAACAGTCACAGCAGCATAAACATCATTAAAAGTATATAATTTCAAATAATATCAGTTAATTCATCTATAATAATTCTGTCTGTCCAGACTATTTTGTTTAGTCAGTTTATTTGATAGCAATTATCTGCTGTGGACAGAGGCATTTGAAGGTCATGATGTACATTCAGCTGCCAAAAACTGAAGAAAAAATAAAAGCAGAAGGTAGGGAAAACTCAACAACAAAATTACCCTAATTGAGAGAATGTGTCTATGAGGGATGGGATGTATTGATAGGAGGAATAGCAATGGTAAGTGAGGGATCAGCATGGTATTAGATGAATAGGATGGGGACAGCATGAGATGGGTGATTGAGATTATGGAATTGGTTATGTTTAAAATGGTGATGACAAGTATTTGATGAGCCATTATTCCAAAATCATTTTGTGCTTAAAAATTTAGACACACCAGATCTGAATTAAAACATGTTGGAAAAGCTATCACATGAATTAAATGAATACATGAGAATTGACTCTACAGAAGTCAATATCCTCCAGAATTTCTACAGGCAGCCTAGTTCCAATGGGCATGCACAAACCTAGACTCAAGGAAGCAGCTGTAAAATTGCTACCAAATTTGAATAGTAAGCAAAGACTCTGTCATGAACAAGACTGATAGAAGAAACTGGCTAACCAGCTATGACAGATGCTGAAATTATAAAAGGCAGATGCCAAGAAGTTAGCTTACTTATTATTGCTTTATTTATACTGAACTGATCTGGTGTAAAACCTTCCTGTTCCAAATTAGGAGATGACTTTCATATTCTATGATAATATACACATCACAAAACTAGACTCTTGACAGCATTTATACTCCTTCATCAGTGCTTGTAAATGGACAGCTTTATGAATTTTTTTCCAAAGGGAGACATTTGAATTTTGAGACTTTAGCAAAAGAATAACAAGAAATCCTGTATTCAAAGAAATATTGCAGCAACCAACATACTAGTTGGGCAGCAATATTTTGTGGGATAACACAGTGTGGAGCTGGAGGAACACAGCAGGCCAGGCAGCATCAGAGAAGCAGGAAAGATGACGTTTCGGGTCGGGACTCTTCTTCAGATATAAATAGAGGAGGGGTGGAGCTGGTGAAGGTAAGTGAGATGGTGATAGGTGAGTGCAGGTAAGGAGTGGTGGGGATTGGTCAGTGAGGTGGGAGTCTGTTAGTTCCTATGTATGCCTTTAGGTTTGGGTATTATTCAGTGATGAGCTAAAGTTCTTTTATTTTTGTCAGTTCTACACTTCTTTGCACATCATTATACTAACTGATCACCAAAATAAAACAGTCTTGGGTGTACTGAGCCTGAATGTTGCTGCTGCTGCTTGTAGATTCTTCTATTAGCAAATTTGCTGTCATGGCACGTTAGTCTGATTGTTAGGTAACTTTAAACTCAAATCTATATCTAACTGGTTGAGACACAAATATTCCAACAGTCCTGCAGTCAAGTCATGCAAGCAAACTGTCATACCTCCATGAATCTAAACCGGTGAAAAAGTTTAATACGCATAACAATAATCATAGGTAGAGCCAACCTAATGTGCATCAGCAGAAATGAAACAGAATGTTAAGATTTCTATCTTCATATCAAATAATTTGAGGGGCACAGAGACAAACCAGCAACAGTTTCAATCGTAGCCAAAAGAACGATATTTGAAAAAAAAACAAGTTAGATATTACCCTTCCACACATCACAATGATTCATGGGTATGGCACTTGAATAAGCCAACCGTAACTAGTTTTGTAACATGGAAGAGTTAACAAAATATACAAGCCAAAACTTCCAACAGTTAACGAGAAACAGATTCTAAATTGCCTGCAGGAAGCAGACTGGTTACTTCAATGTCCAGCAGAGACACAAAACAGATCAGTACCAATTTTGTATAAATTTGAACTCAGCATTTTTGATTGGGACTTTAAAAACTTAGGAAGGTGAACCTTGGATGCATTTCAAAACAAAATGTAAATGTTATTCGTTGAAACAAGAGCATAGTTTTCTTTCTCAAAAATTTTTTTTTGTTCTCCCCTGGTAAAGAGTACTCCCTCAAGAGTGCACAATTTTAAGGAGTTCTGACAACAAGTCAGCTTCCAATATAATCAATTGTAATAAAGACAATAAAAATCAGTAATAAAGACAGATGCTATAAACCCACATTTCTTTTGGAAATCTATTGCCTTTTTTGTTGCTATTGTCTAAAATAGCTAACTCCATAGGGCAGACAGTGCTACTCTATTTGCTGACTTCTAAACAAGCTATCTTTCCGTTTAAAATCTTTGTGGCTCACTGGTGCATACTCAAGTTTGCTTTCAATATCAGTAGCAGAAAAGCAAAGCTCCCTTGTTACTGGGGCTCACAACTCCAGGTTTTACTCAAAATCTCTCCAAAGCGTACACTTGCCAACTTTTGCAATGTTACCCAGTCTTAAGCAAAGGTTTAGAAAATAGCAATTTCCAGTAACTATAGTCGAAGGGCCAATTTTTAGTTTAAAACACAGGTTCACTAATTTGAAATTAACTTCAGATTATTCATACAACACAATTCCTATCATACACCAGAGATGAAATATCGATATTTTAATAACTAATCTGTAGCTGGAAGTCTTTTCTTAAAAAAAAAAGTCAGCTAAAGCTCACATGCACAGACTAAAAACATTATTTCTAGTTTACGGTTGGACCTAACTTACATGGTGTGGGTCAGTGGGAATTTGAATTGGATCTGTACATTTACAAACATCCAGAGCTAGATTTTGTATTTTTTTCTTCTGGAATTTTTAAAAAAGCTATGGAGAATATAACATCATAAAAGCAGAAAGATTACAGTAACTAAAACATAGTGTGCAATATTTTGCATAAGTACAAACAGTTCAAGAAACCACCCAATAAACTATGTAGTCAGATTTCTTGTTTAATCTGCAGTTACTGAAAATTATTGAAATTACATTTAATCAACAAATCAATGGAGTGAAACTCTAGTTCCTGAAGCATGAAGCACCATTCCACTCCTTTTTTCCACTCAAGTTGATAATCAGAAGTCCTACTTTTTGCTCTCAATGTCAGGATGTATTCATCGGAACATAAGAACAGGCGCAGGCCATTCAACCCCCAAGTCTGCTCTGTTGTACAATTAAATCATAGCTGATTATCTACCTCAAATGGTACTTGGCTGTGCAAACCCAACATATCGCTTGATTTCGTTAGAATCCAGAAATGACAACGTAAAGACTAGAAGGAGTCGGCAATTTAGCACCTCGACTCTTCTCCACAATTAGTACAATAATGACTGATCTCATCTCTGCTTCAATTTCACTTTCCTGCCCGTACCCCATAACTCTAACTCATTACTAATTAAAAATCTGTCTATTTTCTCAAATATATTTGGTATCACAGCATTCACCGCACTCTGGGTAGTGAATTCCTCAGATTCAGAACCCCTTGAGAAAAGTCATTCCTTCCCATCTCTGTTTTCAATCTGACATTCCACCTAAAACTATGATCCTTCATTCATGATTACTCACAAGTTGAAACATCCACTCTGTCTACTTTGTAAATACTCATTAGCATCTTATATATCTCAACTAGGTCATCTCTCATTCTTATTAATTCTTGTAAGTATAGGCCTGAACTGCTCATTCGCTCTTCATAAAGACAAACATTTCATTTCCAGGATTAATCTGGTGAATCTTCTCTGAACTACCTCTAAAGCTATTGCATCTTTCTGCAAGGAAGATGACCAAAATCATATACAGTACTCCAAACGCTGTCACAGTAAGGTTTTTCTACAATTACAACACTTTCCCAATTTTATACAGTATTCCTTTCGCAATAAATGCTAAAATTCTATTTGCCCTCTTTATGAACTGCCGTACCTGCTTTGTGATCCATGCACGAGGACACCCAAATACCTTTACACCAAAACATTTAGAAATTTCTCTCCATTTAGATAATAAGTTACCTTTTTATTCTTCTGACCATATGAGATAACCTCTTACGTTTCAACTTTATTCCATTTGCCAAATTTTCATCCATTCATCTACCCTATCCATATCCATTTGTAAATTTCTTATTTGTTTATTGCAACTTTTTCTCCCACCTTTTGTAATATCATCTGCAAACCTGGCTATATTTCATTCCATCCCTGCATCCAAATTATTAATATGAATTTTAATGAATTGGGGCCCAAGGGCTGAACCCTGTGGCCCCACTAATTACAGCTTGCTAAGCAGAAAAAGGCCCATTTATAAGTAACGAAGATGGCACCAGAGAATGGCAACTTTGTACACTTTTCACTGTACTCATGCATTCCTATACTTGAGTACACGTGACAAAATTAATTCTAAATTCTAACTGTGATCTTACCTTGTGTGTTAATCTTCTGTGTGGCACCTTATCAAATGCCTTCTGAAAATCTAAATATACTACATCTACAGAAACCCCTTTATCCACTTTGCTTGTATGCCTTTCAAGAATTCTAGGAAATTAGTCAAACTTGAGTTACGCTTCATAAAACCATACCGATTCTGATGGATTGCCAGTTTTGACTTTCCAAATGTCTTGTTACTACTTCCTTAAAAATGGATTCTAACAATTTCTCAATGTCAGATGGCAAACTAACTATAGTTTCTATAGTTAGAAATTACAGTAACTGACATTTCCTAATTTTTGCTTCCCTTCCCTCTGGAACAGGGTGTTACGTCAGCATTTTTCCAATCCACTGGAACCTTTCCAGAAGTTGGGGAATTTTGGAATGTTATAACCAACGCATCTACCATCTGTGCAGCCACTTCCTTTAAGATCCTAGGATGTAGTTCAGCCGCATCTGGGACACTTGTCTGCCTTTAATCACAATAGTTGACTCATTATTTTTTCCCCTAGTGACAGCAATCATATTAAGTTGCACCTTTTCTATAACCTCTGCATTACCTGCTACTACTGGGGTTGCTTCAGTATCCTCCATGAAAATGGAGGCAAAATATTGATTTAGTTTCTGTCTCTGTCCCATTAACTCCCCAGTCTCATCCTCTAAGGGACCAACATTCACTTTAGAAACTTTCTTTTCAACTTTTGGAAGCTTTTGCTCGTTGTGTTTCATAACTAAGGTTTTTAAAAATAACTCTCCACTGGTTTTTAAAAATGTCCTTATCCTCCGACATTTGCAATATGCTATTTCTTGCCTTTATGTTATCTTTAACTTCCTTGTTTAGCCATGGATGCTTTTTACCCCCTCTTTTGACAAACCTTGACTTCTGTCCTAAATGCACTCAATTACTGCACTTCTGGGGTAGAGAATTCCAAAGATTCACCACTCTCAGTGAGGAAAATTCTCATCTCAGTTACTCACAAACGTACGTTAATAAAGCTGCATTTATTACCCTTTTGTCCTAGCCCGGGTGATGGCACTGTCCCTCCTTAACTTGTTGAAAGGTCTTGTGATCAAGTTTTCATAATAATCAAGAGAGGAAATTATAGGATTTGAACCCAATGTGCTAGAGCAATGGCAGAACAGATTCAAGTTAACATGACAAATGAAAGGCATGCTCATACTCTTCATTGCTGTCATCTTCATCTGTTATAGAGAAGTAAACTTATTGTTGTAGTACATGCTGTAGAGAGTGCTTCACGTTCTTGTACAGGGTCGTTGTGTCCTTGTACAAATTCAGGCCAAACTTTTCAATAACCATTAAACTGTTTGTTGATACACTAACTGAAAAGGCTATAGAGCAACATGCTCCAAGCTGTATAGAGTACAACTTCTTTGTAGAACACTAACTCAATTGAGGTCACAATGACATCACAACTTACCTCAGATGCTCATTTACATATTCATTAAAACCCTTCTCAGCAGATAGTTAACTTGGTAACTTGTCCACCAGTCGAGATTAATTTCATTGGGAGGGGTGATCAAGTGATTGTTTTAATGAGTGTTTGCCAACTTCAGACTGATAAATCACTATCCCTCAGTTTTATTGCATTCTAACACCAAGACAAACTACAAGAATGGATGCTTTCTGGCATATAGTTAGATAGGTGTGAAAGTGGAGAGACAAAAATACCAACTCTGGATTCCCATAAATTCAGATCAAAATGCCAAAAGAATTTTGCCAGTTATGATTGTTACTGCTTCTGACATCAGCATTCCTCCATGATAAACAAAAGTTGGCAACATAGAGAAGGCACAAAACAAACTACGGAAAATTTAGTGTTCATCATCAAGAAACAGCCAGTACTATCACCCACCAGTGACTCAACACAAGATGCTCTAAAACCTCTAAGATATGAGAGTGGACATACATCAGGTGATGAAAGTTAACAAGCAATAACTTTACTCAGTACTCAAATCAGGTAGAAGTGACCACTACATAGTCCTCAAGAATTAAGTTTCTTTTTTTTTTTTTTTTTAAAATGTTCAGAAGTCAGATCTCACTCCCTCAGTCATGTGGCACCATCACACTAAATCACAGGTAAAACAATCCAAAAAAAAAGCAAAGCATTCTACAAACATCTGGGAATATCAGTAGAATTATGAGCTACCACAGTCTACTACCTCCTGGGCTGCCACCCTTCACTCCTCCAGATCTCTCAAACCAGGAAATCACCTTTGCTTCAATGAGAAAATTTACAAAGGCATATATGGAGCAGAAGCCAGCGTACATCAAAACAAGATGCCAATCTAGTGAGGCAAAATAAGTTTATGCAGATAATCATCAAAAGGCGATGGGCTGACCCAAATGGTCCAAAAACCAAACTGATTAAAATAAAGCCTGTAGATTCACCAAATCCAGGTGAAATGGTAGCCAGTTAAATAATGGTTCCTACATTGAAACTACATTTCAAAAGTACTTTCTGAACTGTACAGAACTTAGGAATATCTTGAGGTTGTGAAAGGTACAATATAAATAATGGCCTGCTTTTACAAGAAAGTAGTGAATAACGTTGCCAACTCAAAACTCCAACAGCCTGTTTGCCAACAAAGTTTAGATCCTACTCAGCCACTTACATCAGACTTCATTCAGAAATGGACACAAGACAAATGCCAGAGGAGAGACAAGTGTAGCTGTCTCAATATTGATGCAGAGTTCAACTGCAAAAAAGCTATATTACGACAGTAGTAATACCTGACATGTAAGATGAATGTCATGGTTTTCAGTCAATAACCAAAGTTTCATAATATCATTGCTGGAATCCATCAAACTCCTAACTATCTTCAACTGATTCAATGACCTTAATACAGTACGACAGCTTCAGTGAAAATGCCTCAGACAATGATGCAACAAGAGTTGGGTTGATATTTCTATTAGATTAATGGGTGGATGGCAAGTTGGGCTGAAGTGCTAGGCAACAAACATTTCCAGCAAGACAGAACCACATCCCTGACCTTCAATGGCGTCAGTAAAACATGGCCACAAGCACACATGACATATTGCAACAAATGGCTCACTTCCTCATACTTGAAAGCTGCTGTATCATTTAAACTTACTAATCTAAAAACATGGCAGCATGGAAAGCCATTGACTTGGATGGGTGCAGTTGCAGCACTCAAGTAGACTGACACCATCCAAATCTGAACAATCTACTTGATTGAGCCACTTCTAGTATTTTTTTTGAAATGTTCAAGGGATATGGACATCACTGAGTAGGTCAACATTTATTGCCCATTCCTAATAGCCCTGAAGAGGAGGTGGTAAGTTGCCATATTGTACCGAGCTCCTTATCGTATAGGAATACTCACTGCTATTAAGGAAGGGAGTTCCAGGACGTCAACCCAGTAACAGTGAAGGCATGGTAATCTACTTTCAACTCAGGATGGGGAGTGGCATGGAGGGAAATTTGCAGGTAGTGGTGCTCCCATGGATCTGCTATACTTGTCAATTCAGGTAGTTGAGGTCACAGGATTGGAAGGTGTGTAGGAGGAGGACTGATGAGTTACTACAGTGCATCGAATAGATGGTATACACCACGACCACTCTGCATTAATCTAAGCAGCAAATGTTGAAGTGGATAGAGTGACAATCAAATGGGATCACTTTGGCCTGCATACAGTCAAGCTTCTTGAATGCTTTTGAAATTGCACCTATAAAGACCATAAAATGTAGGAGCAGAAGTAGGTCATTCAGCCATCCAGGCAAGTAGACAGTATTTCACCACACTTCTGACTTGTGTCTTGTCGAAGTGCACAGGCTTTGGGGAGTCAGATGGTAAGTTATCTGTTGCAGAATCCCTAGACTTTGGCCATTTCTGGTTACCACATTTATATGGTGATACAGTTCAGTTTCTGCTCAATGGCAACATCCAGCACGTTGACACTGGCAGACTCACTAATGCCACTGAACATCAATGGGTGATGGTTACAGTCGCTCTAATTGATGATGGTCATTGGCCAGCCCTTGGGTAGCACAAATGTTATTTGCCACCTATCAGCCCAAACCTGGCTACTGGCCAGGTCTTGCTGAATATGGGCACAGACTGGTTCAGTACATGGGTGTAGTATTCCCTCTAAGCTGCATGGCTGTGCAGCACTCAGAGGTTCCATGCACAGCTGATCAGTATGCCGGCACTGTGACTTCTGGTTTTAAAAGTTGCTGCTGCGCATGGGCCTCAGAGATCCACACACTGAAGAAATACTCAGAGGGGGTATTGTTGTTCAGTTACAAATGCTAAACATTTGATAAAATGATAACTGCGGAGAGAACATCCTGATTTCTATCCTCATGAAGGAGGACAGGTCATTGGTATAGCAGCTGCAGACTGGGCCAAGGATACTTCCCCAAAGATCTCCTAAAGTGGTGTCCCCTCCCCAGATTCCCATTGACTTCAGTTTTGCTAAGGCTCCACGATACCAAACATGTGTCAACTGCTGCCTTGATATAACGGGCGGGACTCTCTCCTCATCTCTGAAATTCAACTCTTTTGTAGATGTATGAATCGAGGCTGTAATAAGGTCAGGAGCTAAATGGCCCTGGCAGAACTCAAACTGAGTGTAAGTGGCCAAGTTAGTCCTTTATAACTGTCACTTACTAGCACTGTTGAGTACCCTCTCCATATTGCTCATGGTCAAGAGTAGGGAAATAATTGGTTAGGTTGGATTTGTCCTCCTTTTTGTCAGCAAGACAAACCTGGCCAATTTTATATATCATCAGAGCGATATGAGTATAGTAGCCATCTTGGAAAGTTTGCTGAGGGATGCAGCCAGGTCAGCAGCACAATGTCAGTCCTATTGCTGGAATGTTGCTAAGATTTACAGCTGTTGCAGTATTCAGTACGTTCATCTGTTTCTTGAAATCAAGCAGAGTGAATCAAATTGCTGAAGACTGGCATTTTAAACGCTGGGGACCTCAGGAAAAGGCTAACGTATAATTCACGACCATTGCAGGCTAAATATGGATGCAAATGTTTCAGCCAAATCTTTTTCACTGATGAGGCCTTCAGCAGGATGGGGATATTTAGGAGCCTACTCTTCCTGGTACCTTTTTGGTTGTCCACCATTTTTCTGATTGGCTGTGACAGAACTGCAGAAGTTTACATCTGAGCCCTTAGTTGTAGGATTGTTTGGCTTTGTCAACTGCATGTTGCTTCAGCTGGTTGGCATATAAGTAACCCTGATCTCATTTCCAATATGCCTGGAGCTATTCCTGGTATTCCCTACCACACTCTGTTTAACTACTTTTGATCTCAACTCAAGTTATTTGTGCGGCCATGAGGGTATCAATTGTGACTGAATACAATTCTATCGCTGATGGCCCACAACACCTCATGGATGCCCAGTTTAGTTGTTAAATCTATTTGAAGTCTGTCCTGTGTAGCGTGCTGATGGTGCCACACAACATAGTCCTCAAATGTGAAGAACTGGACTCAGTATCCACCTCAATATTGAAAAGTGCACAGTGGCTGCAATGCATAACATTTACATTGTGCGCTGTAGCAACTCCAAGTATTCTTCATCAAAACCTTCTGTCTCCACGATCTCTACTGAGGACAAGACCAGGAATACCATGAGAACATCATTATCTCCAAATGTGGATCAACTGAACATCATACTGTAACAATATCTAGTTAGAAAAATGGGTTTGATTGAGAAATAAGTATAACTGAATAGATAAGACAAATCAATGTTAAAAATATCTAAATATAAAAGATTCACATAAAAGTACACTATTGCAGCTAACAGGAAAAGCTATCCCTAGAAGGGAACGTGGAGAAAACATGGATGCCATTAATTAAATTAGTACTCAGTACAGAAAACAAGAAAGTCAGATACATGGCAACATCACACCTGAGCATGCAAATGAAATGTTAAATACGGGAGGAACACTGGAACCAGCAAGGATCTTTGCCATTCTCATCAGTTATCATATGAATACCAACAAAAATCAGGTCAAGACAACAAAGGCAGAGAAATGAAACATCTTCACTGATAAATATTTAACAAAGGATTATTTTAACACAAAGAGTAGGGGAGAGATGAATCTCTAGATCTAAGTACAAAACCTCAAATAAATTGATGAGATAAAAGCTCGCAACTTCACAAATGAATCTTCACCAAATCATGACAGACTAATGTTAAATGACATACCATCACAAAAATTAGAGGAACGGATACAGAATCCACATTTACATAGCAGGAGTGATTCAAATAATATAAAAATAAGACATTTCAATTGAAATTTTGGATGTGTTAGGGACCCTCAAATCATACTTTTGAAAATATACTTCTTCCCACTGGGAGAAGATATCTTTCTTACTCAGAGCTTTAAAGTAAAACTTTAAATGTTGATGAATATTCTACTCTTAGACGCTTAGATATTTTATTCTCAAATATTCTTGAATAGTTTTAAATAATATCAAACTGGATTCTATTAGATTTACTAATCAATCTTTTGTTAGCATTTGCCACAAAATATACTATTCCACTTGAATTATATTGTTTGCTAATCTCAGTAAAAATGATAAATTGTCTCCCAACTCTGTTACAACTGAAACAAACCTTAATATCTCTCACACTTTGTTAAGTAGGGGAGTGTACTTTCTGAAGAGAAATCCTGACCTCAAAATTCCTGTGATGTTTGTTGCACAGCTATAGATTAAAATTAAGCAGACTATTTGGAGGAAGCTAACATTTTCAGGCATCTTCTTTTCCTGTGCAACATTTACATTAATCCTTCAAACTCAAAGCCAAGTATTTGTGGAATTGGCTAGTTTGAATTTGGCAGAGAGAAACAAAACACTCATGATCCACATTAGCTCTAAGAAAGTGTAAAAAGCCACAAATTACTACAATACACTACCCTACCTGGCCTAAATCCCACTATACTTTCATCTCTATTCGACTGAAATTCTACCATTCCTTGCCCAACAACACTATGTGAGCACCATAAAACCACAAGGAAAACAACATTAGAAGACAGCGTACTGTTATATTCTCAGGATAACTTGCAATTAATGTGGTATTTCCACAGTAACCTACAGCCTAGGGACAAAAGTCAAAATAAAAACTTGGTTTTATGAGCAAAAGCAGAGATCCGAACCTGCACTTTATCTGGCTGTTGTGAGAGGAAATATGATACTTTAGTGCATGGCCTAATACATGCAACTATGGTTCTGATAAACACAAAAAGGGTATCATGTTTATCCTTGTGAATTGTGAAGTCATGAATTTAACAAATTTAGTGTTGGGTATGATGTGCAATAACACTGTTGGTTTCCTGAAGCGCAGAGCTCACACAGAGAAGTTTTATAATTAAATGCTTACCAATAACCCAAGTGCCAATATACAGCAGATAAAACTATTTAACACAAAATGGAAAGCCACAGGGGACTCACCGAGAATGACTGCCAGGAAGACCCGTTTTAGTGGTCTCTCAAAGTGGCTGCTGCTTTTAACGAGGGCTGGCTGTTTTGTATTTGGCTTGCAGCCAGCTGCATCAATTCCCTGCTTAGGAACTCAACAGCAATGATGCAATATAAATTTACCTTAGAATCTCAAACTGTTTTTTTTAAGAAAAGTCTTGATCAGTATTGTTAAATAAATCCACATTACTATATAGGTTTATGGCAGAAGAAGCCACTGCTGCCACTACTTTAAGAATATCACCATAGTCTCACTTTCCGACTTTGATCTCCGTAATGAGCCTGAATTTTTGTTCTTTTTATTGTTTTTCTATTCCATTTCTTTTCAATTTCTCGCTTAGTCAACTTCTCTCTCATTCTGTTTTCTTCCTTATCTTCTGCCAATATAGCTTTGCACTTCATCTTTTCTTTTCAGCTCCCCATGAATAGTATGATTCACATTGTGAACAGACTTGCAAGTTCTTAGCATTAATAGCATAACACTCCCAGCCACTTACTTAAAATGTACACTTTAACACAACAGGGTATACCGCATAAAACATGTCAAACATAGAAAAGAATAGTAGCAAGATTGAGCCATTCAAGCCTACTCTGCTATTCGATATGATCACTGATGATCAGCCAATTCAAGACCCCGGTCTTGCTTTCTCCCCATACGCTTTGATCCCTTTAGCCCCAGGAGCTATATGTAATTCCTTCTTGAAAACATGTGGCAGAGAATTCCACAGTCACAATACCCTATGAATGAAGAAATTTCTCCTCATCTCAGTCCTAAATAGCCAATCTCGTATCCTTAAACTGTGATTCCTGGTTCCAGACTCCCCAGTCATCAAGAGTATCCTTCGCGTGTTTATCCTGTCTCGCTCTGTTAAAATTTTACAGATTTCTGCAAGATCCGCACCTCACTCTTTTGAACGTCAGCGAACATAGCCCTAGCCGATACAGTCTCTCGTCATACATCAGTCATGCTGTCCCAAGAATCAGTCTGGTAAACCTTTGCTGCACTCTCTCCACAGCCAGAACATACGTCCTCAAATAAGGTCAAGATCAGCACAGAATACTCCGTGTGGTTTCACTAAGGCCCTGTACAACTGCAGCAAGCCATCTCTTTTCCTGTATCATAATCCTCTCACAATGAAGGCCAACATACAATTTGCCTTCTTCACTGCCTGCTGTACCTGCATGCTTACCTTCAGTGACTGGTGTACAAGGACACCCAGGTCTCATTGCACCATCCGCTTTCCCAATCTATACTGTTCAGATAATAATCTGCCCTTTTTTTTCCCTATCAAAGCTAATGCACATCAGTCGACACTAAACATCATTTGCTTGCTTTGTCAACATGCCCAAATCACAACGAAGCATCTCTTTATCGTCCTCACAATTCACTCTTCCACCCAGCCCTGTCTCATCTGCCAACTGAAGATATTACATTTAGTTTCCTCATCCAAAACTTTTATATTGTGAACAGCACAACATAAGCTCTGAAAAATAATCTGTGGTGCTACCAATCAACATTACATGCTCTGAAGGAGGATCACTAGACTCAATATTAACTCTTTTCCCTCCACAGAAGCTGCCAAACCTGTTGAGTTTCACCAATTTTGCTTTTTGTTTCAGATTTGGAGTATCTACAATTTTGTGTTATATTACATCTTGTACAATTCAAGTTAAGCAGCCAATGTCTTTTTTTTTTCTAAACCAAAGAACACATCCTGTAATTTTCTCCAAGCCAAACTGTACAGTTGAACAAATACAAACACTAAATGAAAGTATGATGTGGAGGTGCCAGTATTGGACTGGGGTGGACAAGGTCAGAAATCACATGATACCAGATTATAGACCAACAGGTTTATTCGAAAACACGAGCTTTCAGCACCTTTCTTACTAACCACCTGAAGAAAAAGTGAGGTAGTATCAGACACAGATTTATAAGTAAAAGATCAAAGGGTCATGCCTCTGATGAGAATGTATTAAACAAACCTAAGATGCTGTTAAATCTTTAATCAGTTAAAAGGCTTTAATTGATTAATATGTATATGTAAATCCCTGAATTCCTTTGAATCCACTGTCCTGAGAACACTAAAGGTTTTATCAGTGTCAAGAAGAGGTGACATTTTAGGTTAGGCAGTGCATGTTAGTCATGAGCCTTGTTTAGAATCTGTTTGTGTTTTGCTTTGGACTCAGACTGGTTTCATTTCTAAACTAGGAGTTTTTAAAACAACACATCGTCTACCAATTGTGTACTTTTTGAACAAAATAGAATGTATCTGCAAATACAAATCCACCTCTTAGATCCGTGGCTGCGGGTGCAGGTGCGCGTACGCAAGAGGGGCAGTGAGAGAGAGAGAGAAAGGGAGAGACAGAGAGAGAGCGTGCTCGCGCGCGCACACAGTCCCCCCTCACTCACTCACTCACTCTCACGCGCACACAGTCCCCCCTCACTCTCACACACACACACACACACACACACACAGTCCCCCTCTCTCGCTCCAGGACACCACCTCCATTCCCCCCAACTTTCTCCCTCATGCGCACGTGAATCTATGGACTGAATTTCAACTTGCAGAAACTTTCTATTTTGTTCAAAAAGCACACAAGTAGTATAGAGTTAATGTGTCATTTCATAAATTCCTGCTTTAGAAATAAAATCAGTCTGACTCCAAACCAAAACAAAGATTCTAAACAAGGCCCTACACCTAATATGCATTGCCTGACCTAAAATGTCACCTCTTCTTTACACTGATAAAACCTTTAGCACTCTCAGGACAGCGACTTCGAAGGAATTCAGGATTTACATACACATATCATTATATTAAAACCTTCTAACTGATTAAAGATTTAACAGCATCTTAGGTTTGTTTAAAATATCCTCATCGGTGGTGTGACCCTTTGATCTTTTACTTATAAACTGTGCGTCTGATAATACCTCTCTCACTGTCACTTGAAGAAGGAGCAAGACTCCAAAAGCTTGTGTTTTCAAATAAACCTAAATACAAGAATACCAAAACAGATACGAACAAAAATATTGTTTTTCTTTTTAGAATGCAAGGTCCTGAGCAGACTTGTAAAAATCATGTATGAATTTCATGTACTTTTGCAGTAGTACTTGCAGCATGAACAGTGAAGAAAACAAATGGTTAATTTCATCACCTGAAATATGTTGACAATTTAAATGTGCCTTCCCAATAGGAAAGTTATGGTAATCATGAAGAATGCAAATGAAGTTACAGCATTAGCGGAGGTATTTATTTCAACCTGCTTAAAATAGTGGGAAGTTTCAACTCCGTTGCAAACCACAGTTGTACTTTCATGTACAATGAAAGCATAGATATATTGACCGCCTTCAAAATACTGAAACTTCAAGACGTTTAATTATATGAACTCTCCAGTTTCCCAGATGTGAATGGAAAGTGTTTACATAGGCATGCTAAGATCAACCAGTGAAAGTTCCATATTCCAAGTGCAACTGAAGAGTATAAAATCTTTTTTTCTTTCTTTATCCTTTCCTGGGATATGGAAATTGCTGCCAAGATCATTGGTTGCGCTTTGACCTTGTTGGGTCAGTTAAGCGTCAACCACATTGCTGAGAGTCTCAAGTCACATGTAGGTCAGACCAGGTAAGGACAGATTTCCTTCCTTATAAGGGAAATGAGTAAACCAGATGGATTTTTACAACAAACTATGTAAGTTTCATGTTTACCGTTACTGAGACTAACTTTCAATTCTACTTAATTTCTTAAATTCTACTGGCCACTATCCTGCAATTTGAACTCTCATCCTCAGAGCATTAATCTGGGCATCTAGATAACTAACGCATTGATATGACCATTATGTCGCTCTCTAAAATTTAAGTGATTTTTTTCTGCCTCTAACTGACATTTGAAATTGGCAAAACAAAATGTAAGTTCATAGAATCATAGAATCCCTACCGTGTGGAAACAGGCCATTCGGCCCAACAAGTCCACACTGCCCCTCTGAAGAGCATCCCACTCAGACCCATTCTCCTTGTCCAATCCACCTAACCTAAACATCCCTGGGCACTATGGGCAATTCAGCACGACCAATTCACCTAGCCTGTGCATCTTTGGACTGTGGGAGGAAACCACAGTACCCGGAGGAAACCCATGCAGACACGGGGAGAATGTGCAGACAAGTCACCTGAGGCTGGAATCGAAGTTAGATGTTTGGATAACACATTCTAGTTCACATTTCTTCGGGCTCTATAGTTATATGTTGAAAAGCTGGATGAAAATAGACTTCTCAAAAAAACTTGATGGAAATCAATTTCTCTTTAGTAAATGGAAATTTTGTAAATTTGATTCTATTGTGGCTCAGTTAATGCAGAGCAATGAAGTAAACTGGAGTAGAATAGAACTTGAAATTATAATCAAGTATTTAAAACCAACTCATACAATTAAAAATACTTACCACCAAACGGAATGATGCAAATATTGTGTTTGGAAGCCAGTTGTACAATCTTAACCACATCAGAATGACAGTCTGTAATACAAAATAATTTTGGTTGCAAGAACGTGCTATCTATGGTAGAAGATGCAACACTTTTGGCTGCAATTAGTTACTCAGGTTATATGAAATCTAGCAAGATACATCTGCAACAGTTTCACATGTAATTTGAAAGAACTACACTTCCGACAAATACTTAGAATTCTCTAAACAAAGAAAATATACGTTCACTACATATTTAGCTAACCAAATGCCAGTTAAAAAGAAAACATTGGCAAAAGAAACAAATAATTACACTTACTTGGCCAGATTACAACATCTGGAATTCGTTCAACTTTGCCTTCACGTAAAGCAAAAATCTCATGTAAGCAATGGCCTGCATTAAAAACAAAGTGCATCGGTTGATCACAAAATAGTTTTGAATGTTATATACCTGTATTTAAAGAGGTTCAAACTTCTTACCATGGGACCTCATTAACCTGTCCTCTGGATCGTGTGAAAATGGAATACCCAAGTCTTTTATTTCCTTCAAACAGTCTTCATTTAGAATGGGCACTGGGAGATCTTCCAAGTTTGGTGTGGTCTTCAAAGTTTAAAACAAAAAGGATCATTAGCTTCTACAAATCTTTGCCCAACTGTAAGAGAGCAGTCTATTAAGTTAGCATCCTTATCAAAGTGCGAGGATGTCAGTGAAAGAATGAATGCAATTTTTTTCCCCAAATTGAAGGGCCAAAAATTTACTTCTAATTTTCTTACTCAAGCACTCAAAGTTCACTGGAATAAATTGGACTGTCATACGAGCACTGACATGTCGTTCGAGAAAAAGAAAACTAGAACTGGAGCTGGGCATTTATCTCACTTTCTCAGTTTAAACAAATTATGTAGAATTTTTTGCTAACATTAAAGGAAGCAAAATATCAAAGAAATGTCAAAGAACTATTGTCTGCAAGTTTCTTACCCTTGGGGTAGTCCTGTGCTCCAAACTAGCTCCAAAAAATTTCTCCATCCATTCTTTCAAAGCTGGCAGCACCATACCACTAAGTCGATACCTGAACAAGAAATTATCAAATATCAGTTTCTTTGAACATAGTGATGTATTTTTACAGGTCACTATTTCGACTCAAAAGCTTTCTGTTCAGCAGAAGAATCCGGAAGCAGTGAAATGAAAACCGCTTACAGTAATTTAGTACTTACAAACTTACAACACCGATATTTTCAAAAATTGTATTTTTAACAGGTTTGGAAGATCCATATATTCTAATACTAATTTCTCTCTCTAGAGCAAGTAAACATCATAAAACTGAAAAGTGTAATTTAGAAATTCTTTGGTATGCTTCAAAAGTAAATTAACAGTTTACAAATTGAAATATTCAATATTGAATGTCAAAGTTCATTATCTTCTCTGTCAAAAACAGTTTAAAAGAATGCAAATTTTAAATAAATTTGACAATTTTGAATAAATTTAAGTTTAACTCATGTCCACATTCATGTTGAGGATTTAAACTGTAAAATGTCAAAGCAGAAAAACGTCATAATAGTTCAATCAGAAAATGATATTGGCATCCTTCCTCTGTTCATTTTGAAATTGTTAAAGGACCAGATTGATCAATTATTCATTATGAAAGTGTACACTGAATTTTGTCGCAGTATTTCTCACAATTACCTCATTGGAAAAAAATTCCAAAAGGAAGTTGGAAAAAAATAATCACTTATTTGAAAGAGCAAAATGGTCATTTCACATTCTTCACCTCAGAGGTCCAGAATGTTGTGGGCCTTATTTTTGGTGAACTTGAAAGGAACAATTATGGAATTTGGAATGAGCAAAGGTCTCAAGAGTGAACACTTTCATAATCTACTTGAGATTTGTACATTATTTACAAAGGGAAGAAAGATAAAATAAATCTTGTATAACAATAATAACTTAATATTGTACTTCAGTCACAAATGACATGGATTTATCTCGAGAAAATTCCCCAAAATGGAAGCGTAATGATGCAGAGCTTTGATGAAATAGGTTTAGTGTGTGTGTGGGATGAATTTGTAAATTGTGCTTTGTTCTATTATTCTGGGAGCAGTGTCAAAATTGTCTATTAACGTTATTGACCATCTCTTGGAGAAAGAACCTAGCTGGAAACTGTAACCCCTCCAGATGATTCGACAAAATTAACTTAAGTTGCTAAAGATCAGGACAGATCAGCAAGATCAATGGACTTGCAACAACGTATGCCTGTTCCTGAATCTGTTGGAAAAAAGACATTAGATTCACTCAAGAGCATCCGAAAGATCCATAAGCTAACATTTTCGATTAAAAAGATACTAAAGTCACAGAAAAACAGCCTGGGAAATTGCGTCTCACTGAATTGATTTTTATGAAGTAGTAACAGGAATCACAGAAACCCTAGTGTGAAAACAGGTCATTTGGCCCAACAAGTCCATACCAAAACACACCCCCTACCCTATCTCTGTAACCCTGCATTTTCCGAGGCTAATCCACCTAACCTAGACATCCCTGGACACTATGGGCAATTTAACATGGCCAATCCACCTTAACCTACACATCTTTGGACACTGGAAGGAACGCAGAGGAAATCCATGCAGACACAGGGACAACGTGCAAACTCCACACAGACAGTTGCCTGAGGCTGGAATCGAACCCGGGTCCCCGGTGCTGTGAGGCAGCAGTGCTAACCACTGAGCGGTGGACAAAATCTATATGGACTTCAGTAAGGCATTCGACAAGGTAGACTGGTTAGCAAGGTTAGATCTCTCAGAATACAGGGAGAACATGACATTTGGATACAAAACTGGGTCGAAGGAAGAAATATAGAAGATGGTGGTGGAGGACTGCTTTTCAGACTGGAGGCCTGTGACTAATTGTGTGCCACAAGGATCAGGGCTGTGTCCACTGCTTTTCAACATTTATAATAAATGATTTGGATGTGAACATAGGAGGTATGGTTAAAAAGTTTGCAGGTGACACCAAAAGTGGAGGTGTAGGGGACAGCGGAGGAGGTTACCTCAGAGTACAACGGGATCTTGATCAGATGGGCAGATGGGCCAAAGAGTTGCAAGTGGAGTTTAATTTAGATAAATGTGAGGTGCTTCATTTTGGAAAGGCAAATCAGGGCAGGACTTGTACACTTAATAGTAAGGTCCTGGGGAGTGTCGCTGAACAAAGAGACCTTGGAGTGCAGGTTCATAGTTCTGTGAAAGTGGAGTCGCAGGTAGACGGGGTAGTGAAGGTGGCGTTTGGTACGCTTGGTCAGTGCAATGAGTACAGGAGCTGGGAGGTCATGTTGCAGCTGTACAGGACATTGGTTAACCCACTTTTAGAATACTGCAGGCAATTCTGGTCTTCCTGCTATAGGAAGGATGTTGTGAAACTTGAAAGGGTTCAGAAAAATGATTTACAAGGATGTTGCTAGGTTTGCAGGGTTTGAGCTATAGACAGAGGCTGAATAGGGCTGGGGCTATTTTCCCTGCAGTGTTGGAGGCTGAAGTTTATAAATTGATGAGGGACATGGATAGGGTAAATAGACAAGGTCTTTTCCCCTGAGTGGGCAGTCCAAAAGCAGAGGGCATAGGTTTAAGGTGAGAGGGAAAGATTTAAAAAGGACTTAAGGGCAACCTTTTCACACATGTGCATGTTTGGAATGAGCTGCCAGAGGAAGTGGTAGAATTACAACATTTAAAAGGCATCTGGATAGGTATATGAACAGGAGGGGTTTAGAGGGACATCGGCCAAATGCTGGCAAATGGGACTAAACTTATTTAGGATATCTGGTTGGCATGAACGAGTTGGACCACAGGGTCTGTTTCCATGCTGTACATCTTGATGACTCAATAACTCGAACTGAATTTTCACTCTGAATGAAATTTGCTAGTAGAACACAAGGCACAAGTGTCAAAGCAGAATATAACAGCAGCACTCCAGGCTGATGGAGAAACAAAGGAAGACAGTTTTCTACAACAAAATGAGCTGTCTGTAACTAATGCTGTTACTGTGGAACAAGGAAACATTTCAGTTCTAAACCGTAAATTAAACCTTCAGAGTAATTGAATAGTTGTTCATGAGGTAAGAACCGAATAAAGGTTCATGCTGAGTGAGGAAAAGTTAAAATAACCTGGAAATTGGGTAGAAACATAATCAGGATTTTCTGATTGATCATCAACATGGACTGAAGGAAATTCCTAAAATATCAGAGGAAAAATATATCCTGCATTTAAACAGGAGGAGAACGAATCAGTTGTTTTACTGGTTGAGATTTGTTAAAAAGATCTGGACATAAACAAATAAGTCATGACAAAGAATGAAGATCCAGAGTTAAACCCTGAACAAAGTGAGATTCAAAGACTGATTTAAAGCAAACACTAACTTTTGATTCTAAAGAACAAGAACATAATAAAGCCACTGAAAGGTTAAGAGAGGATTTCATCTCTATTTACAGCTACACCTAATGGAATTTGAAAATCACAGGGATTGTCTGCAAGCAGCATTATGGTTCTTGAAAATGTTACCTAGACTGAACTAAATGTGCTAGCATTTAATCAAAGATGCCAAGAAAGCATACAATCTGCAAACTGAGAAAAACTGTGAGGGTGAGAGGGTGTGTGGTTGTGCGTGAGAGGGTGTGTGG
>NC_063338.1:41323824-41342417 GCF_021869965.1 Rhincodon typus
GAGGGTGTGAGAGGGTGTGTGGTTGTGCGGTTGTGCGTGTGAGGGTGTGAGAGGGTGTGTGGTTGTGCGTGTGAGGGTGTGTGACGGTTTGAGGGTGTGTGCGTGTGGGTATGTGGGTGGCGCACACACACACACACCGTCACACCCACACACTGTCACACCAACTTCCTCACAGGCTCACACCCACACACTCTCAGACCCACACACCCTCTCATACCCTGAGTGTGGGTATTGCCCTGAGAAAGGCAATATTCAAAGCATGACAGAAGTCATTACAAGTAAAACACGTTTTCATTTATAAAAAAAATCTCAAGATTCACGCACATTCGACATTAAATTCTAACAACTATGTATGATTTTTGGCAATGGATTAATCCATGTGTGGAATGTGGATTGTACACTGGTGAAATGAGAAAGGAAGAGATTGATAAACATACTATGTGGCAATCTGGTTGTTAAAATGTGTGGAATTTTTTAAGTTATATTTTGAATAGTCTTTTTTGAAATCAATGGCCACTTATCTTTTAGGAGGTAGATGCTACAAATATGAAGTTTGCAAGATTTGTTATATTTGGACTCTCTAGTTTAGGAGAACATGAAGTAAAGAGGAGGGGTCAAGTGACTTGTGCTGAATTCCATACAATAACAAGCTTGGGTGATTCGGTTGTTAAAGCAGGGTCAAGGTTGTCTAGCTGGGAAGAAGGAAGAGATATTACACCAATAAATAATGACCAAAGCAACTGCATTGATGATGGACAGGCTGTTAGTCTACAGGTTTGACACAGTTAGGAATGCGAGGTTTTGTCAACAGTTATATGTTAAATCTCTAAAAGTGCACTAATTGCATGATATAATGGGATTGGGGATCCAAACGATACCTAATTATCATATCTACCTGGATACAAAAGCCAATGCACTTCACATTCCACACGAATAGACTTTGAGAAGGCAAGAGTCCATACAAACTCATTGTAGGATTGGGTTGCAGTCTTCTCCCAAGATATCACTGAATCTAACAGATTGGTCATCTACAAATATCTGAGACAGAGTAGAGAGACGGAGGCAGCAAGTCTCTATAAACCACACAGAATGCAAAGGAGTGCTCACGCTCAGATTGAAAAGATGAAATTTGCAAGGATTTAAACAAAGCACAAATATTCTAGCTTTGGCTAGAACAGAAGTTCTGCAGGATAGCTCTTACTATGAAAATCTAATTGGAAGTGTCTGGCTGGGAAACCAACTCGAAGCTGAAAATAGCTCTGGGCTAGTTACTGAAAGCGGTTATGAACCCAGTTGATGTTTTTACTGGTTAAGTCAGATCCCAAAATGAAATCTGGCTTGATAAAAATCAAAACAAAATATGATCTAAGTAACAAGGTGGTCTTTCACTGAAAGTCAAGCACAATACTGCAGATTGGTTTTAAAAACATAACTTTATTGGGCAAAAAAAGGAGATAAAATAGAATAAACCAAGTTATTTCCACAAAACACAACAGAAATACAACCCACCTATCCCAACATTATTACATTACAGTACTCAAACACCAGAGAGAATTTCCTTCTCTATCACATCTAAAAGGCTCACTTAAACATTCCTTTAATTCCTGGACTTGAGAGCTTGATAGCCTTTTTCTTGATTAGCTATACAATCGAGTTAAAACTTTCTTAACTTTAAATAACTCTTTCAGGTTGAAACCCAAACACTTCTGAACTGGAACTTTCAACCAAAAATCATTACACTAAGGTAACCTATTTACTTGTTCTGAACTCCCTCCTTTCTCTGTAAGAAAGCTTTTCATTCATCTAACTTCATGAAGACTTCTGCAAACTGACAAGTTTCACAAACCAAGAGTTTTTTTTCCTCCAAGGCAAAAACAATTCTAATCCCTCAAAACAGAAAGCAAACTAACACTTGAAGGTTTACTCTGTCCATTCATAAAACTCACCCTATGCTAAAAAGTTCTCATAAACCATCCAGGGACTCTACCTCATACTGTCTTTTTTAAAAAAAATTGTGACTCCAAAAGTACTGACAGTTAATATCATTAAGCCCTCTCTTGCAGAAAGATCAAAATCCGCATGCCACTAGTTTCAAATCAAAACAATCATAAATACCTTAAATCACAAGAACGAAGTGTCCATTTATGGAACAGAATGAATTACAAGTAGAGAGGAAAATTTTCCGAAGTTTTAGAAATGTAGTTCAGAATCGAAGTTCTCAGTCACGTAACTTTTATATTATTCATGTTGCCTTTAGTTTATTACAATAAACTTTAAAATATTGAAAAATTTTTCGTCAGCATAATTCAAATAACTTTTGACAAGTTATAGATCTCATCAGCGATGACACTGAATATTTGAAAGGCCCTCAAATAGCTGTGTCAGAGGCTTTGGCCAGGTCAAAGGGAGGGGTGGTGGAGGAGATAAAGATCCATGTTCGGATCTTAGCACTTCTCCTGGAGCTGTCTAAATTTAAAACAGCCCATTCATGATTCCTTGCCCTCTTCTGAAGCTGCATAGTCATTGGTTCTATATTGCACTACGCAGTTAAGAATCCCAAAGATTCTTCCAGTGAAGGAGAGTACAACATTGCTCCAAATTTGGCTAAGGAGACAGTATTATTGTCTTGTTGGGTGGGTCCTTGCTCCCATGGAGTCTAGACATCAGCAAGCTTCTTGTCCGGTCAGTCACCAACATTCAAGAATACAGATTCCAGCTGAGATAGCATTGGCTCCTGCAAGGATGTCTTCATTCTTTTTGACAGTGTACGAAGATTCAAAGATCAGCTGTTGGAACATTGTTAGAGCTTGTTGAGTGCTTCTTCAATGAAGGATGAAGGCCAATTCAGCTTGTTGTTAAAATGTGCTCTGTCCCATCTCCCTAGAAATTGAACTTTTCCTGTGAATACTGTTGACTGGTCAGCATTGAGGTTTGGTGATGAACCAATAGTCTGGGGCCCGTAGACAGATTCTAAAACAAAAAATCCCTTTCAGTCTTTGCAATCTGCACGTGATTGAAGATCATCAGCTTTCTGATTCAGCCAAGTGTTTTGCATAGGGCAGCCCTTCAGCAGGCATCATGCTTGGACCTAATTTCTACAACACAAATGACAAAGTATTTCTGCTCAACACTCATAAGAACAACCAAGAGTAAAGGATAGAGAAAAAAAAGCCTTACCCTCTTGTGTATTTTGATTTTCATTTGTGTATTTTGCATGTCATACTTCTAAACACTAATTAATCATGAACCCTCCAGCCAAACAGCATTGCAGCCATTACTGCCACAGCTCAAAAATTCCAGTAAACACTATTCCTTTTTATTTAAGCCATATTTGCATTGCAAAAATCCATGTCCTCGGGTCATTAGACAATATGTGCCTGGTCTCTGTTCAGAAAAATGGCTGTCAAACATACAATTCTCTTTTGGAAAACATTTTTCATTCTAGCTCAAAAATAAAAAGATAACCTTCTATAAAATTTCAACTTTAAAACAACTGACAGATTTGATGAGTGGGGGCTGAGGAGGTAATTCTTCCAAGCTGTAAAGATAATTTCAATATTTTTCCTGCCACTGAAGAACAGAAGAGTGAACGTGGATTCAAACATTTGGTGCCAGTTATTTGCAACACAGTTTAAAAGATCAAAACCATAAAATGGATGGTACTGTAATGACAATTCCATGTAACACTGAACGCTGCAATAAGTCAGCGGGGTGTCACTGATTTACAAGCACTTAACTTATGAACGCTCGCACTTCTAAATGCAATCTCATACACAAGTATCATTTAAAGATCCGAAATACGAATGTTTCCTGTACTTACAAACAGCTATTTTATATTGCCCTGCACTGCATTCTGACTTGCTTATAAATCGACATGCGAACGGACTCAGGAATTTGCAACTTGGGAACTGCTGTATTACATATGCAGCAAGTTCCAGATTCATGCATGCTATTTGTAGGACTGGGGAAGAGAAAGTCAAAAACAAAGTCTACTCTTTCCATGCCAATTTCACATTCTTAGTGATGAAAAACTTTATCGAACCACACCGGGAGCAAGGTTTTAAATCCTATACCCGATTCTATTGGGCTCCTTCCAGGAATTTTTAGTTTTGAAAGTGTGAAAAAATTAGAGAAGGAAATTTGCAACAATGTTCTTATTGAAGATAAAAGACTACTTTTAGTAGTTTAATAAAATGTTCTAAATTCTATGAATTTCAGTCGTGCTTTCATAGTAAAACCAACATGGAGGTATGCTTGCAGTATTATTCTCATTATTCAAATACCTTTTATTTGAAAGACTACATAAAGCTGCTATTTTACAACAAACATACGCCATCTGTGCAGAACAGGAATCTATGTAATCAAGCATATTTATGATATGTATGACTGAATCAGTACTGACACCCGAGGAACAACGTGGGGCTTTTTAAGATTTAAATATTGGATTTGCTTAGAATACAAGGAAGGCATTCTCTTTGTGAACATGCTAAGGATTAAATATCATAAGAGGATGCTGTTAAACCTTAACAAAGAGCTCTTATGTATTACAGTCTGTTAATTTCAAATAGAATAATCAAAATTATTTTGAAAATCTATGTCTGAAATAGTTAGCAATGTTTTGATTCATACTTCTCAGTTTAACCCTGCAAAAACTGCAGATGCACGTGATACAACTCTGTTCTGTGTTTGCTTATTTATCTTTGGCTGGAAGACATGCTTCCATTAATAAAATTCTTGCTTTAAAAATGTGCTAATCTCATCGCAGTTAGTCGTTAGTGCAGGAAATTAAAAGAAATCTGACAAGAGCATTTCTAAATATTGTCAAACGCAAAATAGAATCCTTACCTTTTGCCTGTAAATTCACCTTGCCCTTTCTTGTTAAATGTAAACTTGGAGTCATTGTATCCCCATCCATTCCACTTAAGGATCTCCTGCCTTAAACATAAAAAAATTACTTCAATGTGCAAAAAATGAAACATTCAAGAGCTCATGAAGCTAATTCATTTGGTACTTAAAAATATTAATGCCTTTGCAGATTAAATTGTGCAGGAAATAGCATATTTTAGTGTACTTAAAGCAAATAGGCAAAAACAAACAAGACTTTTTAAGTTCAAGAACAAAAACAGAAGTTGCTGGAAAAGCTCAGCAGGTCTGGCAGCATCTGTGAAGACCCAGAGTTAACATTTTGGGTCCAGTGACACTTCCTTGGAACACTGGACCCAAAACATTAACTCTGGGTCTTCACAGATGCTGCCAGACCTGCTGAGCTTTTCCAGCAACTTCTGTTTTTGTTCCTGATTTACAGCATCCGCAGTTCTTTCGGTTTTATTAAGACGTTTCAAGTTGTTCTGCATCTTTGATAATAAAATGTCTCAAGGCACTTCACAGGAGCAGTAGAAAACAAACACCATGCTACACAAGGAGATATTAGGTGAAAAGACCAAAAGCTTGGTTTGAAGTGGGTTTTAAAGAGCCCATTTAAGAACCAAGCAAGGCAGAGAGCTCAAGGGGCATCAGGAGGAAATTCAATAGCTTATGGCCTGGCCAAGTGGTTACAATGGAGTAACTATAAATCAGGGACACTCAAGAACCAGAATAAGAAAAGAGCAAGTAATGTGAATGACTGAGACTGAAGATGATTTCAGCAATAGCAAAGGGAAAAGCCCTTTGAAGGGGTTGAGAACATTAAGAGTTTTGAACATTGCTTGACTAGGAGCCAATATAGGTCAACGAGCAAAGGGCTGGGTTTGAAATAAGGCATGTGCAGCAGAATTCTAGCTGATAAACTTTTACTTCAGAATGTACAATGTGAGAAAGCAAACCGCACTGACCGATAACCAAGAAATGAATCAGCATTTCAGCACATGAGCTTGGGCTGAAATCAAGTACTGATAAAGAGACAGAAATAGGCAGACATGGCAATTGAACAAATCTGCAATTGGAAGCTCATTTTGGGGACAAAGATGAATTAAGGTTGACAGGCTCAACCTCATATGGTTGTTGGGGGAGGGGACGGTGTCAGTACCCAGAAAATGAAGTTTGGAGCTGAAATCAGAAACAATGGCTTCTGCCATTTAATTGCAGCAAATTTCTGCTCATCCCTACTAGATGGGAGATGCATTGCAAACTTACTGGCAGTGTAAGAGTCAAGAGAGGTAAAGGTAGAGCTGGGTAGCATCAGCATACATGTGAAAACTTACAATATGGTTTTGGGTGATATGAAGGGGCAGCTTTTTGATGAGAACTGGAAGTCCAAGCAGAGATCCTTGGGGAGGACCAGAAGCAACACCTTCAGATCAATGTATTTAATTGTGAAAGTCAAGAAATAAAAGTCTTGCATAAATCATTGCTGTTACTGTTAAAAAAACAAATCATCGGTTTTATTAATAGACTGCATTATTTTACAAACAATTTCAATTGATTACATTGAATATGCATTATGGCAAACTGTTACGAACAGAATTTGGTTTTTCTCAACCAATTCAAATGTAATAATCATGGACATTAAAATAGTGGTGTGGTTCATTCTACGCTATTTTGGATGAATATGAAGTACAATCTTGTGCTGAAGATGCCAAAACACCAAAGTGTCCAACTCAAGCTAACAGTGTAAAAATTGTCTAACGTCACGTTAGCTCAAATTCCTTCACACAACCAACCACTACTCACCTACCACAAAATTATTTTTGCTGAACTAACTTTAGAATTCCAATTTGCCGACTGAAGCAGGTCACATATAAAACTTGATTAACATTGTGTTTTGGCAAAAAGGGAAAAAATCTGGACAAATAAAAGCAATGTAAAGAGAAACTCATTTAGGCATTATGTTATTTTTCATTCATGTTCTAACAAAACAATTTAACTTCTTATCCTGACAAGTCCAGTCCACAATTCCTTCCCAGGTCAAACCTGTAGTTTGCCAGAACATGACCAATTTACTGCAAATTGTGACAAGTGTTTTGCATGCTGTTTCTGCTGGGGGTGGGGTGGGGGTGGTCAAAAAGGATCTAAAAGTAGATGATAGTTCTTCAACAGCTTTGAATGAAAGTAGCAGTCATAATACCTTTTCTTTTATCATTTTTGTTAGTTGCTTTGATCAACCCTTTTAAAGTAATGCCAAGAATTCAATTTGTTTTCATTTGCAAGTATTATTTTACAATTTTAGTCTAATCAGCTGTCATCTGTAGCACTGCAGAAATTAGAAAAACTTAACTATGAAGCTAATGAAAACTTCATATGTAATGTGGTAATAGACACCTTTCCCTCAAGAAAGGGCAGCACGGTGGCTCAGTGGTTAGCACTGCTGCCTCACAGCACCAGGGACCCAGGTTTGATTCCACCCTCGGGCGACTGTCTGTGTGGAGTTTGCACATTCTCCCGGTGTCTGCGTGGGTTTCCTCCAGGTGTTCCGGTTTCCTCCCACAGTCCAAAGATGCGCAGGCTAGGTGAATTATTAGCCATGCTAAATTGCCCGTAGTGTTCGGGGATGTGTAGATTAGGTGGGTTATAGGGGGACGGGTCTGGGTGGGATGCACTGAGGGTCGGGGTGGACTTGTTGGGCCAACTTTAGGGATTCTATGATTTCATGAATTCAACTGCACTGGAAAACTTCCAGTGAAATTATTAATAATGGGTCTTCCACCTCCACCCACAAAAGAAGTTATATAGGGTTAGCAGATCTTTCTTTCCAAGGTTATAGTCAAATCCATGAGCATTTCCATGGCATTAAGAATGTTAGAATATGCCAGCTATAAGAAATTAATTTCACTTGGTCCACACAATTCATTGCATTGAATCATATTGACAAAATAATACTGAGCTCATAACTACAAAGTATATGGAAAGCTCAACTTATGATTCTATCCTATCTTGTTCACATTGAATGAGTAGCATATTACACTGTATATTGAAGCATGCACACATGCAACAGCTGTAGATGATGGCTGAAAATCTTCAAGTATTTTTTAATATTTGATTACCATTCTTCAACATGCAGCATGGCTTAAAGCAGCTGCTTTGCAGCTGGACAGGATATATGCTACGAAGTAATGGATTACCGAAAACACTGAGTAATAGTGATTTAGTCAACGAAAGTATTTTTATTTTAAGTCTGACATTGTCCTTATTGGATTCGTAATACATGTTTTGGCACCTATTTTAAAAATATTTACTCCTCTGACAGTTTGGATGCTTCTAATATGATCCTCATCTAAACAGCTATAGCTTTAAGAACAACATGGAAATTTGTATGATTGGCATTCATACTATAATCCAGTGATCTAGTGCTAAGAAGCAAGTTTCACTGTTCCATATTCACCTTACCAAGCTCCAAAGAAGAATGAAAAAGGGGGACCAAAAAAGACTGGATTTTTAAAAAAAAAATCACTTAAAATCTTTTTTAAAACTGGATAATGAAAAGAAAATACTTCTGACCATTTGTAAATTGTTAATCCATTCTTTTCTATTATGCAGAAGTCCTCTCACACACAACTGAACTGTTTTTCTCCCCTCATCACCAATTATCCACTTCTTTTTCCTCTGTCTATTAACCACAATCAGTAAATTACTTGTGTTTTCCAACTGAATAATTTATGTGCAAAGCCCCTTAAGGGCAACGCAAACCGAAGGGGAGGGAGAGGGGACGGGGCTAAATCAAAATGGAATTGGTGGGAATGCTATTCAAATCTCACTACCACTGAAGGATATTTGTACCTGAGAAATGTTTTAATAAGCCCCTCTTCACCACTCCCTTGCCCCCAACACCCACCATATATTCCATAAAATGTTTGTACCTCAAACATTACACCAACATTGAACTGAAAAGCTTTAGGGTCACTTTTGACTTAAGGTTATGAGTGAACGGGAAATGCCAAGTCTGGATCATAACTTATGTTGAAGGGAAAATCAGGAGGCCCTAGATTATGCTCTGGGAACATGGAATCAGATCCCATTACAGCAGCTGGGGAATTTAAATCAAGGAATAAAAATTTGCTATCTCAAAACAAATCTTAGTAATGGCGACCATGAAATTATCAACCTAACTGGTTTATAGATGTTCTTCAGGCAAGAAAATTTGGCACCTTTACTATGTCAGCCTATGTGTCTCCAGAGCCACAGCCATGCGGTTGCCTCTTCACTGCCTCCTGAAATAGCTTAGCAATCACTCATTTACAATCAATTAGGGATAGACAATAACAACTCGTCTTGCCAGCAAAGCCTACGTTCCATGAAAAAAAATTTTTAAAACACCAACTCAGAAACCAAGAATTGCAACACTGAAATAAATGCATCTTTTATAATAACGAGCATAATGACCGAAACAATCTTTTCCACGTGACAGTTTCAACTGCAATACAATATTTAACACACAACATTACTTGCAAAAAAAACAATTTAAGATGATGGTCACAAGTTTGAAGTCAGGTCACCTACCAATCAAAGAATTCCCAGAGTGTGGATTTAGGCTATTCAGCCCACTGAGTCCACACTGACCCTCCAAAGAGCATCCCTCCCTATCCTATCCCCGTTACCCCATATTTCCCATAGCTAATCCACCTAGCCTGCACATCACTAGACACTATGTGCAATTTAGCATAGCCAAAACACCTAACCTCGGAGTACAGGAAGACACTGGGAGAACGATCAAATTCCCCACAGTCGCCCGAGGGTGGAATCAAACCCGGGTCCCTGGCACTGTAAGGCAGCAGCACTGCCCAGAGGGTTTACCCTTTGCTTTTTCCATATTCTGTAAATTACACTCCATAACTCTATTTTAACTAATACATTCAGAATGAAGTTACTTTGAATAATGTACTTAAAGGGGAGGAGTTTAAGTTATAGATGGAACTTTAGTCTCAAGTCTGGATCTCTGCTGTTGTATTCTTTTAAATTCAGTAATTCTAATCTTCTACTCATGAGTTTTAGCTTTGGACATGGTAAAAAATGAAATCACCTTGAGTTTTAGCACATTTAGGAGTTCTAGTTAAATTATTTTCAATATTTGCTAAAAAGTAATCATCTCTCAGGTGAAAACTCCACACCAAAAACACAGGTAACAACTGTTTAAGCCAAAGACAGTGGTCAGAGAGGTGAATGGAATCAACAAGAGAACAAGGCTTGTGCTGGAGACCAAAAACATGACTTTCCAATGTTTGTTAAATATTTACCACAACAAAAACAGAAATTACTGGAAAATTTCAGCAGGTCTGGCAGCATCTGCAAAGAGAATTCAGTTCTGAGGAAGGATCATTTGACCCAAAACATTAACTTGGATTTCTCTCCACAGATGCTGCCAGGCCGACTGTGCTTTTCCAGCAATTTCGGTTTTTGTTTCCGATTTACAGCATCCACAGTTCTTCCAGTTTTCATTTAGCATTTATTTGGGCAAAATTGTGGCTAATCTAGGAGATAGTAAGGATTGCAGATGCTGGAGGTCAGAGTCGATAAAATGTGGAGCTGAAAAAACACAGCAGGTCAGACATCAGAGGAGCAGGAAAGTCTTTGCTTTGGGTCTGGACCCTTCATCAGGACCAGGATTGGATATTGTACAAGTAGTGGAAAAAAAAACAGAGGATGTTAGATAAATAGCGGTACTGTCACTACAACAATTCCATTTCAGATTTCATAGGAAAACGTGAGTCTTGACCAGTTACCAATAGCCTGGGCAGCACGGTGGCATAGTGGTCAGCACTGCTGCCTCTCAGCACCAGGGACCCATGTTCGATTCCACCATGTAGGGTTACAGGGATAGAGGTGGGTCTGGGTGGGATGCTCTTCGAAGGGGTGGTGTGGACTCGATGGGCTGATGGCCTGCTTCCACACTGTAGAGAGTCCGATTCAGGTTACCCGATTCACTCTGCTCCATTTCAGTGCACAGTCTCGAGTTTTATTATTGTAAACCCCTCCTTTGGTTATTATGTATCAGACAGTAACACTAGCATGGGTTAATCTTTATGAAGTTAGTGAAGAAAAATGGCAGAGAACGAGATGAAATTTTTAAAAATAAAAAAATCTGAAACATTCATTTTAAAAAGAGTGACACAAGTCAGAGGGCACTGTGCTCAAATTTACTGCTATATCATTTGTGTCTAATTTCACAAAGGAAATAACATGTATCCATATGCTGCTACTTAAGCTACTGCAAATCTACACTTGGATCACATACACAAAAGATTAAAAAAAATGAATCTGCACTATAACCTGTAAAAACTTTGTAAAGACACAATGATCAATGGTTGGCAGGCAGGGATTTGATGGTGTAATTCAATACTCTGCCATCCAACAGCAATTTGTTACTGTCCATAAATTTATAACTAGCTATTTCTTATTCTTTCTAACTGTCGGTTAACTTAAAAACAACCATGTACAAAACTGCATGTACAAAACTGCATGTACTAAGCGAAACAAAGTAATCGACAGAGTTCAAGTTGTTTGGCATCACAGTAGCATTTCTGGTAGAATATAAACAAATTCCAGTTAATAAACTGGAAGAAATTTTTCTTTGAGCCATTTGAAAAGTCCAAATTTTCATGAAGGCTTTAGGAAATCCACATAATTTGTTAAAATAATCCACTAGTACCTTAACTTAAGCATGCTTATGCTACGGTATCTGGTCAAAATTATCAATCAAACTATTATTTCCTTCCTTTTTAAGAATTGGGAGGGACAGGTTATTTGATAACAACTAATTACAATAAAATGCACTTGTATAGCACTTTCAACCAAGTATTCCAAGGCACTTCAAGAAGACATAAACAACAAAATCAAACACTGATGAGAGAACATTCAGCAATCAAAAGTACAATCTCAAATGTCATGGATAGCACCAAATTTGTAAGTGTAGGAAATAAGAAGGAATGATGCAACAATGTACAAGAAAATATTACAAGACAATATTAATAAAATTGCATCTAATTGGTGAATTAATTTCAATATAGAAGAGGTTATGCATTTTACTAGAAAATACACACAACTTGAAGAATAGAAATGGGGTAAAGGAGGAAAGGGATCTAGTTGCAAACAATCACAAACCACCAAAAATAGTAATGCAGGTTAATGAGGGCCATTAAAAAAGACAAGTACCAGAATTCATTTCTTTAAGGCCAAGTTGAAAGGCAGATGTTGTGTTAAAACAAATTTCAAATTGTAATTAGATCGCACTTGTCTCCACATAATAAAAATGATCTAGACAGTAGAGGTGCTGGAATAAATTCAAGAATGACAAAGCTTGGGAGTTATAACTATCAGGGAAGAGAAAAGGGCTTTTGGCCTTTAGAAAAGCTGAGCAGTGATCGAATAGAGGTCTCTCAAATAACCATCCAGTTTAATTGGGTAGACAGAGAGAAGATGTTTCCAGAGTCCAATGCATACTCAAGTTAGAAGAGGAATTCAGGAGAATTTGTTTACTAAGTGGTTAGGACATGGAACTAATTAGGACATGGAAGTCTTTCAGGAGAATAGCATGGATGCATAATTGGAAAGATAAACACAAAAAGGCAAAAGGCATAAAAAGAATTGTTTCTAAGGGTTAGGGAATGACTGAAATGCGACATAAAATGTGAGGAGAATCCAGTTGGGATAAATGGCCCATTTCTACGCTGGTGACTTGAATAGCACATTTGTCCTTGAACTTTGTCAACTTCAACATAAATCTTAAAAACCTTCAAGAGCATAATTTAGTTACAGAAAGATGCAAAATTGAATTCCAATTACACATCTTGTATGAGCAATTATGCCATCACTTCATCTAACCAAATGCTTAAAACAAAGCACAAAAGATACACCAGGTTGATAACATGCGCAGAATTTTGAAAAAGCAAAGGGTTTTTTCTGAGATTGATATGGATTAATTTTTTTGTTTAGGATATTCAGAAATGCAAGGTTAATAGTTTTTAATTTTGCTTGCACTTCTTAGCTTACAGGCTGTCAGTGTTCCTGTATGGAATAGACTGCCACCCAGTGGAATTGGATGGCACATTCCATTCACCCAGGAAGGCTGACATTTCGGGCCTAGACACTCTGAAGGGTCTAGGCCCGAAACGTCAGCCTTCCTGCTCCTCTGATGCTGCTTGGCCTGCTGTGTTCATCCAGCTCTACACCTTGTTATCTCAGATTCTCCAGCATCTGCAGTTCCTATCTCAAACAGATTAAAAACCAATTGCAGGTCTTAATACAAGTTGAGATTCAGACACGATTGGACAAAATCAAAAGTGTCTGCTGCTCAATACTGATATCTAATCTGATCCAAAAGACAAGAATGACCAAAAGAACTGACTGGTACAAGTGGAATTATTCTCAGGTAGTTCGATCAACACAGCAGGGACTTAATATTGCTTCACATACCCATACTTGAGCTAAAAGTGGACGTGACATGCATTAATAAAAAGTAGTGTTCCTTAACTCATGGTGGGAAAAATGCTAACAAACACATTTCTTGCCCAGCCTGTTGATTCTGAATGTTGTTTAAAAATGAGGCCCATCTTAGGAAACATATTGCCCTGTAAAGATGAAGGTATTGCATGAAAAATAAAATTTGGGAAACTTGATGCGGATTGTTTTCTTTTTAAAAAGAAAACAACAGCATAAAACTGGATAGACATTGGAGTTCCAAGCAATAACCACTCCTATTTAAGAACCTAATTTGAATGCATCCTAAAATTAGAGAGAGAGAGAGAGTGTAAACGTTTAGTAATCTCAATCCAGCTCCCACTGGAAACAGGTTAACATTACAAGGTATACAAAATTAAAGACCATATGCTGGTGCAAGAAACAACTGTTTCCCATACTGCTCTTTTTACACTGCAGTTAAATAGATGAATTGTTGAAGTTGAACGAGAGATGCTTTATTCTATATCAAGAATTGCCAACATCCAGGATTGTCCTGAAATCTCCAAGAATTCAGAACTAATCATTCGGATCAACTTGGGAGTATGTCATTGGAGAATGTTTTAAAAGTAAAGGTTTTTTTTCATTTTTCTTTAGACACTTGATTTAATTGCACAAATATTGGAGGAAAAGACAGGTACTGATCATCAAAAATCTCAATCCACCAAAAGTCTTTTCAATTATCAGTTAACAACGTGAAAGCAGTACTTCAAGAGACACAATAGGGAGTGGGTAGAGGCATTGAAGTCATTGGATGTGTACTGTCCGGAGGTAAAACCTCCATAAACACAACGAACCAAAGCCAAGAACACTACTTCTTGATGGTCGAAGTTTGAGGCTAAGTGTGGTTACTTAATATAGAAAACGTTCAATGACTCAGGTGCACTCCCCACTTTACCTGATCAGCATCAAGCAGAGAGGATATGATAGCACTAAAAAGGATAGTTTGGGGTGTGGTAATTTTGAGGAGTACCAGCCTGTGCTTTGAGGTAGCAGAGGGTTCAGAAAATCGTCAGTTGCAGAACAGAAAGTATAGAACATGGCTAGAAGCCCTTAATTTTAACTGAAGAGCCTTTTAAAAAATCTTTGCCCAAAATAATTCTGGTGTTGCAAGGTGTAAAAGTATTCAAAAATAAATGTGAGTGAAGTATAAAAGGAAAAGGTTGTGTATTGAAAACCTGAAGAACATTGTCCAGTTACTTGATGCTGTAAAAGGTAATTCACTTTACATTCTTCTCTGACACTTCTGATCCCAGTTACTACTGACTTAATTTCAATCTTGTTATTCTGATCAGGCAAAAATTCACTTTCCACATCACAGAAAAAGATTTTAAAAATCATTATTTTGGTTACACTCGCCAACTCTTAATTTGCTTTTGGCTTTATCAAATATTTCCTGGGCAGTCAAAATGGCATGTTTTCTTGCACATATGTTTAATGATACGGTGCAGTTAAACCGATTAACATTCTAAATACATTCAATGAACCCAACGCAACCATGCTATTGCAATTTGGTTAAATAAACACCATTAAATGGAAACCATAAATAAGATAATGAACCACATAGGGACAGGGGAATTAACTCAAATGCGACAAGAATTGGAATTGATGCCGAGATTATAGAACTTGCAGTGGGAGGAGGAGGATTCAATTGTCAGAATCCATATAGGTACAAATGTTGTTGGCAGGTCAAAGCAGGAGGTTCTAACATCGTTTGGCATCCAGCTCCTCGTACAAAGAAGCAAAATCTCAAAGGTCATAATCTCGGCATTATTACCTGAGCCACATGTAAATTGGCACATGTAAAATCAGATTAGATCGTTGAATGCATGGCTCAAAGACTGTCAGAGAAGCAGTCTCTGGGTGACAATTAGGTCAGCTGTTTGTTCCAGATTATTATTAAATTCAAATTTCACCATCTGTCATGGGCTTAGCTGGGAATTCTGGAGTACTAGCCCTTCCCTCTAAAAATACAAGTCAAGAGCATGATGAAATATTCTCCACTTGATTGGATTAACCCATCTCCAACAATACTCAAGAAGCCCAAACTAGCCAGGACAAATTAGCCACACGAATGACACCCATCCACAAGTACACCACAGCTGAATATCACCAGACCAAAGTCATCCCACGTCACATATCACACTGACTTCAAATATATCATAATTCCTCCATTGTCACTAGATCAAGATCCTGGAGCTTCCTGTTAAACAGCACTTTAGGGATGCTTTCTCTACGTGGATGGCAGGGCTTCAAGCAGCACCACCTTTGAGGGCAGTTAGGGATTGGGAATAAATGTTGAGCTAGTTCGTGAATGAATATAAAATAACATCTCTCCTGCTTGTACATAGAAAGTATCAAAAGCAAATAAATGAAATTTAAGGGGTAAATGTAATAACATATCAAACATAAATAACAGTTACAATTACAGAAACCATACATTGTTGCAAATAACAGGGAAACTATTACATTACCATCTGATCTCCTGTGAACCGTATCCAATCCAAGTCTGAAGACAACCTTGTTTAATATTGTTCACTATAGCATAAAACTCAAGGCTACTGTTCTTCAGTAATAGAATAGGTCAAGGTATACAATTATCATTATACAATAGTAGATAAGTTGAAGCTGAACGTACTTGAAAGCAGAAACTAGAAGCCAGCAGCTTTGTTTAAAATGAATACACAGTTAAACTTTCAATAGCCCTATGTTTTTTAAAAGCACTCGAAGGAATTAGGATCCTGGTTTAATTAATACCCAAGTAGTATTGGATAACGTAGTGAGAGAGTATGATGATGCTGGGTTTGAATGGTATCAGCAGGTGTAGAAGTATTGGACAAGGATGCAAAAAGTCTGGGAGAATAATAACAATGGGCCAGGTACAATGTTCAAGTGCACTGGACAATGATACCTAGGTTTAAGAGGAGAGATGAAGATGGCAACAGGTTTTTGAACAACCAATGAAAGTAGTACAATAGGAGTTTTGGTCAGATTTAAGAGTGATATATCTTTCACTCTACTTAAACTGTGCAAGTGTGTTGGTTTACCAAAGATATTTTGCTGAATTGACTGGATAGCTGGCTTGCAACACCAAGCAATGTCAACAGCATGGGTTCAATTCCTGCATTGGCTGAAGTTACCAAGAAGGGCGCTCCCTCTCAGCCTCAACCATTACCTGAAGCATGGTGGATCACCAGTCATCTCTGTAATGAGTGGACATCCCTATGGTCTGGTAAGACTATGGCAACTTTGCAAAATACTCAGCTGTCTAATACTTTACACATGCAATATTGTCATCATAGGTGAGCTAGATATATATATTTAGACTAATAAAGGGTCTCTTAACCGAGCTTTCCAAACATTTTTCAACCATGACCCCATTTCAAAGCTTAAAAGTTGTTATGGTCACTCCGAGTGTGCAGGGCAGGGGGTGGGAACCCTCAAAGCAGGATGATGGTCAGATTTTAGTGTGAAAAAGCAATTATCTTCTGATTGTTTTCAGGATTGCCCAAAAACTAGTTTGTCTGCTTACCGTTGAAATATAGCAAAAAACAGAAATTGCTGGAGAAATTCAGCAGGTCTGGCTACATCTGTGGGGAGAAAACACAGTTAACCTTTCCAGGCCAGTGACTCTTTGAAGGGATCATTCACTACCTGCTGAATTTCTCTATCAGTTTCTGGTTTTGTTTCATATCTCCAACTTCCACAGTTCATTGTTTTAGTTTAAATGTAACTCCACTTTAGCAGTAGAATAATGCATTGTGCATTAGTGCGAAACACTCTTATCAACTTCCTTCTCCCATAAGCAACTTATGTAAGTTTCTAACAGTGGTAATTATTCGCTAAGACCTCTAAAACCTTAAATTATAATGCAACAATTCTACAACTATAAAATTCAAATCCAACTTCCTTTTACAGTCAGAAATTATTTTTCTTCAGTTTCCAAGGAGTGTTTTCCCTCAAATACCAACTAAGCAATGATTACTAGTCTCTGATCATTGTGGAATCAGCGTGCAGTAAGCTAAAACTACATACCTATATCACTGATATAACAAGGTGTAGAAGCTGGATGAACACAGCAGGCCAAGCAGCAGAGGAGCAGGAAAGCCTACGTTTCGGGTCTGGACCCTTCATACCTATATCATTGTATTGTATCATTAGCATTATGACACAATGTTACATTGATACCACTTTAAGCAGATATGTCTCTATCTTCATCCAGACGGTGGCACTGTTGCACTGTTAAACAGATCTGTTTCATTATAACTTGTAACAATTTAAGTTAAAAGGGCTTACAAACTTCAAATTTACCTCAGTATTTCCAGTGTGAGATTTACTAACGGGAAAAGTTAAAATATATTACTTAGTACTTGAACTCAACCAACTACACTTTCTAAAGTATAGCACAGCACTTAGTTTAAAAACACTTTGCATGTTTTTGCAAGCTAAGTCACTACATGCAAATGTAAAAACAAAGGACCAATTTGAAAGACAATCTAAAGATCACACTGACAGGACACAAGACTACTAAATTATTTTTCTACCTGGTAAAAAGAATAATAAAGTTGGACCAACACAGCTGATTAGGTCAGCTTCTGAATAATTTAAATCCAATCTAAACTGATTAAATTCAAGATGATACTGTCTGTTAGTCAAAAAAAATAAAATTGAAATGAATATAAATATTGAAACCAACAATTGCATAAAACAGCTATTTTATACAAAATTAAAAACAATCTTTCCATGCACACAAGACTCAGTTTTGGAAAACTTGCTCAATTCGATAGGGAAGTTGCACAAAATTAAAGAGATACTATTAGTGTAAGATAATGTGAACTCTGCCTGGCCTAGAACATCACAGCACTTGATGTTGACATGAACTTCTCAAAGAAAGGACATTTTTGAAAGGGAAGTGAAGCACCCAATCATAGGAAAGTTCACTTATTAGAGAATATTGGCACCGAGACAAATACACGGCCATGTCTTTGCCAGGTCACTTGTAGAGGCCTCGAAGCAGGCCACATGCCTCTGAGTTAGAAATGATTCATGATAGCACTGTGCACCGAGCAAACTTTTCACTTCACAGTTGCAATGCTATTATGAAGATTGCAGCAGATTCAGAAGTGGATTTATAGACTTCATCCAAAGCAGTATCTAGTTTATACCCACTATTCAGATCTGAATTCTCCCAGAAAGAGAGATCAACACAT
>NC_063338.1:41342917-41343673 GCF_021869965.1 Rhincodon typus
TTATCAATGATGAAGGCCCTCTGACCGCCAATGACTATCTGATTGCTTTTCAGGTAGCTGAACAACTTGGATTGTGAGCAAGACAGAGAGAAGCTAATTCAGACTAGAAGAGAAACTAGCCAGTCTGCAGCAGCTACAACCTCTGTATCTCTCTCAGCTCTCTCCAACTGGCCACTTTAAACCTGAGAAAACCAGCTTATCTTTTCTTCTGGATAAGTCAGAAATCTTTCATAGTACAACTAGCCACACTGTGCCTCTTGCAAACCAGTGGAAGCATCCTGATAAAGGAGAAACTTTTGGATAAGCAGAGATCTTATGGACCAAAACAGTTTTTCCTGTTTCCCTTCATCCTTTTGTTTTTTTTCCTCTATTTATGTCTGTCTGTGGGTAAGGAGGAGTTTAGAGTTTCAATTTGTAGAGTTTATTTAATTTAGTTTACTTCTTTTCCAGTAGCTGGAATGTAGTTACTTGAAATAAATAGTGTTTTCTGTTGGGTACAGAAACTTAGTCCATGGTTCCTATCAACCTGGGCCTGAAATTAGGGAGTTTGGGGATTTCACATATTGCTTTTAAAAATTTTAACTTTTGTGATGATTCTGGGAATACTGGATATTGATTTCCAGCTCGCTGCCCCAGGGAGTCAAGTTTTGACAATAGGTTTTGAAAGGGCATGTATATAAATTTGCATTTACTTAAACCAACTTCAAAATGTTTTCTAGACAACAAGGTGCAGGGCTGGATGAACACAGCAGGCCA
>NC_063338.1:41348673-41367917 GCF_021869965.1 Rhincodon typus
CTCTTCGACCTGTTTGTTTCCTCTCCACCTGTCCTCTCCTCTATCCCTCTTCTATCCGCCTCCCACTCTCTCCCTATTTATGTCGGAACCTCCTTCCCCTCCCCCTTTTCTGATGAAGGGTCCAGGCCCGAAACGTCAGCCTCTCTGCTCCTATGATGCTGCTTGGCCTGTTGTGTTCATCCAGTCCTGCACCTTGTTGTCTCGGATTCTCCAGCATCTGCAGTTCCTACTATCTCTGCACGATTATGTCCCCTTTTTCATATTGAATTTTATTTCAATTGTGAAAGGAATTTTTATCTTCTAGTTTTGTTTTTTGTTTATAGTCTTATAACAATTACTTAAAAGATGCCTGATGGACGCAGGATAAGAAAATATAAGTTATGTAGTTCATAAATATTGGTTTGAAATAAATTGGGAGTATTAAGGCTAACAAACCTGTTGAATTGTGAAAAGTAGAACATCACTGATGGCCATGCTGAATTTCTGGCTATTATGACAAGATAGGCAGTTTCAGACACTAAATAATTGATCATGTCGACTGTGGAAACAGTTTCTGATTAATGAATTACCCTGATCATACTAGAAAAAGTAAACTTTAGGGAAAAAAGCTTTTATAAAAGGCTAAAAATGTTTTGGAACATTTGGAATCTTGTCTAAGATGATTCTCTGATGAAAGTGTTTTCAAGTTGATAATGTTACTAATAATTTGTGTTGTTCATAATCTCCAAGGATAAAATGCACAGAAGTCTGGAGAAATATACCAAATGCAAAAACAGTTTAAAGTGCGGTTTTGATTGTTTTCAGATTGAGATGTAAAGTTAATTTAAAAATATTTTCGTCTGCCCTCCACACATCACCCAGCCCCCTCCTCCCTCCACAAACAGGCAGGAAAGATCATCCTCTCTGCTGCATTTTAAATTTCTTGACAGATAATGATTGAACATATTAACCCATTAGACACCTAACCAGATGACAATGAATACTTGGTTTGTTTTTTTTCACACATAACGATGGATCTTGACTCAACATTAAGAATTGAAATAAATGCAAGCACCTTAGATCACATGGAATGGAGGGAGAGGTAGCCATTTGGATACAGAACTGGCTTAAAGGTAGAAGGCAGAGGGTAGTGATGGAGGGTTGCTTTTCAGACTGGTGGTCTGTGACCAACAGTGTGCCACAAGGATTGGTGTTGGGTTCATTGCTTTTCGTCATTTATATAAATGATTTGGATGTGAACATAGGAGGTATGGTTAGTAAGTTTGCAGATGACACCAATACTGGAGGTGGAGTAGGCAGCGAAGGAGGTTACCTCAGACTAAAATGGAATCTTGATCAGATGGGCCAATGGGCTGAGGATTGGCAAATGGAGTTTAATTTAGGTAAATGTGAGGTGCTGCATTTTGGAAAGGCAGATCAGAGCAGGACTTATTCACTTAATGGCAAGGTCCTGGGGAGTGTTGATGTACAAAGAGACCTTGGAGTGCAGGTTCATATCTCCTTGAAAGTGGAATTGCAGGCAGATAGGATAGTGAAGAAGGCATTTGGTATGCTTGTCTTTATTAGTCAGTGGATTGAGTACAGGAGTTGGGAGGTCATGTTGCAGCTATACAGGACATTGGATAGGCCACTATTGGAATACTATGTGCAATTCTGGTCTTCCTGCTATAGGATGTTGTGAAACTTGAAAGGGTTCTGAAAAGATTTACAAGGATGTTGCCAGTGTTGGAGGTTTTGAGCTGTAGGTACAGGCTGAATAGACTGGGGCTATTTTCCCCGGAGCATTGGAGGCTAAGGGATGGCCTTATAGAGGTTTATAAAGTCATAAGGAGTACGGATGGGGTAAATAGACAAAGACTTTTTCCCAGGATGGGGAGTCCAAAACTACAGGACATAGGTTTAAGTGAGAGGGGAAAGATTTAAAAGGGTACTGAGGAGCAACTTCTTCACGCAGAGGGTGATGCGTATATGGAACGAGTTGTTAGATGAAGTGGCGGAGGCTGGTACAATTACAACATTTGAAAGGCATCTGAATGGGTATATGAATAAGAAGGGTTTAGAAGGATATGGGCTGGCAAATGGGACTAGATTGATTTAGGATATCTAGTCAGTGTGGATGAGTTGGACTGAAGGGTCAGTTTCTATGTATTTCTCTATGACTCAATGACCTTAGTCAAATGTAAGAACACTATTCACAACCACCTACCTTTGGAAAAATTGTTCTTGAAATTGAAATCAGTAAATTAATTGTAATAAAATAAAAATCAAGCACACCAAGGAAAGTTTAAGGAACATAGAAACCTAAGAACTGGAGTATTCAGCCCCTGAACCTGCTTCACCACTTAATTAGTTCATAGCTGATCATCTATCTTAATGCCACTTTACCACACTATCTATGTATCCCATGATGTCAAAAGTTACCAGAATTTGAAATATTTTTGTCCTGAACATGCTCAATAATTGAATTTCCACAGCCCCCTTGGGTACAGAATTTCAAAGATTCACCACCATTTGAATGAAGGAATTCTCCCACATCTCTGTCTTAAATTGATCTACTCCTTATCCTGAGATTAGACCCTACGGTTTTATTCTCCCCATCAAGGAGGCACAACTTATTTACATTCACCTTGTCATGCCCTTAAAAAATTCTAAACTTCAGTTAGTTAATCCCTCATTTTATGAAACTCTACAATATACAAATTCAGTTTCCTCAGTGCTGCTTCATAAAACAATTCCACCATTTCTGGGATTAATCTGGTGAACCTGCATTCCACTCTCTATGGCAAATATATATCTCCGTAGACAAGGGGACCAAGCTGTGCATAATACTCAAGGTGAACTCTCATCGTGCCTTTGTATAAGGAAACAAAGAAATTATTAATTTTCAAGCAAATCTAATGAATAAAGAAATAAACACACACAATCTAATGGTTCTCTACATGTATTAAAAATGTTTCTTTTGGAGAAAAAATATCTGTCAGTTCAACAACATTGTTAATGAAGTTGAGAGAATTTTGAGATGCCATGAAGTCAGAAATGGTTAAAGATGCACTCCTTTACATTTAATTTGAAGTGCGCTCAATTTGAACATGATGAAGTTCAGTGTTTGTCTTCGTTGGTATCTCTGTTTTTCAGACTCTGCAATGGATCATAACAATTGTTACAATACTCTGCTTTAACTCAATAATTATTGAAAATGGAAGACAGGATTAAACCTGGACACCTAAAACATAAGCAGTGTCTTGAAGTTCAATTTGCATTGTGTCTTTCATGATCTTTGAAAATCCCAGAATGCTCTGCAAATAATAAATTGTATACATGAAGTTGCTGTTATTACGTAAACAAGCAAGGCGGTCAATTTGTGCACAGCAAGGTTTCATCAATTATACATGAGTTACATAACAGATTAAACTGTATTAATGTTGTTTGGTGACATATGATAACTGAATAAGGCACCAGGGAAATTCCCTGTTCTTCCAACTCTGATGGGAATCAAACTATACATGATTTTTTTAGTCAAACGATGACATCTCAGGGAATATAGGCCTAATTCACCACTGCACTGAATTATCTCCATAGATCATGTGCTAAAAGTCCTAATTCTACATAATGCGTACCAGAAAAATACATCTGCAATAAACAGTCTTCTCTGAGTAACGTAAATGTAATTGAAATCTTATGACCCAAAATCAGACCAAAAATTATTTTCAAGGGCTGTTGAGAATTTATCATAAGCTACTCATTATTTTTAAGGAGTTCCTTTTTTATTTTCACAATCATCTTTATTATCTAATCACATAGTAGCATTACCTTCTGTATTTGTAATGTCCTTTTCTTTTTCAGCTGGGTAAAGTAATGCATATACAAAAGAGTGTATGCATATCTTTTAACTTAGAATCTGCTGAAACCCTCATTTATGTCTTCATTACTTCTAGACTCAACTATTCCAATACCCTTCTGGCTGGTCACTCACATTTTACCCTTTTTAAACTTTCCTGCATGTTTCTGAACTTACAGGAAGTTCCATTGCTCCGTCACCCCATGCTAATTTATTTATATTGGTTTTCAATTAAGCAATGTCATGAAATTAAACCATGGCCTCACACCACATGAATGCTTTTCTTGTCCTTTCATTCCAATATTCCATACAATCCATTGGAAGGTGTCGGGAACAGGTCGAATGGAAATAGGTAGAAAGTACTCCCCCTTCAATAATGACGTGTGTACAGTTTTTGCAGTACTGAGATGTTGGAAATAAGCTAGAAAAGTCCAGATGTAAACTACTAAATGGTTTCAAATGCATCCAAACCAAAAGAAGTAACATGTTGCTTCTCTCTAGTAAACACAAAATCATATGTCAAGAATATGTAATATGCTATGAGCACAAAAGTAGTCTTTTACCTCTGTAAAAGTTCTTCTGTCACACTGCTTCTTGTGCTCAGAGAGTCATGACAAAGTCATACATTTCCTTTCACAATATGCACAAACCTTTTCTCTGTCCCAACATGTACAATTTAAGATCACAAAGAAAGTATATGTTTCACTTATGCATTTAATTATAATCATTTTCTTTTTTCAAAATAGACTGACACTTTTAAATTTGATAAAGAAGCCTAGGTCATTCTCCTTTCTGTGTCTCAGAATCTTCTTGAGATAGAATGAAGATCACTGGGTGAGAAATCAGTAAATGTTTTATGATCTGGCACAAATCATTACAAGTCTCGAGTGTTGAGTTAATCAAAATAGATCACAAGAATCACAATCAATCTTGTCATGAGACAGGCAATGGTAAAAGGGGAAGGAAATAGTCTTGGTTGTTACTCAGTACAGTAGAGATAGGAACAAAAACAGAAGTTGCTGGAAAATTTTAGCAGGTCTGGCAACATCTTAGGAGAGAAATCAGAGTTAACGTTTCAGGTCCAGTGACCCTTCTTCAGAACTCAGTAATGTTTTTTTCCAGCAAATTCTGTTTTCATTTCTGATTTCCAGCATCTGCAGTTCTTCCAGTTTTTTTTGCAATAGAGATAGGAGTCTCCTCCATCAGCAAATTAGAACATATGCACGAAACCCAAATCCTTTATGGAATCTGGTATGGAAATTGAGTTTTTTTTCCTGAACGTTATCCAATTTTCTGTCATCACAATACGGTATTGCAAAGGGAGAAAGTCAAATTTCAGGAATTTAGGACCACCAGGATTTTTCATCCATTAAAATGAGAGATGCCAAAGACTGAGCTAACTGGTTGAAGAAGCCCATTCCAGAGGCACGACAAATCTACCATCAGAACTTTCATCCACTGCTTTGAGAAACTGACAACACTCAGCTGGGAGAACACAAATTCCGCGTCTCCCCACCTCTCCCTCCCTAGTCTCCTCCCACTTCCTCCAGGCCCCTCCCCACCCTCGCTGCGCGCTGAGGTTGCTGGGAGCAGTTTCGGCTCTGACCTTTGACCCGGGCTTGCAGCCACAACACGGAAGAATGGCGGCGGCGGCGACGACAGGGGAGGAGGAGGAGCGCAGGCAGCTTCGTGCACGGCAACGGCTGCGAGTTTTGGTGGGGCACCTGCGGAGCGCCGAGCCCGCGCCGCCACCAGCTCTGAGCCAGTGCCGAGCGGTTGAGGCGGGCAGCGCGGACCGTGCAGCGAAGACCGCGGGGACCATCCCCAGGCGGAGGTGGGTGGCGGTTTGAATGGGCGGTGGCGGGACAGGGGAAGGGAGGCCGGAGTTGGATGTTACCACCCCCATCACCCTCCGTAGCCGGGTTGTCGTCCCGTTTGCAAGGAGCGAGCTTCGTCTGTCTGCCGAAGCGGCTATGCTTAGAGTTTTGTAGCTCGGGCCCTGGATGGTGCTGCTCGGCTTCAGTGACATTTCTAAATAATAAATGCACAGAGATGAGGACGTGTGAGCTGCTTTCTGCAGAAGTTCAGAATTTTTGTTTGACTGAGAAAGCCAAATGTAAAAACTGGATCAATTTGTACATTAACTCATTTGTGTTATTGCCTGATCTGCAACAGGAGATTATGCAATAAAATAAACGAGTGAAAGTTTCAAATCGGTCATATAACTAAGTATTTTAGGTCAGTATTCTGAGCTCTTCTAAAATGGACATGTGACGCTTGAATGCCAGTTCGTGCTGATTTGTAGTGATAGGATGGGATGATTGGTGGTCTGATCTTTCTCCAGTGTACGTAACTTTTTCTCCGACAGTATGCTGTGACATCTAGTGGTACATTCTCTTTGGGCACTTTGTTTTTTTATATAACAGTAGGGCGCTTCGGATTTTCCCTGGAGTATCTCATCGCAACTGGAAAATGGCACCAGTACTTTGCTAAGATGCATGTTTTCTGCTCTAAATAAATATTCACGAAGAAGCTTTTCTCTTAAAAAATTATCAATTGCGTACGTCTGCTGAAGGTATTCTACAAAGCTACCCGATGATTTCATAGGAGACTGTTGTATTGACGTTGTGCCTAGTTCTGAATAATTAGCTTAATGCAATAATCGAACTTACAAATTGTAGATTTTTAGGAATGTCTAAATACAAATCAGTTACAGCTCTGGGATAAACTACAGGAGTGAGTTTATTTCTCTTTTGAATCTTGTACTTAATGTTGCTTTTTTTTTTGTGTTAATAAATGAAGGTTGTCCTATGCCATATCTTTCGCCAGTGAAATTTAAGGGCTACTTGTGGCCTCGTCATGTCAGACAAGCAGGGGTCAGACCACTGAGCAAAACAGTGCATGTTGCAAAGTTTCTCTCTTGATTTATGGTATAGATTATCACTTGATTTGATTTTCATTTCAAAGGCATGAAGATCTTTGAAGGTTCAAACATTTGTTGACATTGCGGTTCATTTTGTGGATCATAGTTTAATCTTTCATTTCCCAATTATTAAGCTCACTAGAATTTTGTTTGTGAGATGGATTCAGTTTTATTGCACCAGCTGCTGTTGCTGTGGATGTGCGGTGAGTGCTACTTTGTAATTAATGTGTGAGGGATAAAGAGTTGTGACATAATGAAGGGTAATTAATGAAATGATACTCCAAAGTTGATTGCAAAAACACAGCAGAAATTATCAGGCATTATAGTGTAGGGTACATTCAGCTGACTGGTGAAGATTGCATGGTTCTTGACTAAATCCTGATATTAGATGTTTATGGTCTGGTGTGTCAAAAATCTAAACTTCATTTTGAGTGTTGTATAAGACAGGTCTTTCAGTTCAGTATTGCCGGTAGTAATATATCAGTTAACAATTATGAGAAAATTCCTGAAATTCTAGAGAATTAACAACAGTTGGGCACTAGATTCAGTATAAAATCTTTTCATGTTAATCAACATTGTATATGTTTGTTTTCATTGACTGAAGTATCATGATTCACACTCCCTGTTCTTCCTGCATGTAAGTGCATGTAAAGCAATACAAGTCTGACTTGGCTAAAAATGGCCCCATTAACCTACTTCAGTCTTTAGCAAAATTGATTTAAGGAGTTGGCATGAATGTCCACAATGTTTTCATAGAATCCCCACAGTGTGGAAACAGGCCCTTTGGCCCAACAAGTCCACACTGACCTACAGAGCATCCCACCCAGACCCATCCCCGTATCTACTCATCCTTGAACACTATTGGCAATTTAGCATGACCAATCCACCTAGCCTGCACATCTTTGGACTGTGGAAGGAAACCAGAGCACCTGGAGTAAACCCCTTGCAGACACAGGGAGAATGTGCAAGCTCCACACAAACAGTCGCCAGAGGGTGGGATCGAACCCGGGTCCCTGGCACTGTGAGGCAGAAGTGCTAACCAGTGAGCCACCACCTGCTTGCCATTGCTAGCTGAGATTCACCAGGAATAATTCTGATCCAGAATTTATTACGGAGGTTCAACAACAGACATATCTCCCAAGCCAGTATCAAGGCACTAGTCAATCAACCAGCTCATGGATTGGATATATTCGTATGTGTAAGACTTGACTCCCAAATCAGATGTTCCAGTCAAACCTATTCATGATAAGAGACACCCAGAAAGATAGCAGAAACACATTTAGGATGTTCTGAAAGTATCCCTGAAAAAGTCAGTTATCGACATTGTTTCAAGTCCCTTAGTTGTGACCAGACAAAAAATGTTTGTATGGGAAGGTGCTGAACGAATGGAGAAATTTTGGGAGAATGCAGAGGTAAAGTTAAGGCATGTGAGATCTTGCATAAACCTCCAAATGCTTAATCTACCTAACCCTTTGAGCACCACCTGCCTTACATATGACAAAGTTTTCAGATTACACGTTAGATTTGTAGACATCTCCGAGACTAACACTTTTGGAGTGGGGGTAAGGCATCCTTAGTCCCAAGGGACTACCCAACACGAGGTCAGCGGTTGGAAATGAGTGCCTGACCACCTGATTCCTCTCCCACCTACAAAGTATAGGTCAGATGTATGATGAAATATTTCCATTTGCCGGAATGAATGCAGTTGTAACAACACCCAAGAAGCATGAACACTATGTAAGACAAAATAGTCCGCTTGATCATAATCAGGCATCGAACATCCACTGCCTTCATCTTTGGAATAGCGTAGTATATAAGTGTAGGTCTCTTGAATGCATTGCTACAACTCACCAAGGCAACTTTTTTGGCACCTTCAAAACCCCTAACTCTGAATCCCGGAAGAACAATGGTGCTTGGGACCACAATCATCCCAAAGTCCCTCCATATCTCTGACTATTCTGAGTTTTCAGGCATTGAGTCTTCATTTTAGCTGAGCCAAAACCCTGGAAGACCCTACGTAACCGTTGTTGTGGAAACAACTTCACACTGCCTGTAGTGGCTTAAGCCAACTTATCATTGTCTTACTGAGTAGGCCATTAAACCCCTCAAACCAATTAATAAGACGCTGGCTGTTTCTGTCTATCCCCTTTCGCTTTTGACTCACTTGCCAGTCAAGAATCTGAAGCCCCATATAGGTAAATGTAAAAATCAAAGAGGAGCAATCACAGATAGTAGCTTGGCCTGCTGTGTTCATCCAGCCCTGCACCTTGTTATCTCGGATTCTCCAGCATCTGCAGTTCCTACTATCTCTGGAGCAATCACATGTCTGGGAGTGTACTAAAGTCTCCTTTAAAGTTTGGGAGAAATAGAAGAGCAGATATGTTGGTAAGTTTTGGAGAAGTGTAAAATTAATAGAGTAGTGATGGGATATTTTAACTAAAAAGAGAGCTTTACAAGCCAGTATGTAGAAGATAGTATGAGGGAGGGGATAGTTCTGGGCTTAATTTTAAGTATTAAGCTGGGCAAGTGGCTGAAGTATCAGTGGGGAAGCATTTTGCAGGTAGTGATTATAAGTCTTGAAGCTAACAGTTATGGAAAAGAACAAGGATGGACCTGAAAGTCAAGTTCTAAATTGGGTCAAGGCCTATTTTAATAAGATGAGGTATGATTAGGCCAGAGTAGACTGGGAGCATATACTTCTAGGTTAATCTGTCAGAACAGTGAGATGCAATCAGGAGGAAATAGGGACAGTATACTAGGGAAGAGCAGGGCCCTTTAAGGATCATAGTGGTAATTTGTGCATGGAGCCAGAGTTTGTAGGCAGGGTTCTAAATGAATACTGGGTGTCGGTGTTCACTAGAAATCAGGGAGAAAGACTGCGCAAAGAAATTAGCATAGACAGAGAGGAGATTCCGAGTGGTCTGGTAGGCTTAAAGTAGATAAATCTCCAAGGCTTGATCAAATTATCCCATGCTGTGGAATGAGGTGAGGGAAGAAATGGGAGCATGAGCAATAATTTTTCATTTCTGTCTGGCCACGGAGGAGCCAGAAGACTGGAAGACAGCCAATGTGATACCATTATTCAAGAAGGGAGCAAGGGATAAACCAGGAAACTACAGGCCACTCAATCTCACCTCTGGGGAAACTATGAGAAGCAAATGGGGGGACAGAATTAATCTACACTTGGAGAGGCCAGGATTTATCAAGAAATGTAAGCATGGTTTTTGAATGGGGGGTTATGTCTAACCAACTTAATTAGATTTTTTTGAAGAGGTAGCCAGGTGTGTAGATGAGGGCAATGGATTCTGTGTGGTCTAGTTGAACTTCAGCAAGGCTTGTGATAAGGTCTTGTATGGGAGACTGATAGCAAATGCAAGAGTGCGGGGGATCCAAGGAAATTGAAAAATTGGATCTACAGTTAGCTGAATGTCAAGAAGAAGAGGCTGAAAGTGGGGAGGTGTTTGTGACTGGAAGCCAGTGCCAAGTGGGGTTCCGTAGGAATCCGTGTTGGTACCCTTGTTGATGGGGGCTTGAATCTTGGAGGTTGATCAGTAAGTTTGCAGATGATATGACAATTGTTGGGGTGGCAAATAGTGAGGAAGAAAGCGTTAGATTGCAAGAGGATATAGATATGCTAATCAGTTACAAATGGAATTCAATCTGAATATGTTTAATGTGATACACTTGGGCAGTACAAACAAGACATGGGAAGCACCAAGGATCAGAGGGACTTTGTGCATGTTTACTGGTCCCTTAAGGTAGCAGGATAGGTAGATGAAGTGGTTAAGAAGGGGAGAATAGGGTCAGAGGTTATGGGGAGAAAGCAGGGTTAGACTCTTCAGTTGGGTGATCAGCCATGGTCGTGATGAATGACAGAGTTGGCTCGAAAGGCTGAATGGCCGCCTCCTGCTGCTGTCTTCTATGTTTCTATTTCCCATTATTAGCTGAGGCATACAGTTTAAAAGCAGGAAGGTTATGCTAAAACTGTACACTAAGTTGGATAGGCCACAGCTAGAGTATTGCATGCATTTCCGGAATCCACATTGTAGGAGGGATGTGATTGCACCAGAGAGGGTGGTGAGGAGATTTACCAGGGTGTTGCCTGGGCTGGAGAGTTAGAGGTTGAAGAGAAGTTGGCTAAACTGGTTTTGTTTTCCTTGGAGCAAAAGAGTCTGAGGGGGTACATGATTGAGATATATAAAACTGGTGGGCATAGAAAGGGTAGACAGGAAGGAACTGCTCCCCTTGGTGAAGTGACTTGGAGTGTAGATTTAAGGTAAGGAGCAGGAGCTTTAGAGGGGATGTGAGGAAAATCTTTTTTTACCCAGAGGACTGTGGGAGTTTGGAACTCACTATCTGTAATGGTTGTAGAGGTAGAAACCATCAACATTTAAGTATTTGGATGTATACTTGTGATGCCAAGGCATATAAGGCAGTGGGCCAAGTGCTTGGAATTAGGATCAGAATAGTTAGGTGGTTGTTTTTGATTGGCACAGACTTGATGGGCTGATGGACCTTTTTCTGTGCTGTCGACTTATATGATTCTGTTTTCTGCTTGAAGATGGTTTTCTTGGTGTATGTGATCATGTCATTTGTAGAATAACAACATATTCTGATATTTGCATTTTTTCACATTTATTCATTTAAAGGTAAGAAGTTAGAAATGTTTTATTCAGTCACAATGTTTGTGCGAAGTGACTTCCTGCAATTACTGTTTTATTGATGACTGATAATGAAAAATAGATGTATAGGAAAGGTTTTAAATTACTGACAGTTACAAACAGTAGGAACTGAACAGGATCATGTTGTCTCACACTCGTAGTGTGTAAGAAAGCTTGTTATAGGAACTCCAGAATAAACAGAAACATGAGAATGTTAGTTTCCTATTTTCAAACATAGTTGCATTTGTGCTTGTAGTCTGTATCTAGTTAAGAAAATAAATGGATGTAAATTGTTCACTCAAGTGAAATTTCCTTGAGGATTTGTATATCAAGCTTTTTTCCTAAGTAAGATGGGAGATCAGGCAAGGTGTTTTTTGTCGGGGGGTGCTGGGGGTGTGTATATATATACACATTTAATGAGGTTGCTTGGCTCGCCGAGCTGTTTTGTTCCACGGAACAACAAAAGAGTTCGGCGAGCCAACCAACCTCCACACCCACAGCATGAGCTACAGATCTACTCCAAAACCTTATACACACATTTAGCATCTGCCTGTCATTGTATTGACATTTCTCTTTTCTTCTCCATTACATTGAGATACCCAGTTTGTTTACATTGACCAGCAAATTGTCAAATTCTTGGAATATCTGCCTTGTTTGTTGGTTTACTATTCATTCTACCAGAACTATTTTATGCAATATTGCATCTCCCTTGTGGGTGTTGTGTTTGTCTTGGTTGATTTTATTTTACTTTGTCACATAAGGTAGTAGTTATTGGATTTAATTGTCTGTTTGATTTGAGGTTTCTTGAAGTACATCTGGAATAATTTTCATTGTTTCCATTGTGAGTGACTTCAAAATAATATTTCAGTGAGAGGAAGTATTTTTGAGTCTGTCTCCTCACAATGAACACTTAACCCTATTGCTTTACTCATTGCAGAGAAGACAGCCTTGGCTGAGTGGTGGCGCTATGGCCTTTCTGTTCGCCGTTTGAATTCAAGTCTTACTCCAGAAAATGAGTACAAATAAAATGGGTCATTCTTGTATTGGCAGACTGACTAATGACACTGCAAGGGTCAGTATATGAGCCTCAGATGTTGACAATCTATTTCAACAATTTTGATGTAGGGATCAAATATAATATCTGCAAATTTGCAATTTGATACATTGCCTATAGGAAATGTGTGTTGTAAGGAAGATGTCAACTGGCTTCATAGAGTCATAGAGGTATACAGGAGGATTTTGGCAGATGTAGTGAATGGGCAAGAATGGCAGGTGGAATATAAGATGGAAGATGAGAGATGATCCATTTTGGTGGGAGAAAAAATTATGTGGAGTGTTCCTCAAACTGAAAGAGGTATTTGTACAAAGAACAGCCAGGTCCTTGTTGAAAAATCCTGAAGACAACATGCAGATGGAGCAGGCTATTAGAAAAACTAATGGAATGCTAGTCTTTATTGCAAGAGGATTTGAGTGCAGGAGTTGTGCAATCTTGTTTCAATTGTGTAGGAGCTTCGTTAGACTGCAATTGGAGTACTATGCGCAGTTTGGTTGTCTTAAATCGTGAAAGGTACTGTTGCTATTGAGGGAGTGCAGGGGTGGTTCACGAGACTTGTTCCTGGGATGGTGGGACCAACCTTTCAAGAAAGATTGACAAACTGAGCCTGTATTTTCAACAAAAATTGAAAGAAGTCCGGATGCTCTATATCAGAAACAAAAACAGAAATTGCTAGGAAAGCTCAGCAGGACTGGCACGATCTCTGGAGAGAAATGTTATCATATAGTCTGCTATCACATACAACCCACTGTTAGCCACTAACAGTCCCCATTAATAGCTATTTACCCTCATAGCCAAATTGTTATTCACTTCTCCCTCTTTGGGCTCCATCCCCACCAATTGTTTACTCCTTGCCTCCCTCCCCCTTCCTTTTGCATATAAACTGACATTTTTCTAGCTGCCATCAGTTCTGAGGAAGGGTCACTGGATCTGAAACGTTAACTCTGATTTCTCTCCAGATGCTGCCAGATATGCTGAGATTTTCCAGCAGTATGTGTTTTTGTTTCTATATTTTGAAGAATTTTGAAGAAACTTAGTTGACACTTAGAAATTACTTAAAGGAGTAGAGACAGGGCAGATGCAAGTAAGATGTTTCTCCTGGTTGGGGAATCTAGAACCAAGGGCACAATTGAAAAATAATGGGGATGCCACTTGGGTCAGAGATGAGAACTAATTTTACTCGGGTTGTGAACCTTTGGAATTCTCCACCACAGAAGGTTGTGGAAGCTCAGTCTTTGAGTATACTTAAGGTAGAGATTGATAGATTTCTGATGACTGTTGGTGTACAGGGTTAAGAGGATGGGGTGGCTAACAGGCACTGGAGTGTTTGGTCATCAATTACTGAATTGAATGGTGATACAGGCTCAATGAGCTAAATGGCCTACTCCTGTTCCCTGTTCCTGAGGCAACAAATCCTCTGATTTACCATGAGCAGCATTACAAAAGAGCCTGTTGTGATTGACATGAAATTAAATTTTCAAATATTGTATCATATTTGTAAATTAATATTCATAATACCTCTATGCTGCCTTTACTAAGTTACTTTTCCCAGCAGTCCTTTTGCTGAAGGATGTTTCTGTTAGTATGCACATTGTGTTCCAAGATGATCCTTGCAACTTTGCAGGAAATCCTTTTGGCAATAGTCGTGTAAACACTAATAGTCTGAAATACTGTAAATGTAGAAGTTGCTGTGGATTGACGTTCTGGATGTTTCTTATTGCCTTCTCAAACCTACAGTCAGACAGCACAGAACCAGACCCTTCAGTCCGACCAATCCATGCCGAACATAATCCAAACAAACTAGTCCCACCTACCTGCTCCTGGCCCATATCCCTTCAAACCTTTCCTATTCATGTACTATCCAAATGTCTTTCAAATGTTGTAATTGTACCCACATCCACTACTTCCTCAGGAAGTTCATTCCATGTGCGAACCACCCTCTGTGTTAAAAGAAAATGCCCCTCATTTCTTTTCTATATCTCTCCACTCTCCCCTTAAAAACGTGCCCCCTAGTCTTGAAATATAGGGAAAAGACAACTATTAACACTACCTATACCCCTCATTATTTTATGAACTTCTATCGGGTTGCCTCTCAACCTCCTACACACAAGTCCCAGCCGAACCAGCTTTTCTTTACAACTCAAACCTTCCATATCTAGCAACATCCTGGTAAATCTCTTCTGAACCCTCTTTATCTTAATATCTTTACTATAACGGGATGACCAGAACGTGACAGAGGCCTCAGCAATGTCCTGTACAACCTCAGTATGACTTCCAAACTCCTATACGCAAAGTCTCATTAACACTGCAAATTTCAGTGTAAGTAAAGCCTGAATTTATATGAAAGAAATAAGCCATGGGCAGTAACTGAAGACAAATGCTAAGTATCGCTGTTTGTGTTGCCTTTGAAAAATCATCAGCATTTTCTCTTCCTTTTTGGATGCTCATACTTTTTGTGGGAAAGTGGTTTAGCATTAATAATGCACGGAAGGTGTTTCCTCTTATAAGTAAAATAATCCTGGAGATTCACCCAAATCCATTAACTACTGTTGCTGCTAATATTCATTGCTATCAAACCAGGGATATATTTATTATGACTATTTCCTTATTTATAGATCATTTTGTAACTTATTCAAAATACTATTTTAAAGGGAATAGTTTTTCTTTGGCTTAACCTGTTTTTTTATTCAATAAACTAATAAAAATGAAAACTTTTCCATTTTGGAAGTTGGCTGATATATTTGCCTCAAGTGGACAAACTTGTTTGGCGTGACATTCAAATTCCTGTAATTCAATATGGAATAATGGATGCTAGGTCAATGTTTTGAGACTGAAGTAAAACAAAGTCTGATGATTCCACAGACCATGAGCAAGGTTCAATTTGTGAGGTGCTTGACTCCCCCACCCCTCTCTTTTATGTGCCTTGAACTGCATGTGATTTTATAACTTATAACTGTATATAAAAACAATTTTTGTCAGTGGTTGTAGGTCTGTCGAACGTCCCTTAATGCACTACTGTCAGGAACAATGCCTCTAGTTATAATGCCCCACCCTATTGAAGTTCCTTAACCTTTTCACCTTTGTTAAATTTGACTAATGTAACCTTGCATTTACTTCCATGACTGTCACTGTAGGATGTCACATCTTAACCATATGTACGTACAAAATTCAGGAGAAGAAATCTCAATGCATAAATAAAAGTTTTGTTTTTATTAATCAACTTCAGTGTGTGAACACTGCATTATTATGAACCAACCAGGTTTGTGAATACTGTATATTTAAACAATTTTCACCATCTCAATGATTATTTGTATTGACTGCCATTGCACCATTGTCTTCTCCTCACCCCTCCACTGTCCAAACATGTCAAACTGCTTGTCTGCCACCCAGTGGTAGATGCTCAAACTATTTTCACAGCTGAAAATTGTGATGACCGAATCCATTTTCTTTTCGATACTCTGCACAAAATCTGTTCAGCAGTTGCTGACTCTCTTTTCTCTGGCAACTATTTAAGGTATGACCAGGGAACCTTGTCATATTTGACTTGTGATGAGCTCTCAACTGCATATCAGTGCCATCATGCAAGCGGGATATTTCCATCTCTGTAATAATGTCCAAACTACCTCAGCTCATTTTCTAAATCCCTCATCCATGCATTTATTATGTATAGACTTGATTATCCCAATGCATTCCTGGCTGGCCTCCCACATTCTATGATAAACAAAATTAGAGTATTCGGTATTGGGGATGGTGGTGGCAAGAAATACTGGCAAGTGTAAAGAATTGATTAATGGAGAGAAGGAAGAAACAAGTCTTTTTAAGATCGGCAGGCTCTGACTAGTGGGGCGCAGGAAAGATCAATGCTCAGGCCCCAGCTTATGACTATCTACATCATTGATTTGGATGTACTGATTTCCAAGTTTGCAGATGGCACAAAACTGTTTGGCAGTGGGAGTTTTGAGGAGGATGCATGCCACTTCAGGGGGATTTGATAGGCAATGTGAAGGGCGAAAATTTGGCACAAGGGACACAATGTGGAGAAATGAGCTTATCTAGTTCAGCAGGAAAAACAAATAGAGGATTTTGCAAATAATGGAAAGGGTTGAACTTCAAAGGGATTTGAAAATTTCTAAATGTTAAAAAGGTCAGGCATATGGGGTTGTGCAGAAAAATGGTCTTCAAGTAGAAGATCAGCCAGGATTTCATCAAAAAACGGAAAGGGCTCAAAATGCTGAATTGCCAGTCCCTATTTGTCTTGTTTCTTAGTTATTTTACTTCTTTGTAAAGTTGAGGTCGTCCAACACTGCCACCCACATTCTAACTTGCAGCAAATCTAATTCACTCCTCAACTGTCAGTTCGCTGACCAACAATGGCTTTCAACTAAGCAAAGCTTCAACTTTAAAATTCTCATTCTTGTTTTCGTACTCCTCTATGCAATACTGCTACATGTCGTGTTTCATGTTACTTATACATCTATCCCAGATTATTCGCTGAAACAAAATCTAATTTTCATTTGAACCTGTGATCTATTTCGACTGCTTCCTAGGAAGCATCTTCGTGTAGTCGTCTTTACGTTTGAAAGATGGACAACTTCACACTTGATTATATCAAATTCCATTTGGCAGAGTTTTTTTCCTAACAATAGACTGACCCAACTGTGGAGAATCCTCTGCAAATCTGATTGTACCAGGAGGGAAGCTCCATTTCATTCATTTTACGCTTTTCATCACAACTGTTACTGTATGTAATTGTATTTTGGGATTTGGATCTAAAATAGAGGCAAATGGATGTGGGTCAATTCTGTGCAGTTTTTTTCTTAAATAGGTCAAAGTAATTTGGAACAGTAACCAAAGTACATCAATTCCAAGCAAGAATGTAACTGTAGTCAAGTGCCAAGCAGGAATCCCTGTAGTGTTAATGGATAAAATGTTCATACTGGTGAGTGTTTGCAAATCTTGTCATGTTTGACCCAGAAATGACCATCCAATCTCATTCATGCAATCATGAAGGAAGATCACCTATTTCCCACTCAAATACTAACTCTTAATCAGTTCATCCGCTGGTGTTCATTGTCTTTGTTTCCTCTAGACTTGACTATTTCAACATTCTTGGCTGGCTTTCTACATTCTGCGCTGTCTTTGAGGCCATTCAAAATGCTGCTGCATGTGACATAACTTGCACCAAGTCTCATTCACCTACCTGCTTGCTGATGTCCTGCCTTGGCTCCCAGTGAAACATCTTGATTTGAAAAATCTTATCCTTATTCACACAGTCATTTAGTTTGATCCCACTTTGCAGCTGTTTGTTCATAACATAATGCTCTTCAAATGAAAATCTAATTGTTTTTCTGTGTTCTGGGGGTTTCTGCTCCTTCTAACTTTTTAGGCAATGAAATTCATCTTTTTCATGAGCAGAAGGAGCAGATTATAGGCAAGAGTAGTTCTTACATAGTTCTTTGCAGCTGATGACTTGTCGATGGAAAGTTTGTGCACAGACAAGGAGAGACTTGCGCACTGGCTTGCTCTTTTGGACTGTGAAAGTCGGTGGTGTAGTCTGTGAACGAGAAGCAAACTAGCACACCAAAGCTGAAAGCAAGCTGGCTGTCTGCAGTAGACAAATCATGTTGACCTATTGAAAATACAAGACTGCCTGTAATGGAAGAGCTGAATACTGATCCCAAATGGTGGAGCTCACCAAAGCTACTGACCTGCCACCATGATCAAATTTCCAGCTGCTCATACTGTAGTGGCTGATATGGTCAAGCACAGCAACTCCTGCCATACTTGCACTTCTCCAGGCTCCTGCAGAGACAGAAGAGTTTCTATCTCTTAGACAGGCTGAATACACCATTCTGAATCTACCCACAGCACTACAAATGAAGTATGTTTAAGTTGTTTTTAACTTTTTATCACATTTCACTTGCTTTGCTTAAAAATCAGATTTATATTTTAAATATTAATGAAAGGAATCTTGATGTTTTGCCCGATCATCATGATGTGAATGTGTTGAATAAAATTTCCAGCTTTCTCGGACTTTTCTTGATGAGTCAGTAATTATTCTGCACTGTTTGCCATTCCAGACTGGCGCAATAAACAGGCTTGAGATTGGATATTTATTCCACCATCTTAAGAGTGCAGCAGTAAACTGAGACCTCAATTAGGGGAAAAGAGCTAGGCAATTACTGCCCTAAGTGGCTGCTGTTGTATTACCAGCTAGGTGAAGAACTGAGATAATTGCTTCAGTCTGCTGCACTGTGAGCTCAAACTGTATTGCACACGGATGCTGACTGACATCTTTGGCACTTTGTATACATAAAGTAGTGATGTTATATAAGTATGATGATGGAAATATTTCACAAAATCACAGAATTGTTATGATGCAGGAGGCCCTTTAGCCTTTTGTGCCTACACCAGCTCTTCTATATGGTGATATCATGAAGCAATGTCATGTGACATCCGAAGCCCCTATAATTGCACCTCATTTACTAGTTCCACAAAAACTTGGCATTCTTTTTAGAAAAGTAGATATAAAAATATAAATAGCGTGTTCCCTATAGCTGGCTCTTTTTCTGAAGACAGTACTACAGGTGTTCTGCAGCCAAACAGAAATACAAAAGCTGCTTTATACTGGGTTATTCGTTTTTTCAAAAAAATGCTTTTCTTATTGTCTAAGAGAACACTTGTATATGTGGTGATAAAATGATCTACTGGTGACACTGTAAAAGTTTGGTTGCTTTCTAAAGTTTAATTGTCCCAAGTATAAGAATA
>NC_063338.1:41368417-41379515 GCF_021869965.1 Rhincodon typus
AGACCCATTTTCTGAAGAAGGGTCTAGGCCCGAAACGTCAGCCTTCCTGCTCCTCTGATGCTGTTTGGCCTGCTGTGTTCATCCAGCTCTACACCTTGTTATCTCATTAAAAGTACGGAGTTATTTTACAAGATTGTCAATGGAGAGAGATTTGTTGACAGTGAGGAGAGACCCCAGAGATAAGAAAGATTTTAAATGACTATTAAAAGTAGCAGACCTATTTTAATAAACATTCTTTTTCAGACTGACTGAAAAAAAATGTTAAAAATTTGATGAATCCTTAAGTGATTAACTGAAAAGTGACTGATGCTACAATAGATAAAAGGCCTATGTCAGGTACATAAGTCTGCAGAAAGACAAAATGCTGGAGTCTGATGAGATTTATCCTAAGATTCTGAGGAAGGACATTGATAAAATTCTAGACATTAAATTTAAGAGCCCTATGGTGCTTGATGTGTGCCAGAGGCCGGAAGAGTGGCCAATGTAATACCCAGCTTTAAAAAGGGAGACAAAGTTAACTGGTGTAGAATTGCTTAGATCAAATTTGAGGTTTGTAGTAGGAAATGCTGCAGAATTTCTAATAAAGGTGATTTTCCTTCCTTCCTCAGGTATGTCTCTTTCCAAGGCTAGTTTCTCTTGGAACAGGTTGCTAGTTTATTACCAGAGGCTACAGTTTGAAGGGAGCCACTCCATAGCAAGCATGGTCGACTAAGGTATTTTCCTGCCTTACCACCCACGAGGGATCTGTTAGAAGGATTTACAGGTTGATAATTTACCTGTTTGGACATGCTATGAATGCATCTTCCATAACCATCAAGTCCTGGAGTGGGATTCAAACCCTAAGCTTCTGACTCAGAGGCAAGATTGCTAACTAATATGACACTTACTTCCCAAAGGTAAGTGAAGAGAGAATATTGAGAAGTACACAACATTGGCATTTAATTGAGGCTATTTCAACTGGATTGCAATCAGGAGCAGCATTCTTTGCCCTTCCATCTCCATAACCCAGAGATACTTCAGAAAATTATAGTATCTCAAAGTCCACTAAATATTCAATATTTAAAGTACTGCAGTACTAACCCATTGCACAATTGTTGACGATAATTTTATTTATTTAATTTGTGGGATATAAGTGATGTTTGCATTTATTGCCCATTCATAGTTGACAGTGAAGATTGCCTGGTTCTTGAACCACTGCAATTCTTGGATTAATCTCACACGATGATATTAAGTGGGGAATTCTGGAATTTTGGCCCAGTAATAATGAAAGAATAGCAATTTATGTCCAAGTCAGGATGTTGAGGCAACTGGAGGGTTTTCCATGAAGATTGTCATCCTCCTTGGCTGTAGAAATCACAGGACTATAAGGTGTTGTTGAAACTTGTTGATTCACTGTCATGCATCCTGTAGATTGTACATCCCACACTCACAATGTGCTAGCCTTCAGGAAGTGGATACTAAATCCAGGGACAGAGTATCAATCAAGTGAATTAACTTTTGCTGGATGGTGACTGGCTTCCTAACTGTTGTTCAATTGTCCCCAGTTAATGAGCATTCAGCCACACTTTTGTTTGAATCCAATAAATGATGTAGAGGCATTAAGGGATCAGGAGATGAGTCCCTCATCACAAAGTACAGTCACCATCCAGCTGTGTAGCTACATCGATGTGGCTGGTGCTGTTCAGTTTCTGATTCATGGTGCCCCCACCGCCCCCCACCATTTCTCCTGATGGCGGGAAAACCCAGCAATGGTAAATTATTGAAGGTCAGGGGAATGGTTGGACTTTGTCTTGGTAGTAGTAATTCCCTTGTGGCATGAACATTACCAATTTTTGCCCGTCAAAATTGGGATGTAAGCTAAGTCCTATCGTGAGCTGGCAGGGTTGCTTTCTTATTGGGGGGATTGTGAATGATACAATATAGAATTGTCACCAACCAGCACCGCTCCAGACCTGAATTTATTTATAAGTATTCTTTAATTATAATCAAAATCGAGTCATAATAATTTAGCTTTTATATACCAAAGCAATCCCTCAGGCCCTTTGCAAAGGAATGCCAAGAGTACCACAAACACTGTGGAACACCTGGCTCCATGACTAAATGATCTAGTCAGATAAGTACTATCTCATGTTGATAAAATGGATGTTACAAATCACCTTGTGTACCACAGTGTGGTTCTGCACATTTTGTTTTCATTATACACCATGTTCTATTGTATATCACCATGTGAAATCAAGGCCTCATACTTGTTTGTTCGACTGTGAACATTCCTGACACATCAAGTCGAGTGGCACCAAAGGCTTCATTTACAATTTGAACCTGAGGCAATGTGATTATAGTTAGCAGCTGAACCGCAGTGTTAAAATGCCATGGGAAATGAAAACATTGTGGTCGTGCGGTTATTAGATGTGACTATCAGCAGATTTATTCTTTGTACCTGCATTCTATTATTATCACTCTAATTACTTGATCACTACAGATAAGTAGTCTGTAAAGGAATAGTGTCATTGAAATATAAGGACTTATAACAAATATATGTTTCAATCTTTTTGTAACTGTTGAAACAAATGCAATGCAAATATTCATAGTTAGTGATCTTCCTGTGGAGCTCTAAAAGCAATTTTTTCATTTCAGCAATCTTGCTTCATGATATAATCATCTTGGACTCTGAGGATAGTTACAGAGTGGACCAAGTGAGGGACCAAGTATATAATGACTAATGTTTGTCAAAAAGATGAATAAGTTATCCTCCCTCTCAATGTATAGCACAAAATGGTCTTGATTTCAGTCCCTCGTGATAAGTGGGAGATGGTTGGCAGGGATATAGGAGGAGGTAAATTATCAGGACTGGGCAACCGAATCATACTCACTACTTTAACTGCTAAAGTATAGGAATCAGACCATCGATGAGGCACTTGTGAAAAGCAGGCAGGGTCTCAATTAACATAACAAAGTCACAACTTGATGAGATAATCAGTACTGCAATGTAAACATTAATTAAATGATGTGGATATCCCACCTATGGGTTTCCTGATGGTTGATCTTCAGTCAGTGTTTCTGGCTTTCCAAACAAGCCAACTCTTTCAGCATTCCTTATGGGCCAGGACCGCACTCCACAAATCCATCAAGAAAGTCTTCAGCCTTCCCCATGTTTGAACACCAATCCCCCTCATCCTGCAAATCACCAACATCCCCTCACCCTCCTAATCACCAATCTCCCCTCACCCTCCAAATCACCAACCTCCCCTCATCCTGTAAATCACCAACCTCCCCTCCCCCTCCAAATCACCAAACTCCCTTCCCCCTCCAAATCAACATTCCATCACTCTCCAAATCACCAAACACCCCTATCCTAACTACTTACCAGCTCTCATCATGAACCACTCCTTCAGCCATAACTACCACCACCATCTAATACCAGCACCACCTCCCTTTGACTTTCTGGACATCCCAACTAATTCCCAGTCCTCCCCCTAGCTCTCATGATTTCAGAATTATCATCTAGTGCCAGAAATTATCAACAAGAGTCTTTGGCTCTTGGTTCCTGCTGCTATCATTCCCACAGGCTCCCAAAGCAAAAGTGACCATTGACTGACTGCAAAGTAATCATGCAATATGTTGAGATTCTTGCCATTAATATCAACAGGGCATTAACTTTCCTGGTCTTGTTGTACTTTTCTAATAATTTGGCTTCCATACACCTTCCCAAGTCCCTGTTGATGACAGAGCCAAAATGTCAAGTTGTGGTGTTGGAAAACAACTAATGTGAAGTGGATGGATATACAGTTCCACAGCAGATATGTAGACATTGACTAGGTTAAACATCTAATGTTTTAATGAAGACCTGTAGCTTGGGTTGCAGTTGGAGCTGTTGGTCGGTTCACCGAGCTGACTGGTTTTCATGCAAACATTTCGTCTCCCTTCTAAGTGACATTGTCAGAGCTGGGTAGCCTCCAATGAAGGGCTGTTGTTCTGCCCAATCTGAATTTATATGGTCTGATCTGTCTTGGGGGGGCCTTGTTTCCAGTTTTGTACCATAGTGGTACATAGATGGGGTCTATTTCACCATGTTTGTTAATTGCATCGATGGTTGAAAACCAGGCCTCCAAAACTGGAAACAAGACTGCCCACGATGACAGACCAGATCATATAAATTCAGAGCGGGACAGAACAACAGCGCTTCAACAGAGGCTACACAGTACTGACAATGTCACCTAGAAGGGAGACGAAACATTTGCATGAAAACCAGTCAGCTAGGTTAAACGTTTTTGTGGTAATAATTTTTATCTGGTCTGTATGGTACGAAACTGCTCTAACTTTAGTTTCCAATTGTTTGAGAGATTTGTTTATAATTACCTTCATATTACATTGATTCCAAGAACTACCTGGAACTACTCCTATTGTATTCTATAGCACTGCATATGTAAACAAGGCTTCTGAAAAATGTCCACTGAAGCGGGAGGAACCCCAAAAAGTTTTGGCCAGTTAGTTTGTCCCGAGCAGATTTGACCTGTACAGTTCAGAAATGTTCAGGTTCCACTCTAACCATTGAGAATTTAGCTATTCTCAATATTAGCAGTAATACATTCAATGCAATTTCTCACAGTGCCCAGCATTACAGAGGTAAGTCACCCTGCTGAGAAAGCTATCCATGGACACTCTGCTGGAGGCACATTTGTGTTGAAAACAGGAGTGGCGAGTTACCTCCACAACTAGATAATATGCTGAGAATTTCTCACAGGGCTCACATTTGAAAATTGGACATTTTGTCAAGGCACTAAACCACAGTTGCTGCCCTTTGTAACTGTATCTCAAAAAAATAAATTAAGATCCACTAAAGGATCATTTTCTTGAAAATAATGTTTATCCAGCTGTTCATTCTGATGACAAGTCATACTCTACTTAGCCTTAAATTATTCTACTCCTTAGAACGATTCCTTTTCAATTGAAGTAACAGAAGTTACCAAGAAGGCAGTTTCATATTAGCAGAGGAGTTGGTTTTGTCTGTTATTAGTAATATTTTATTCTACAACTGAGTACAGTGGAGTAAAATAATGCTCAGTTGGCTTTATTTGTGTTTCATTGATTGTAATTTATTCATGGCTTTTAATCAGTAATACTGGCATCAATCTGGTGGCTTTACGCATTTAACATAACAATAACAACAATTACAGTTACCTTCTTAACATGGCATGCTGTCTGCTATTCTCTGGCATACAGTAGCTCAGTTGAGGTATTAAATCAATCTAAGGCAAAGGTTAAAAGATTTCTTTCCTTTTCCTGAAAAGGATATATGTATAACATAACTACATCTATTCACTTACATGTGAAGAAGATAGTGCTAGCTCCATTGACAATATGACAATTGTAGATTGATTTCAGATAAACTCTGTTAGCAGTAATATCTCTAGAATAGACAATATGTATTCTATATAGCTTGAAAGACATAAACATGGACTGGACTACTACTAGAAAAGCAATGAATTACTAGTGCCATCCAGGGGCCTGCCCAGTACATGCAAGCAGAATCTATTTAGAAATTAAGAGCAATTGTGTCGACTCCAGCATTTTTCATTACAATGCATCCACAGCCTTCGATGATAATGGAGAAGGAGGTTCTGCCTACTGCTGACATTATGTAAAGATTTACTATTTCATTTGGTAATGTGATTTTTTTTTTATCTTACCCAGCCTCCAGAATGATCCAATTAAGAAAAGGCTATGGCTGGCATAAGATGCTACTAAAATCCAGCACTTGAAATCTTTTATAGTGCTTGCTTTCCTACTTAAAGAAGCAGATAAACAAAACTCTTGGCTGAAAAGATACCCTTACATTTCACAATGGTGGAATTCTTAACTCTGCAGTCATTATATATGATGAATGAAAAGAACACAATTCCTTTCATTATTCATGGAAAATCATTCCTGCTCGCACTGAGTATTTTGAATAGTACAGAAAATCCTCACTTTATAAACCATTGAGATTTCTTGGTGCAAGCTAGCAGATATCTGCTAAGTTATCGTATCAAAGTGGAGAATATACTTTTATGGATGTTGATGTTACTGTGCTGGTGCCTATGGAAATTCCTATATAGTCAGTGCTACTGTTATTAAATGAGACAAATCACTTTTTATTATTATTAACATTTAGCTGTTTCTATAAGTGAATCAAGATCAGTAGCATTTCCAGTATAATATGCATTAACAACTTGAGTGTAGCTTTAGCAAAAGTAGCTAAAGACGATATTAAAATATATATTATAATTAGCATTATGACTTCTGTGCTGTTTTTTAAAAATTGCTAATAGAATTCTACAGCACAGAAGGAGGGGATTCAGCCCACAACAGTTCAGTGGCTCAGTAAAACAGCAAGTTACTGTGTTTAATTTCCCCATGCAGTTTGCATTTTCATTTTGTAAATACATATCCGTTTCCTTTTTGAAAACTGTGATGGAAAACTAATATCAAATTTACATGTTCAAAATTAAGTAGTTGTTTAGTTTGTATATACCTCTACTCAGAAGGATCTTTGCTCATTCAGCAATAATTTGTTTAAAGAAAAATGTTTTTCTCAAGAAAAATAAATAAATAACTGCATTAGTTTAAAAAGATCTCAGTGCCCTTTTATTGAGTGTTAGCAACAGAAAGGATATAACAATACAAGATGACATTGATAGAAGAGACCTCACAATTATTGAGAGAGCAAACAACAAGCAGTATTAAATATAATTGTGAGTAGAGGTTTGTAAATGTTGCTAAAGTTAAAACACAAATTTTCTTAAGTATTCAGTGAATAATTATCTGTATATTGCATTTCTGTCAGGAAAATTTCTTTAATCCACTGTTTACAAAGGCAAAATAAAGTGATCATTAGAAAATGGAGTGTTTAATGTGGAGCATGTTTTGTTGCAGGGTAAGGCATGGGCCATATCCATCCTATCAAGGTGAAAAATTTTTATAGTATGTGGCCAGTGCATGTTGCACATTGAACTTGAAAATTGCTGCATGAATTGTATTGATAAACACACAAACAACAGAGTCTAGGGAATAGTATAAAGATTATTCTGATCTGGGCTTTGAGCAATTTTTACAAAAATTCCTAACGGTCTGCAATATGCCAACTAGAAACTACAACATATGAAGCTGGAGGAAGCAACAGTATGCAGCATGCTAAAGAGGAAAATCAGTGTAAATATGCAGGAAAATAAAGTATTATATTTGGAAGTGCTTCATACAGTTTGATGCAGGAAGTGTTTGAGGTCGCTGAACTTTGGAAAAATTATTGAATGTTTAAAGCTGAACATTTTGTGCAACCTAAAGATTCTAAATTTGTTCTGTGTTTTCTTTCTCAACATTTGGTGGCTCTTTTTCCCACCATCCCAACTTCAGAGATTCTAATTCAAAATGTAACACACTAAAACTACCTCAGTAGGATCAGCTGAGTGGAGACAAATTAAACTTGGGTGTTACTGGTTTCAGATTTGGCTTGTGTACCATTTCGCTGCCATACATCATGGTCCTCAGCCAAATTGTCCTGTTACCTCCCGAGCATCCTAAAAGGTAGAGACAATCCAAGGTTCATTTCTCAGTGAATGCCTGTTCCTTCAATTGCTGTTCTCCCATTCTCCCAGTACTGATCCCAACTATGGAATGCTCATTTTGTTGTATTTACATCTGTGACCATCCTTTCAATGGCTTCTTTCACTTTGTCCTGTTTCTTCCTCCCAGCTCCTGACCTCTCTGATATAGCCCATCCAAGACTGTACATGGGAGAGTGGGTAAGGCCAAGGATTTACTGAGGAGGACCTTGAAAGGACTTGACTTGGGGATAAGAAGAAGAAAAAGGTGAAGCAGAGTTAGCTAAGAATTGCTCATGGCCTATCTTTATAATCGGGAAATGTATGAGGTCTTTCTATTTGTTCCAAGAAGTGAGGATGTAGAGAAAGGGTTGATGAATGGAAGGAAATAACTAATATTGGAGAAAAGGAGCCTGGAATTATTTAATTTCCAGAATAATCTCAGAATAATGAACTGTGAAGCCTATCGGCTCCAGCAGAGGATTGTTAAGCCATTTCAGCATCCGATATGCTTCTTTTGGTGTCCTGTGGAAACAGGAAGTCCAAGGTTATTGTTTATTATTCTTGTTATAAACTTCACTCCCTTGTCATTGAGTCCAATACATTCATGGCTGCTAAGGAGGACAAAAGCAAACAGTGAAACCGTGGTATCACATCCTTCAAACGACATATCTAGCACCGGGATCATACACTTAAGTGAAGCACCAGTGAAACATTACTCTCCCAGAGATACTGGGCTGAATTTTCCTATGATTCTGGAGATGATCTGGGAGGCAGGACAGCTGACAGTATGTGAGACGGTAGAAGCAAGAGGGGTACCTAATGTTTTCCCACCAGTGGCAAGCTATACAACACCTTGGCCAAAGCAAGCCACTTAATGATCCAATTAAGGGCCATGTCTCTCCCTGGTAGGCATCTTTCACACGTCCCAGCATGGAAGGGCCCATCACCAGATGAGGAGACTGTCAGGGAGTTGGGCTTACCTTGGTGGATACTTCATGGTCCATGGAATTGGTCCTCTGATGACAATGGCTGCCCACAGGCCTAAGTCAAAGCCAAGATATCACGATCCCTTACCCTGATCATTGGTGCCCACCTGCCTTCCCCAAACACACTACTCTTTGAGGAAGTCTGGGCATTTAGACACCCTCATCCTTCAGCTGTAGTCTCACTAACAGCTCTAAGAGGCAAGCCTCATTTACCCACTGCTGAAAGAATATGGACCCAGCATTGGCCAGTAGCTCCCATTTTCGGCCCTGGCATTGGAACTTCAACCTCCATTAAAAAGTTCAGACCATTAACTTTTTAAAGAAAGTTTAACCTGAGACACTTTCTGGCTTCTCAGCTAACTGTCGAAAACTGAGGTGGTGGGGATCAGGATCCTGGCCAGTATTCCCTCTAAGCTGGCCAGCCATTTGCAGGTGCCGTGTGTTTGGGAAGTTTTCACTCTGACTTCCAGTTAACTGCCTCACACAGAACTCAGAGGCCCATGGTTCAAAAGAAATACTGAAAGGAGTATTAATCCGGCAAACAATTTTCCCCAACCAACACAAAGAAAATCAGATTTATCTCATTTATGTACATTGAAAATTGCCATGTGCAAATTGACTTCCTTTTTTTCACCTTGCAACAAGTTAGCTGTGAAGCACTTTGGTACATCAAAGATTCTCTCTATATCTCTCTTCAAGAAATTGCTTACGACTTCCTCTACTTCAATTTTATTCCCTTTGAAAACCATATCCATGTTTTTGTCACCATGACTCAAATATCTGTCTTGCTGATGATCTATCCTCCATAAATGTATTTTTTCTGAAACGCATTTGCTTACATACAATCTCACTCCAAGCCTTGCTCACCCTCTTTTGGCTTCCTGACCTCCAAAAGCATTGAATTTAAAATCTTTTGTGCTCGTTTTCAAATCTCCACATGTCCACATCCTACACTAAATTTGCAACTACTTTTGGGCTTACATTGCCTCCCTTATCCTTCTTCCTACTGACTCTAACATTACAATTGGCGATCGAATCTTCCAAAATACCTTTGGACCATCACCCCTTCACTTCTCCATCACCTCTAAAAATTGTCTCAAAGTTCATTTTTTGGCCAAACTTTCAATCAACACTCGACTCTTCTACCAGGGTTTGGTACCTTTTCTTTATTTTCAGTCTTGTTTCTCAATAAGAGGTGTCTTAAGACATTTCTTATGTTAACAGAGCTTCCAATTGATCAGTTTTAAAGAATGTTTCTTGGGAAGTATCATCAAAAGCCTCCACATCCAAGGAAAAGCTTTGGTGGCAGTCAACAATTGAATTTACAGTTCAAAGCAAAGAGTAGTAAATGATTGCCAGATCCTCAAATAATTCCCTGCTCATTAATATTAAAAGCTATCAGCCAACCAAGGAAAGCCTTCAAGCATATTTTGCACACACTGGACGTATAAAACATATTGAAGAATATTGTTGGTTACCATGAAAAGAGGCTTGTGTGTTTCACTTGACCAAATTATACCATGAACAGTAGCTGTACCACTTTGTGTGGTGAAAAAGGTCAAGAGGTTCTGACCATGTCAAATGTCAATAGACTCATTATTAGGAATGCATGAAATTTAAATCACTGTGAAAGGTTGAAAAGTTTAAAGTTTAAATAATTTGCAAAGCATTAATGTTGTTAACTAATAGAAATCACCTACCACAATTTACTCAAGCTTTATGAAGTTGCCAGTGCCAGTACAAGGCTCACTATGTAGGCTATACATCCAAAAGACTGGCAGATCATATCAAACAATATGTTTGTTAGCAACGTGCTCACCATAACCGTACTTGTGAAACTTGTAATACAGTATATAACATTCTGCAATTGGACAACATTTACTGGATAATCTTGAATGCTCAAGGAATCATGCTGATAATCAATTTTGAATGTCTGTCAGGCTCACAGTGAGGTACACTTGAGTGTTGACTGGAAGCTTCAATATATCAGTACATATATATCAAGCTGCATATATCAAGAGCAGGTCCCTGCTCTTTACAGACAAAAAGAACTTGTACACGTACTGCGTGTATCTCAAATCAACAAAATAGGCAATAGCTTTTCACTGGGCAATGCCTTGACCAAACAGAGTAACAAAGCTTGGCTGTTAACTGCCAAACAATATTAAAGGGTGCATTCTCATTGGTCATCTCTTCCAATCAGAGAAAACTTGCAAACAAACCAGCACTGCCCCTTCATGAGGGTGAATGTTGGTTTTCAGCTTGAATTTGTATTCTTGTAAAATATTCTAATGAGTACGCGATAAAGTTTTGACAAACTGTGTCTTTTCTCGGCAATTATCTCAATTAGATCATACGTGAGTTTAATGAAGATTTTCATATGGCAAATAGTATTAAAAGCCCCAACCTTGAGTCTTTCCTCAAAGTTGATAATATTCTGGTGAAATAACAAGGTGTAGAGCTGGATGAACACAGCAGGCCAAGCAGCATCAGAGGAGCAGGAAAGCTGACGTTTTGGGCTGAGACCCTTCT
>NC_063338.1:41380015-41393813 GCF_021869965.1 Rhincodon typus
ACAAGGGTGTTGTTTTGGTCACTCTTACTGATACTGTTATGGATAGATGGATCTGCGGCTGGCAAATTGTTAAGGATGAGGTCAAGTATGTATTTCCCTCTTATTGCTAACTTCAGGACTTGCTATAGACCCAGTCTAGCAGCTTTAGGACCTGACCAGTTTGATCAGTAATGGTGCTTCCAAGCCACTCTTGATGGTAGACTTTGAAGTCACCCACTCAGAATACATGGTGTGCTTTTCCACGCTCAGTTCTTCCTTCAAGTGTTGTTCAACATGGAGGAAAACTGATTAATCAGCTGAGGGAGAATTATAGGTAATAATCAGCAGGAGGTTTCCTTGACCATGTTTGACCTGATGCCATGAGACATCATGTAGTCTGCATTCAACGTTGAAGATTCCCAGGGCAACTCACTCCTGACTATTTTCTAGTGTGTCTCTACCTCTGCTGGATCTATCCTGCCAATGGGACAGAACATATCCGGGGATGGTGATGGTGATGCTGATGCTGATGGCAGTGTCTTTAAGGTACGCTTCTATGTGTATGACTTTGTCAGGCTGTTGATTGACTAGTTTGTGGAACATTTCTCCCCATTTTGTCACTAGTTCCCAGACATTGGTAAGGTTGCATGATTGACAGGGTTGAGATGCCATTGTCGTTTCAGGTGCCTAAACTGATACCAAATGGTCCATCAGTTTCACTCCTGAAGTGTTACATGATTGTTTCTTGGGAAGTCTCATGTTAGACTTGAGAATAAGTATGCATTACTGTTTAGCAACATGGAACTTAGCAGTAGAATAACATTAGTCAAATATTAGTAACTTTCAAGTGGGATGGACTCTCCATTGTGGATGGTGAGAGTGAATTCCAATTGATGAATGTGATTTGCTTTTGAACTGGGCCTATGGGGGTCATCAAGCGAGCACATGGAATGTTTATGATGTCCAAATAACTGACATATGTTTGTGTTGCAGCTGATTCTGTGGCTTCTGCCTGGAGGATCTGATCATTCTGTTTTTCAGAAACAGAAAAATTTGGTAAGCAACTGCCAGGATAAGGAAGTTCCACAAATATCCCCACAGTCAATGATGGGGGAGCCGTGCACATCAGCACAAAAGAGAAGTCTAAAACTTTTGCAACCATTTTCAACCAGAAGTGGCAAGTAGATAAGCCACTATCTTAGCTTCCTCCTAAGGTCCCAGCATCTTGGATGCCAGTCTTCAGCCAAGTCAATTCAGTCCATATAATATCAAGAAATGGCTGAAAGTATTGGATACTGCAGTGGTTATGCAGTTTACAAAGACAAAGGCAGTGCGAAAAGAAGCTTCATGACCTTCTCTGCTCCACCAGGATAAGTGCCACATGCTTGTCTCTGTGACCTCACATGCACTCTATCTGGGCTACTGCACCCACCTCCCTCCAATGCTCATGCTTGCCATTCTCACTATTACCTTCAATATCTTCCTCCACTCACTCTCATTTGCCTCCAACCTTCCAGACTGTTAATCTTGCCCTATCTCTGTGCTGCCTACTCACTTGCTCAGGGCACCACACCTTCTTTTGACCACATGTAGGACTAACAGCTGTGCCAACCACTTTTATTTCATTCAATCCCTCCCTTTCTCTCATTCTGAGAGAAGACAATAGAGCAGAAAGGACCTAGATGAAGGGATGGCTTACCCACTGTGTGAAAACAATCCTGCCCCTTACAAGGGAAGACCAGAACTCTTCCTGCAAAGATGCCAAAACATTCATGTACTGCCAACTGAGTAAGTACCACCTGTCACATTAATCCCACTGTCAGTGATATTAATTGCACACCACTTAAAGCCATTTGCCACGATGCCACCTCTGCCTTGTGTCTTCTGGGTACCAAAGGGATGTTCACAATGTCGGTGAAGAAATGACCTGCTCTGGGGGAAGTCATTTCCTGGACTTCTGAGACTTCCAAGGCCTCCCAAGGTGGGAATATCAGCAAGGTTATCTATTCACCTCCCGCCAGCCTTAATTTTGCTCCAATTCAGAAGTGCCAAATACTCATAAATTTCGAACTTTTCCATGAGAGGTGAAATTATATCAATCAGTTGACTAGAATTTAATACATGTAACTCCAGAGAGGTGCATATGGTGATATTTTGGTATGAAATAGCTGTGAGTCACTTATATTTGGATTTCAATCAGCAGGTACCTGCTCTCACTTCAATGTTGAGAACGTTTGCTAAAACTTTCCAGGAAATTCCAAGCCACAATATAAAGTCTTGAACAGTCCTTCAGGGTTCTGTTATCTGCTTATCTACTCTCTCATAAGTTAAGCCATTATGTTTAAGGCTATGGTTGTTTTGAAAACAGCTTCTATGTCTTTGAGAGAGGAACTGCAATAGAATTGTGAGAAACCCAGTCAGGATGCAGCAATGACATTAAGGGACTATGGGCTAAATTTTCTTATATTGTGCATTGTGGGGAAGAAAGCGTTGCAATGCATTTTGTGACTCAAATTTATTTAGTTGCATTGAAAGAATTGTATTTCATGTCCTCCCTTCTGTTTTCTGTTCTCCATCCCTGATCTGCTGTTAAAAAAGCCAAGATTGATTAATGCAGTGCCCAAGACTTGGCAAAGCAATGTTATTTTAGCTAAAATGGTGGAACTGCTAGATTTCTGTGCTGGATAATTTCCCACTGTTCCAATGGAATACTGGCAATATATCTTTTGAAACATAATTTATTTTATATTTGATTTTAAAAAGTTACTCAGACCTCATTGTCACAAGTCATTATATTAGATGCTTTCCATTTTTTACTTGGAAAGAGATGTTGGCTGCAGTGTTTAAAATTCATATCTGTTGCCTTCTGAATATACTGCCAGAACACCAATATTTTACCATGAACATTGAACTGAAATTACTTGAATTAGTTGGTTATTGCAGTCTGGAAATTATTCTTGACAGCATTAGTGAATGGTTCCCTAACTTGCTGATATGAGAGCTGTCTGCTATGTTAATACCAGTTCAAACACTTTAATTTAAACTAAAATAATGTCTCTGTTAACATAGGGGTCAGAAGATAATCATACAAGTGTATAAACAGGTACTTTTTATACAATTCTGTGCTCTTGGTGTAGAGGTAAATGAGTGGATGGAAAACCATGCATGCAATTAGTTGACTGTACTGTTCGGAATGACAAACACAACAACACTTCATTCACCCTTCTTGAGCAGCATGTCCACGTCATAATCTGCCAAATGGTGTCTACTGTGCACTATTTATATTCATTTCATACCTGTTCATTGAGATCACCTATTCTTTCTTTGGCTTTCTGTTTCGTTTTCTTTCCACAGTCTTTACAAAAGATGTAGAGTATTTTGAACCATATTTAGGTTTCAAAACTCCGGAAGAATTTCCCACCCTGTCCAATTTCTTAGTGTTTGAGTGTTCATGTATCTTCTAAAATTTCTAAGCTGCCCGTTTAATATTTCAGCGTTTGGTAGCACAACATTTCCTTTCTCTTGTATGAACACAATCCCTGAATGTTAGCTAATATATGTACAGAATGTATTTTAATCATTTGAATGGTATAAACATGAGGAATTGCTTGAGGTCAGACAACTACACCAGTAATGTGAAGTATTTATGAAGTGCAGTGTTGTAGTATCACTGCGACAGCATCTCTACAACTGTAAAGCATTTATTCAATAGCTGATATTCCTATTTTGAAAATAGGTATTTTAACAAGCTAATGCACAAAGAAAATTGACGATGTGGAGTTGCGATCAAACTTGGTTAGGATCACGTCACAGTCCAATAGACTGCAATGGACACTATCAAGGCTCATACATATGTAAGACCCAAGTGGCCAAGGTAAAAGAGTAAAACACACTTGAGGATTCAATGTCATTAACGGAGACAAAACCATGAAAAAAGCAGGTAATGAAGAAATACTGAAAAAAATTGAAAGATCCAAGAATATTTGATCAATATGGTGAGGCCACCTTTGGAATACGGCATGCAGTTCTGTTCGCTTTTCTATAGGAAGGAACTTGAGAGGGTGCAGGAAAGATTTACAGGGATGTTGCTGAGGCTGGAGGGTTTGAGCTATAGTGGGTGGCTGAATAGGCCGGGGCTTTTCTCCCTGGAGCATCAGAGGCTGAGGGGTGACCTTACAGAGGTTTATAAAAACATGAGTGGCATGGATAGGGTGAATAGCCAAGGTATGTTTCCTAGGGTGGGTGAGTCTGAAACTGGAAGGCATAGCTTTAAGGTGAGAGGGCAAAGATTTAAAAAGGACCTGAGGGTAACTTTTTCATGCAAAGAGTGATGCGTGTATGGAACAAGCTGCCAGAGGAGGTGGTGGAGACGGGTGCAATTACAGCATTTAAAAGGCATCTAGATGGGTACATAAATTGGAAGGATTTAGAGGGATATGGGCCAAATGGTGGCAAATAGGACTAGGTCAGATTGGGATGTTTGGTCGGTATGGAAAAGTTCAACTGAAGGGTCTGTTTCTGTGATCCATGACTCTAATATTTACATATCAAGCAGTATAGATCTACATTATGAATATCTTGATAGTTAATAATGTACATCACCTCTAATAACTGAAGCTAGTTTTGGATCGTCATAACAGTGACTCACCACAAGGTGGTAGAAGCTGCCTATTTTTTAAAATCCAGCTCTCCGACTGGTAAGTAGAGCTGGCTTTCCAAATCAGCAAAGAATATCATAATAAATTCCATTAATGCACTACACTGTGACAAAAATTAATCACCATATGACATTTTACTCTTTTAAAGTATGAGTTTTGTTGGAATAAACAACATTAAACTTGAAGTTCTTTTCCAAACATCTGCTCCAAATCAATATATTGTATAGAACCTAAAATGTAGAAAACATCACAAGGAGCTTCATCTAGACATAATCAGATTAAAATAGACATCAACTAGTGAAAGCATTATTAGGAGACACAACCAAATACTACATCAAAAAATCAGATTTAAGGAGGATCTTAAAGGAGATGAGGGTGATGTAGAGGTTGAAAGGTCTTAAGGAGGAATTCCATAGTTTAGGGACATCAGTGACTGAAGGCGTGTCTCCCAATGGAGGAACGAAGTGAAAAGTTTGCATGCATATCTCGAGTTAGAATAATAAGGTGTTCCTAGTGGGCTGCAGGCGTGGAGGAGTTTATAGAGGAAGGAAAGAACAAGGCACATTCTATCAAGAGGAGCAGTAATTTGCTTCCAGGATTGGGAGTGTGACATCATTTCAAGGTCCTGACCTTGAAATTCTGCTCTGAGGGAAGTAGTCACACCCTGCAATTTTCCACAATGGTAGGTAGTTCTTTGGAGAAGAGATTAGGTGTCTGATCAACAGACGCAAGGTGGAGGCAGCATTTTGAAAGTGGGGACCTGATTTAAAGGGACGCCAGCTCCAGTGCAATAGGAAGAGAAGCAGAGGTCTGGCAGCCGGAGTAAGCAGCCCTACACTTTACAGATACTGGTCTTGAGGTGTTGCTAGAGGCAGTGAGGTAAATTTGTTCCCAAAGGATGGCAGGAGAAGGCTCTTTAGCCAAATGAAATAGAACTGGCTGAAGTATCTTCTGTGCAGTGCCACAAGAGGTTTAATGACCTTTTCACGCTGGCAAGGTGAGTGCCACATGTAACCCTGATGGTGGAGCTCTTCACCTTCCAACAGACACACCAGCTGAGGCCATATGCTGCTTCTAAACAAAGGAGGAGTATGTGTTCAGGGTTCTTATTCTCTGTTAAGAATGGGTCAGATCCATACTGCTCCTGAGGATCTGCCAATAGTGAAGCATGTTGCTTCTGTAGCTGAGCCACTGCCTTTTGCCAGTGAGGCTAACAGTGCCTTATCTCTCTCTGTCTTTGCAGCAGAAAAGAGCACACAATGCAAAACAGTGGGCACAGACGTGAGATGGAGTGTCTGAACTTACCATTGTTACCAGCATGAAGGAGGTAGTAAATGAAATTGTCAGGATGGCCCTGGAGGGCAAGGTGGGGAATGAAGGTTTTTTTTTTCTTCTTTATTCGTTCACGGGATGGGGGCATCACTGGCCAGGCAGCATTTATTGCCCATCCCTAATTGCCCAGAGGGCAGTTCAGATACAACCACATTGCTGTGGGCCTGGAGTCACATGCAACCCAGACCAGGTAAGGATGGCAGTTTCCTTCCCTAAAGGACATTACTAAACCAGATGGGTTTGTCCAACAATTGTCAATGGATTCACAGTCATCAGTAGATTCTTAATTCCAGAAATTTATTGAATTCAAATTCCACGATCTGCCATGGCAGGATTCGAACCTGGGTCCCCAGAATATTATCTGGATCTCTGGGTTAATGGTCCAGGAATAATATCACTCAGGCCATCGCCTCTCCTATATAAGCTATGGGAATAACTTCGGTTGCAGCACGAGTAGCAACTTGGTGAAGGTGCCCCGCTGACTGCGTGACCACCACATTACATCAAAAAGGGAGTGCCCACTGTGCTAGGACTCCCTTCCCATTCCAGGCCCATATCGATCATTCAACCTTTTATTAATTTCATTGGAGTTCATTGCAGTACTTGACATGATATATGTTGAAGCGATGTCACTAAGGCACTCCAGGATTAAGGGGAAAAGGTAGGGAAGCAGAGTTGAGGGTTATTAGATCAGCCATAATCTCATTAAATGGTGGATCAGAGCTGATGGCCTGAATGCCCTACTTCTGCTTCCATGGCTTTGTTTCTCCTCCTGCAACAGAATCCACAAAAGTTTTACAAGGGATGAACACTTTGGCCATCATTGCCACTAACATCTGCATCATTAAAATGCAAACGTTTATGTTGTGAATATCAATGACATTGTTTCACATCATCTTTGACTGACATTTAAACCCTAAGCACATTCACTTTGCAAGCATTGCAATCGGACAATGAAATGACTGGAAATGAAATGTAGCTGTAATTTGCAAACATGGTCTTCATGTATTTGCTTTAACATCCTAGCATCTAGCAGACATGATGCCTGTGCTGATGCCCATTAAGGTGACACTGACTGCGCCCACCCTGGACCTTATCCAGCCATTTCCCAGTCTCACATTGATAGAATGGCAAACAATGGCAGGGAATGCAACTTGTGGTGGACACCATCAGCACCAGGCTCTTCCTAGTCACAAGGTGCCCACCCAGAGCCTCCATGCCTCCTTTTACATAGTATTATTTTAAAAGCCCATTCTCCCCATGCAGAGACCCCATATTGAACTTGGCCTACCATTGTCCTTCCTGACCCAAGCCCTGACCTTGCTCCTCAACGATGCCCACCATTGTCTTCTATGCTCCCCTTGATGAAGCCACAGTGGTGTTCATTGTCAACAACCACCCCCACCCATACCATCCTAAAGCCTACCATGCCCTCTGATGTTGTTCCACTTTGCTCCTTATACCTTGAGTTTCCCACTGTCACTGTCCTTATCCCCATTTCAATGCTTTCCCTTAGCCTTGACTGCTCCATCCCTTTTGTCAGTTTTCTCCCCTTTGCCCCAAGTATCCCTTGCTTCAATTCCCCTGAGTGTTTGTAATGGTTCTACAGGACTGACTGTTGCCCACTCCCCAGACTGTAGTCGGGCATATTCCCTGACCTTGCCTGGCCCAAGCTGATGACTGACTGGGACCAAGCCCCTGAACTGTGTGCAGACTGTACCTGTGACTGACTGTACCAAGACTCTCTGACCAATAGCTGCTCCCATCACTGGACAGAGAACACGTTGCCCACCCACTTTCCCACATGGCCATTTGGTTGAATAAAAGTGCGGTGTGTTTGCTGCACAGGCAGCTGTTTCATGCTACAACTGTTAGATTGATGTGTTGGTGAGCAGTACAATAAGATATCACTTCCACCCCAGACTGATCTTTACTGACAAGCATGTCAAACAACCTGTCTGTGTGTCTTTGCGAAAGATTACCTCAATAAAGCAGAACTTGTAGCTTTTAGGCTCTGCTTGAAATGCCAGCCTCCTACCAGCATGGCAAAGCAAGGCATGAATGCTGCAAACATGCTGGTAGATGCTAAGTGAGCGGGCACTAAGAGGGCAAGCAAGCAATCCTGAGATACAGCTTTGTCCAATTTGTGAGCTGTATTACTATCCCTGCATGCAAAGTGTCCTTGCAGCAACCTTTCAATACTAATTGACTTTCCTATGTGTCCTGGAGGTGGATCAGAGAGAGGTGCCATGAGAATCTTGATGCCAAATATTAATGCCAGTGTGCATGGACAAGATGTGCATGCGTTTGCTACCCATGGATTGTGCCCTGACATGATTGTCATGCTAACCAACATGGAGGCCCTTCTAAGCCAGCAACAAGCTGAAGTCAGAAGTTACTTGCTCTGACTTCCATATTGAGAATTTTCAATGTTTGGTGTTTAGAAATTTGGGAAGCTGCATGTTAATGAAGTAGGATGCTCTATTTTTAATGTGTTTAAAAGTAATAATCCCTCTTATTAGGCAACTCACTGCCTCCCAGCGAGAACTTGCTTTGAAGTACAGTATTTGCAGAAAAGTGGAGCAAATGGTTCCCAATGTGGAGGTATCCCACCATAGCCCAAGTCATTCATGCCCCTAAAATATTCTGCCCAATGGATGCATAGGCAGTTATCTTCCAAAATCCAATAGATTTTAGATAGGTTCCTGCAGACTTGAAAGTAACATTTGCAACCCTACTATTCAAGAAAGGAGGGGAGAGATAGAATAGTAATCTACAGACCTGTCAGTTTGTCATCACTTACTTGTAACATGGATAAAAGAGGACCAGTGGATGTGGTATATTTGGATTTACAGAAAGGGTTTGATAAGGTCCCACATAGGAGGTTAGTAAATAAATTAGAGCACATGTGATTGGAGAAAATCTGCTGATGCAGAGAACGAGAGTAGGAAGGTGGCAGGCTGTACCTAGCAAGGATCAGTACTTGCAGCACAGTTATTCACGAACATGGAAACATACAAAATAGGAGCAGGAACAGATCCTTTGGTCCTTTAAGCCTGCTCTGCCATTTGATATGATCAAGGCTGATTATCCAAATCACTATCCTATTGCCGTATTTTCCTCATTGATCTCTTTAGCCCTAAAAACTAGATCCAACTCCTTGAAAACATTCAATGTTTTGGCCACAACCACTTTCTGTGGCAGAGAATTCCACAGGCTCACCACGCTCTGGACGAAGAAACTTCTCTTCATCTCAGTACTAAATGACCTACCCTGTATCTTTAAGTGTGACCCTGGTTCTGGAACAGTAATTTGATTTGATCTGATTTATTTATCATTGTCGCATGTATCTAGATATAGTTAAAAGTTTTGTTTTGCATGCAATACAGGTAAAATAAACTATACAAAGATTGATAGAACAGAGCGAGGAATACAAAGTCACGGCCGCAAAGAAGGTGCCCCAAAAGCAAGATGAACATTAGATTTGAAATTTGAAAGGTCCATTCAGAAGTAGACCACTGTTAGTAATTTTAACAGACTTAGAATTAAGGTTTAAAAGTGCAGAATGATTGTAAGAAACGTGAGAATAGGATTTGCTGTAGGCAGCTCGCAAAGAGTCACTCTGTGTTGGCGCCATCTTGAATTCTCCCTGGTCATCAGGGACTTCCTTCCTGCCTTTTCTTTGTCTAGTGCTGTTAGAATTTTATGAGTTTCTATAAGATTTCCCCTCATTCTTCTAAACTCCAGTGAATACAGTCCTAACTGATCCAGTCTCTCTTCATACTTCAGTCCTGCCGACCCAGGAGTCATTCAGGTAAATCTTCCCTCCATAGCCAGAACAATCAATTTGGCTGTGGGGAGCAAATGTAATATTTCCAAATTTGCTGATGACACAAAATTAGGTGGAGACATGAGTTGGGAAGAAGATGTAAGGAAGCTTCAAGGAGATTTAAACAGGCTAAGTAAAAGGCAATGAACTTGGCAGATGGAATATTATGTGAATAAGTGCTGCCATGGTCTGAAAGTACAGCTATAGGGAAGATTGATTTGGCTAGGACAGGTTACCTTACGACAGAGAAGGTGGAGGGGTGATTTAATTGACTGCAATAAAAAAGTGCCAGTCTCTTGGAGAGCCATATGTAGAAGAACTTTGAGCAGATTCATGAGGAAACTACTGACGAGCACAGAGTGTATGCAACACTCTGTAGCATATACCAATCAGTGGTGTTGATGACATACAAGGTGTGGATTGAATGCCTGTTGTACATGAAATGGTGCTCCCCTCCAGTGATCTGGTGCACCAACCATAGGCTGAGGTCTGAGAAGAATGAGAGAGCCTCACAAGGTGCCATCAGCATCGTCATTAGCCTCCTTGGGCCCTGTGTTAAAGGGACTGTCAATGCAACTGCACCCTGTGACAAAGGCCAGCCTGCATTGATGCTGGTCCAGACAAAGGAAACCCATCTTTAGCAGCCCAATTGTCTTCTCAATGGTGATCCTGGTGAGCCAATGGCTGTGGTTGCAGCACATTTGTGCACGGATAAGTAGCCATTTCTTCAAGGGCTATCCCTTGTCTCCAAGATTCCATTTATAAGATTGAGGTGGTAGCTTGAAACTACCTTTTGTATGTAAATTACCACAAGCTACGTTTAATTCAACCACCCATTCAGAAATCTCACAATCAAATACCGAAACAATTATTTAAATTTTATTGCGTTTAGCACCCAAAATAAGACTCACAAGTAAGCAAGTTAAGCCTCACAACCCAACTTGGTTATTGCCTGATTAATGGTGGAATTTAGCTACAATTTCAACCAACGGTGCCTGCCTATGCCCTCTTGTTCTAGTTTCACTCACCAGTGGAAACAACCTCTCTGCTGCTATTTTTTCTATTCCCTTCATAATTTTATATGTTTCTATAAGATTCCCCTTCATTCTTCTAAATTCCAATGAACATAATCCCAAGCCTATTCAGCCTTGACTAACAGGAAGCAAAGAGTGGGGATAAATGGGTGCTATTCTAGCTGGCAGTCAGTGACTAGTGGTGTGCCTCAGGGATCAGTGTTGGGACCGCAATTATTTACAATTTATATAGATGATTTGGAGTTGGGGACCACGTGTAGGGTGTCAAAGTTTGCAGATGACATTAAGATGAGTGGCAAAGCAAAGTGTGCAGAGGACTGTGAAACTTTGCAGAGGAACATAGATACATTGAGTGAGTGGGCAAAGGTCTGGCAGATGGAATACAATGTAAATAAATGTGAAGTCATACATTTTGGTAGGAGTAATAGTAAAAAGGATTATTACTTGAATGGTAACAAGTTGCAGCATGCTGCTATGCAGAGGGACCTGGGTGCCCTTGTGCATGAATCACAGAAGGTAGGTCTGCAGGTACAACAAGTAATTAGGAAGGCAAATGGAATTTTGTCCTTCATTGCTAAAGGGATTGAAATAAAAAGCAGAGAGGTTATGTTGCAGCTGTACAAGGTGCTGGTGAGGCCACACCTGGAGTACTGTGTGCAGTTTTGGTCTCCTTACTTGAGAAAGGATGTACTGGCACTGGAGGGGGTGCAAAGGAGGTTCACTAGGTTGATTCCGGAGTTGAGGGGGTTGGCTTATGAGGAGAGACTGAGTAGATTGGGATTATATTCATTGGAATTCAGAAGATCGAGGGGGGATCTTATAGAAACATATAAAATTATGAAGGGAATAGATAAGATAGAAGTAGAGAGGATGTTTCCACTGGCAGGTGAAGCTAGGACAAGAGGGCATAGCCTCAAGATTAGAGGGAGCAGATTTAGGACTGAACTGAGAAGGAATTTCTTCACCCAGAGGGTTGTTAATCTATGGAATTCCTTGCCCAGTGAAGTAGTTGACGCTACTTCAGTAAATGTTTTTAAAAAAAAGGTAGATTTTTTTTGAACAATAAAGGAATTAAGGGATACGGTGAGAACGCGGGTAAGTGGATCTGAGTCCATGAAAGGATCAGCCATGATCTTATTGAATGGCGGAGCAGGCTCGAAGGGCCAGACGGCCTACTCCTGCTCCTAGTTCTTATGTTCTTATGTTCTTATAAACCAACTCTCTTAACTCTGGAATCAACCTAGTGAGTCTCCTCTGTACCACCTCCAGTCCCAGTACATCTTTTCTCAGTAAGGAGACCAAAACTGCATGCAGTACTCCAGTTGTGGCCTCTCCAGCATCCTATGGAGCTGGAACATAACCTCTCTGCTTTTAAACTGAATCCCTCTGGCAATGAAGGACAAAATTCCATTTGCCTTCTTAATTACCTGTTGTGCCCGAAAACCATCCTTCTGCGATTCATGCACAAGGACACCCTGGTCCCTCTGCACAGCAGAATGCTGCAATTTTTTTACCGTTCAAGTAATTGTCCCTTTTACTGTTATTGCTACCAAAATGGATGACTTAATGTTTATCAACATTGAATTCCATCTGCCAGACCTTTGTCCACTCACTTAAACCATCTATATCCCTCTGCAAACTTTCAGAGTCTTCTGCACACTTTATTCTATCACTCATCTTAGTGTCAAACTTTGTCACACTACAAGTGGTCCCCAACTCCAAATCATTTATGTAAATTATAAACAATAGCAGTCCCAGCACTGATCCCTGAGGCGCACCACTAGTCACTGTTTGCCAACCACGAATACACTTCTTTCTCCCTACTCTTTGCTTCCTGCTAGAGAACCAATCCTTAATCCATGCCAATACATTGTCTGTAATGCCGTGTGTCTTTATCTTATGAGCAGCCTTTTGTGGAGCACCTTGTCTAATGCGTTTTGGATATCCAGATACACCACATCTATTGGGCCCCTGTTGTCCACCACATACAGGCAACGGAGTTTTGGCTGTGGTGAACCTTACTGAAGCTGGACAATAGAAAGTCAGCATAGGTGAACATTAGAATAATCCTGTCTAGAGGTGATTACAGCTTTGATGAAGATTTCACCAGCAAATGGACTAAGGTAAAGGCTGAGATGGATGAAGTCAAGGAGCTGGAAGTTGGCAGCCCTTGTGATAGAGTAGTATGTGATAGAACCTCAGTTCGGAGACAGATAAGATGCACAGTCTGATTCATGTGGGGCAATGGCCAGGCTATGGAATGGGATTGGTACCTAGTGAATAGCATTTCTGACAGGGCCCAATGTTATGGTTTCAGTCGACTGAATGTTTATTGGAGGATATTTTGACTCATCTAGAACTGGCTGATAGACAATCTGTTTAACAGTAAAAGGCAGTGGAGACATTGGAAAAGGTGGTGGACTAGAGCTAGGTGCAGTCAGCGTGCATGTTGAACTTGATGCCTTGGGCTTAATCTCACCGCGTTTCATGGAGGGTTTTCTCTCCACAAGGCCTTTCTCATGCCATCTTCCCAAACTCACTTCACTAGCTGTTCACCATGCCCCAGTGCTGCATGATGTGGTAAAGGAAGCTTGGGAGCCAGTATTTGTAGTTCACACAGTAGATTAATGTCTATGGGTCATACAGCTTGTAGTGCTTGCGGGTGTCTCTCACTGATACAGTCTGAATGTCTGAGTAATGCTTTAGAAGGGCCTCATTTGTTTGAAGTGAAACCTCCTCCCTCACTGAATGAAACACTTATCCTAGCCACTCCAGATGTAGTTGCAGCCATTTTCAGCTCCATTGCACATTTGCGATTTGAATGATGATGGAATGAAAAAGCAGTCACTGAAATAACTCCACAGAGGTCGATATCCAGTCACCAAGTTACCCTTTATTGACACATGGATAGTCCTTGACACTGATCCATCTCCCTCAGACACGCCTGTTTATATCTGTCAGCCAGG
>NC_063338.1:41394213-41427209 GCF_021869965.1 Rhincodon typus
CTCTTCATTCCCAGATGTAGACTCTTATGCATTCTCTCCTCCCTTTAACAAAATAAGTGAGGATCAATTTATTAGCTATAAAAGTCCCATGTCTGAAATTCTTTCTCTAAACTTTTTTACCTTATATTTTTCCTGTCCTAGTTAAGACCTTGTTTAAAATCAGCCTCTGAGACAAAACTGTTACTGTACCTAATAACTCATATCTTTGACTCAATGTATCTTTTTTTGTGTTTCTGTGAAGTGTTTGGCAATTTTATCATATTAAAGACATGGTATGAATTTTTTGCTTGGTTGACTGGTTTGCATTGCAGGAGTGCTCAGAATATTTGGCACAAAGTAATGAATGTGGTTTCTACTTGGACAGTGAGTTCCATTTCAATTTTACTGTAGTGAGCAGTTCCTGATTGGATCTCATACTTGCAGTAATGATGCCGGTATAACCTCTGTTTCCTAATTACATTCTTTGATTTTCCTTTACAGAAGATAAGACTAAGTTCAGTAACATGCCAGAATAAAGTGAGTCACAAACATAGCAACTGCAAGTTTGTCAAGGACCACAAGAAAGATCTTTGTGCCCCTTGGCTGTACTATGAATACCAGTGCATACATAGCTTGAAATTGTTTTTGAGAGTGCTCTGAGGTAGGCTCTGATATTACCAGTACAGTCACTCAATAAAATATAACTCACAGTTTGTACATGAAGGCCTATAAAAAAATGAAATAACACACAATTGTATGTCACACTTTATGCACGTTTCTGCTTTGTCTATCCATGTGCAGTGCACATTGAAATATGTTGGCTTTATTATGTATTTTTGTGATATATTCTAAAGAATCATCACACAAAATCAGTGAATAGTTTAGACAATTTAACGATGGACTATAATTTATCCTTATGATCCTGCCAGAGTGTTTGATTTTCTCGGCTTTAAGAAGAAACCAATAAAAAGCTTAAGATGCTGCAGGCTACTCTATTCCACAATGAACACTGGAGGTTATGTCAGCCCAAAGCACTCAAATAGATTATATCACTAGATTTTCAGCAGCAAAAATACTTTGTGCCCTTAATATTAATTCTAATTGGTATTATTACAAGACTTTTAATAGTTCAAGGAAAAAAAAAAATTCACTGGAATTGTAGATGCTGTCTGTTCTTACGCCTGATTAAATCATCCACATAGTGTTTATGAGTGAGGTGTGTAAAATTTCCTAACTGCGCAGGTTTTTGATAAACTCAATCCCATCGCCATCTGTCATACAGCACACTCTTGTTGCCGTATGAGCTAGCTAATTAAAAACAATCATTCTTTGTGTTCACTTAATTTTTTGCTACAGATGTGCAGTGAGAGACAATTTGTGTCGGAAATATTTAATATTTATTTTAATTAATAATATTTTGTAATATTTTCATAGCAATGAGCAAGAATTATTTAGTTCATTTCACTGAGCTGTGTCAAAGGAAATGTTGACACCTGAATAATGGCATTTAATTTAGTCACCATAAAGAGAGTTCACCAACTGGAAATCCACTTTGAATTTATAAAGAGACAAGCTTCCCCAAACAGTCCTGTGCACATCAATTGCCCATTCTCACTGATGCACCTTTTGATGGTATTGAATTACTTTTGAAGTCAGTGCCATGCAATTTCAGCAAAGGGTTGCTTTTGTGAAGAAATTTATTGGCAAAGTAAAAGAATTGCTTTTCTGCATTTCAGGAGAAAGCAACTTCACACAGAGAGAATAAATAGATTTTCAAAGCTGAACCAGGAGCCCAAAGCTCAGATAAATGCCAGGCCTAAAACAATGTCTCACTATGTTTAAAAACTATTATCCTAATATCCAGTATCCAATACAATTATCCTAATATATATATATCTGCCTCCTTCAGTAGTCCTCAGCATCACAGGTGTCAGTCTTCAGCCAATTTGATTCCCTCCAATGATATCAAGAAACAATTGGAAGCACTGGATACTGTATAGGCTATGGGCCCTGACAACATTCCAGCAGCAGTACTGAGGATTGTGCTCCAGAACTTGCTGCTCCTCTAGATAAGCTCTTCCAGTACAGTTACAACACAGGCATCCACCTGATAAATTGTGGAAAATTGCCCAGGTATGTCCTGTACACAAAAAGCAAGACAAAGCCAACCTGATCAATTACTATCCAATCATCGGTAAAGTGATGGAAGACGTCATCGACAGTGCTCAGGTTTCTTCTTGGTGTTGCTCGATGATGCAACAATTGCAATTAGTCCCACAGATCTCGGGTAAATTTATGGTTAATTACTTCTTGGACTGACTGTTCTGTCGGTGTTGGTATTAACAGGTGATTGAAGAGTACACATGGGTCTTCCGATCACCAATTCGTGCAAGTCATATCCTATCCCCTTGGACTCTGTCTTTGGATGTTCATGAGGACCATGGGTAGTAACTAATCTCATTGCTGGGACTGTGCCTTCAACTCTTTCTGCAGAGCTGCTTTGATGGTCCAGTTCATGTGTTTATCTGTCTCTGATGACTAGGGCTTGTGTGAAACTTTTCATTTGGCTTCTCTCCTGAATAATTGCTCACATCACCCAGTTGGTGAAGTGACTTCCCTAGTCTGATTCCTCAATATCGGCCACTCCCTGTCATGAAAATATTTCCCTAGCCAGGATTTTGGCAGGCCACAATGCTGTGGCTGTCATACGAGAAAGCCTGCTCCCGTTTGATGAAATTGTGCACTAACACCAGACAGTTCTTATATCCCCCTTTTTGTGGTAGGTAAAGGTCTGATGGTGGCCAACTGCTATGGTCTCTCCACCCTTTGGATCATTCCCAAGTCCACCTTCCTGCTCTGTGGGTCTGGGTTGTTTGTTAGATACATCAAACATCCCTTCACATAGTCCTCTATACTCAACAGCATTCCAAACCGCCATTCTATTTGTTTGATACCATCCTAAGCTTCCTCAGCATGTTGGTGCTCTGCACTAGGATATCTGTAGGTTAACTGTATCACTTTCTGTTGATGCTTCTCAGGCACCACCCACCTGTCTCCTTTGAATTACTTACCTCCTCTAACCTCACTGCCATGTCACTGGGCTCCCTACTCCTTCCAGGCCTTTCTGTTCTTCTTGTGCCTGGATGATTGCACTCAGTGCACTATAGTTCATAGATATGGTTACAGTTCCCTCTGTGTTTGGGGGGATGGGTTGCTGTCAATCCTAGGAATATCAATGTGGTGTATAGAATTCTCCATTTGGATCCTTAAGTTGAACCTTTGTGAGATCAGTGAGTAGGGGCAGCGATATAACCTCGCGTTTGCCTGTAAAGGCTGCTACTATTCTGGGCCCATAGAGATTCAAATGACTATCTTTCTTGGCTCCCTCTTCAGTCAGCTCATTGGCTTTTTTATTCCCTACCTACCTAAACTGAGCTTTTGAGTGGATGTAGTACTATTATTCTGGCTTTTAAGATTGCTTGAAGCATACAGCCTATCACCACTGGTTTCCCTTTTGGATGAAGCATAGCCTGTCCAAGCCCCATCTGGAAGGGAGGATTAAGGATGGTACTATAAGCGGCAGTCATGTGGCCTGGTGTGCTCTCCCTCTGACTTGAAGGAAAAGCTTATTTCAGAGCAAAAGCTGGCAAGGAACAGGGATTGTGAGGGTCTAACCTATGCATGCACTGTTGAGGGTGTATAGGACACTGAGGGAGATATTCGTGCAGGAATTCACCCAGAGGACAACATCTATGTGAATGACTTGAGTTTGGTTCTTGAAGGGAAAAGGAGGTCAGGGAGTGGCATTTAGAGTACATCAGGCCACATGGGAGCCACTCATGATGCCATCCATAATCCTCCCTTCCAACAAAAGCCTTGTCAGAATATGCTGTGTGCTCAAGGTATGTCATTTGTGCCTGTATACACTGGTGTTATATAGTTCAAAGCTGGCCCAGAGATTTTGTTCACATGTCGACAACATGGGGCAATGCACTGAAGACATAGGTGACATGGCCAGGACTGACCATGCACTTCCTGAATCAGAACTGCAGTCTGACCAGTGTCAGAAGCTGCCACTTCCAGGGTAGACTTCTTCTTGGGGCCCATAGCCCCTATGGTGGGCACAAGGTGCAGGCCAGTATTTAGCTGGAAAAAAAATACTTTGACAAGCCTCTGTTCAGTCCCATTCAACTCCCTTTTGGAGTAGAGCAGCAACCATACCTACACATGCCTCAATGAACTCCTTGCAGTATCCTGTTAAAGCCAGCAATGTTTGGAACCCTGACTAATCATTGGGCCATTTCAATTTCTTGCATTTCTCTTTGTCTATGACCCTTCCTCAGTCCCAAGAACTGAAGCCCCTCTTATCCGGTCTCAGCTTTCTCAGGGTTAACCATGAGTCCACAACTGTTGCAGCAACTCACTCAAGAGATTTGGGTGTTGCTCCTCAGTCCCTGAGATCAGCAACAAGTCATCCATATATTGTACTAACTGACTGGGTGAACTGAATCCCCTGGTCCCCGGGTCATGCACTGGTGGAATATCAAAGGACTGTTACAGAATCCTTCAGGTAAAGAGAAGCTGACCCTTAAAGGTGAACGCAAATTTGTCCTGGTCCTCTTTCCTCGCTGGTAGGGACCAGGACCTGTTGAAATGTACAATACCATGAATATTTTAGCTTCCCGGAGTATAGCTGCTATGAGATCAGCCACTGCTGCCACAGTTGACACACAAGGAATGTTCTTATTCAGTGCACAATCGTCTACCATCATTTGCCAGAATGCCTCAGGATTTTCCTGACAGGTCATATTAATGAGTTTACATTAGTCGCAACAGGGTGCAACACATCCAGTTCTACAAGTGACCCTGCCACAGTCTCCACATCTTTCTCTTCGTCCTCTGGGGAGAGGTACTGTCATGGAGTTTTAGACATAGGCTCCCCACCTACGTGCACCTCCCTGATCTGCATCCTTCCGTTGTCATGTTTGTGCTTGGCAAATGTATCTGTGTTCTCCAGGACCTGACTCTGATACTATGCTGGTATCATTGTCAAAATATCCTGCGCGTCAAAGGATTTCATTGAATGCTACCTCCCAACTCACTTTCAGGGGCAATTTCACTCATCTCCCCTGTGTATTCCGAGTGTTGGTTCTCACCACAGTGTGTCATCAAGCAACCTTTTCTAAAGTATTGAACAATATTGCCACTTTCTGTTTTTATGCTAATGGTTGCATAACTTAAGAAAATGAATGGGCCGCAGAAAAGTATTGAAATATCTTGAAAGACTGAAAAGACAGTGAAATTGCCTGTTTGGGAGAGATTAGGAGAATTTTGAGGATTGCGTGGCTTTGGAACTCTATCTCAGAAGGCAGTCGATACAGGGGAATTGAATATTTTTAAGTTGGAGGTGGTTAGATTCTTGATAGACTGGAGAATCAAATGTTATCGGCAGTGGATGGGAATGTGGAATTCAAAACACAAAACAGATCAGCCGTGATCTTATTATTGAATGGCAGAGTGGGCCAACTGGCCAACTTCTGCTCGTATTTATGGAAAGATTGAAATGCATTTCCACCAATGTGAAAAGTTGTGAACTTGTGTGCTTTGAAAATCAGGTAACAGTGGAAGTAAATAACATCATATAAAAGGCAGTTGGAATTCTTTCACAAATTGAACATACTGCAGATGTGGGAAATCTGAAATAAAAATGGGAAAAGCTGGAAATTTTCAGCAGGTAAGGCAGCATCTGTGGATAAAAAGTGAGTTAAGGTTTCAGTTCAATGACACTTCTATACACAAATACTACACAACCTACTGAGTATCTCTTGCATTTTCTATTTTCATTTCAAATGGAGCCTTTGGTTTTGAATTGAAGCAGGACATGGAAAGCAAAGAGGTATGGAAATACTTGAAATATATCTTAATTAGACTGCAATTTCAGACATTTAGGAAGAATATAAAACATAGGAAAAGGTACAGTGTAGGTTTTCTGGACTGTTATCAAGGTTCAGCAGGTTACAGTATGGAGAAAGACTTGAGAAATTGCCTCTTGTTGCTGGATGATCTGACAGTGTCATGACAACAGCTGCAGTGCCTATCTTCTGGTCCTTTCAATAGCCATCCCTGATGTGCACCAGTCTAAGGTGCCAGCATTCTTTGGCTAGAGATCAGGAGGCTAACAGCAATCTGATAGAAGTCTGCAAGTTTATACAAAGTTATGTTAAAGTAAATAGGTGGCAAGACACGATCAAGAGGATGCACATTTAAAATAATCATGAGATTCACAGAAGTTAGTATAACTACTTCACAGAGTGAAAAATGTAAGAGACAATGAGTGAATGGTAGATGAGATACTAGATATGTTCATAGATAGAGGAGAGAAAGGGAACACTAGTATGATTACATTGAAAAGAAAATAAAGCATACAGTCAGGTTAAAGAAAAAATGGTATATTTATACAATGAAGTATTGGAACTTGCAATCACAGAATGAGAATTATATACCAGAAGGTGAAATCTTTAACAGATGGATATAAAGAGATAACAACATCTAGTGTGTTGTCATCTTGATAAGACATGAAAGAGATCATAAATTGTTTAAAAATTAAGCATTTTTTAGAAAATAGACTTTGATGGACTGAAACATGCTGTCACCAATCATATGATGCAAGTTAACTACAATTCTAGAAAGTTGCAATCTGGTTAGAGCTTACCAACCTGCTGGAATCTTTCATCCTTCTGTTTTGTGAATTGTACAGTCAACAAACACCAAAAAACAGTCAACAATATCACTATCTGGCAAATTCTGGTGAACAAAAAGCTATCAAACCTCTGCCTTTAGCCAAAGTGACCATCCTGTCAAATGACCAAAACTCTTCTGGTTTCTGAAGAGTTTATCTGTAATTTCTGGACCTCCTTGCCTTAATCTGGTAAGAATTAGTCTGCTAATAACATTCAATTCGCTCAGAAGCTAATCTATTGTTAATACCACTACCAGACTACAGACATAACCAAACCTGCCTCAAGCCCAAGCCTCCTCAAAATGTAATTCAAAAAGATACCTTGTATTTGCCAGAAACGTGGATCAAGTCCCTCTATGCACCAACCTCGTATTGCTGTATCCTTGTCAATCTTAAAAGGAATTCTGCAATTTGCTAGCTGAACCCACCTGAATCCGAGTTCCCACAGGAAAGAACCCTCACAGGATCCCAACTTTCTGGACTTGAAAAATCATGTGAATTCATATATCTTTGCATTACTTAAAAATTATCCTCATATAATAAACTCTTTCTTCCTTGCATGCTTGTGTGCATGTATGTATTGTGAAAATTGTGTTCCAGGTTTGAATGGTGAATAAAGCAAACTTCTGATCTAACCCTAAGGAGAGATATTGTGGGTCATTTAAAAAATTGTACTTCACAAACAGTAGGCTAGAGGGTAAGGCAGCACAGCTAATTTAAAACATTAAAACAGTTTGCAAATGAGCTAAATTTGACCGCAGTGCACAAAGAAACCCAAGCAACTAATACTTAAAAAAATTGGAAGCCAAAAGGAAAATTCAGTAGCTGAAACAATTTTTATAGCAAGTAAATAAGAGCAGAAATTTCCCTGAAGCTAACACTAGAGCAATGATAAATTTCAATACAATACATGGGGTTGGATTTACATACCCATTCACTGTGCGGGCATGTTAACATATGTTGGGCAGTTTGCCCATCACCTTCCCATTCACCCCCATATTACGAAGTGGTGCGGAAATCAACAACCTGCCCATCGTATTTAAACAAACAATGAAGCATCAATTAAACCTTTTAAAAGCTTGGTTGACCTCAGTAGTGCACTGGCAAAGCCATAAAATGGTTGGTGTGGGCAGCTGGGCAGGACTGATTGACCCATTTTTAAACAAAGGTTTTTAAGATGGTGTGACAGGAAGCAAAGAAGGGTAATACCTTTGGAGGCTGTCCATTTGCTCATTGGGAGCACCCCTTGAGAGGGCAGTACGCATCCCCCCACTTCCTTCCTACCTGCTTATCCTTCAAAACCCACCCCCTCAAATTGGGGAACCTCCCTTGGTCCAATAGCCATGACTATCCTGACTCCACAGTCATCACTTTGTGGGTCTGCCTACAGTCCTGGCAGTGTCCATTACTGAGCTGTACTGGCATTATTACAGCTGCTGGATAATCTGATAGACTGCCAGTTCTCGGGGCTGGGACTACTTCCTCGGCGAGGGGGCTGAAGATGGACCACCCCCGCTGCCCCCGCCCCCACCCCCCGCCCCCCCACCACCACCACCATGTGTTGCAGCCTGCCCGCACTGTGTTTTGGCTTTGGGTGAGGTGTGGGAGTAAATTCTGATTTTTCAGCTTACTGCTGACTTTCCTTCCAAGGGTGGATGGGGCCAAGCAGGTGCCACCAGCTCCCACGTATCAGAAAGTTGGTTCAATGGGAGGAAATTGAGAAAACAGGAGGCAAACAGACAGGTTGTACTTAAAGACAAAGAACTGAAGAACACCCAAATATTCTGAAGGGAATAAATGAGCCTGTAATATTGGAAAGATAGAGGGGAAACCATTTGGGGTTTATCGAGGCCATCAGGTTAGTTTGGGTTAGTACAGAGCCCACAAAAACCATGAAAGGCAAAGAAAAGAGCCTGATCAGTCAAAAAGCCTCAGGGTGGATCCTATAGCCAGTGCAGAGGGACTGTACACACTGAACAGTTTAAATTCTGCAGGAGGCTGGAGAAAGCTCAGGGACTCTGTAAGTGACAAAAGAACCCATCAGGGGTGAAAGTGGTCAGCACTGGTTATCTGGAATTAAAAGGCTGCAGTCAGGACTGTAAAGTAAAAGGAATTGAACAAAAGAACCAGTAAAGTATAAAAGACATGAGAGGAGTACATCAGAATTCAAATTGGAAAACACTTTGCTGAATTAAACAGGGATCAAGATAATTCCCATGCAGATGACCTGATAGTAAGAGAGATGCACAGTTGAAGAGCCACAGGATGGAGAACAGAAGCTAGCCAATCCCCTGAGAGCCAGATGTCCCAAAAATATCACACATCTTAGGGACCGGGACATGATTTGAGGAAATGGTTGCTCCTTTAAGCACGACCAGTTGCAACCACCCAAAAGGCAGCTCAGGAGAGGTTGATAAATCCCAGGCACTGAAAGCTGGGTGCACAGTTAATTGAGGAGCTGGAAAAGGAATCAAAGATGCTGGTGTAGAAGTAGCAGAGGTTGAAGGAGATGCAACCAAAGTGTATTTTTTCTATGCTTCTTTCCAGGAACAAATAGGAACACAGAAAGCTCTCAGACAGAAAATTTAAAAAGAAGGATATCTGGACCCCTACTGGATGAGCTGGAGGTCTGGCAAACTAAAATCTTCTTTACAAATTTGGAGGGGAGCAGGGAAGTTCCCAAATTGACCCACAACTAGTGAGAAAGTAGTCTCACACAGTTAAAATGTCACAGCAGAAGCTAACCAGTCTCCCAGGAGCAAGTATCTCAAAATGTCTTGGACAAAATAAGGATATAGAAAGCCCTAAATCAAGCAGAAAACTGAAAAGCAAAATCAAATCCACACTCTGCTGGATAAGCAAGAAATCTGGCTATGCAACGTTGTGTTTACAAATTTGGAGGGAGACGAGGGAAGTCTCTGGATAGTCAAGCACATGGGAGAGCCACAGGGCAGTACAGCAGGAGCTGGGATAGCCACTTGAGGTAAGTAGTGTCACAAAGAACACAGAACAGGTTGGGGACCAACTCTTCTCCAAAGTAACAGAACAAGGAAATTTGGAACATATGATGTCCATCCCACATGTGACTACCAAAAAGGAAGTATTTGCAGAAATGACAGAATTGAACTCAGAGCCCAGTCAACTGGTCATATCTGCCAGAGGGTGGACAATGTCTGAGAACTGGTAGAAGGAATTGGTTGAGAAAGAGGACCTGCAGGATCCTTCTCTGCCAGGCTGGTAGAAATATGCACCAGATTTGAAAAGTGACAATTAGATGTGATTCAACTGAGGAGTAGAGTAGGACAACATGATTTATTTTTAATTTGCTCACAGAATGTGGGCATTGCTGGGTAGGCCAGCATTTATTGCTCAGAGAGCAATTAAAAGTCAACCGCATTGCTGTAAGTCTGGGGTCACATGTAGACCAGACCAGGTAAGGATGGCAGATTACCTACCCTAAAGGATATTAGAGACCAAGATGTCTCTTTCTTTGTGACAATCCACAGTGATTACATGGTCACCATTAGGGTAGCTTTTTATTCCAGATTTCTATTGAATTCAAATTTCATCACCTGCCATCAGAACATTAGCCTGGGGTTCTGGTTTACTAGGCCAAACACATTACCTCTACGCCACCAAATCCGATTATCGTACTGTTGTGACAAACTGTCATCAAAATCTGTACAGTTAGTACACAGGGCACATACCAAGAGAATTAGATGTGTTTTCATGGTAAAAATTAGAGGCAAGGACAGAAAAACACTATTTGCAGAATTAGATGAAGCCATACAAGATTTTGTAGATCAAGTAAAATCTAGAAGTTTACAATATGGATTGAGCGTGAACACCAAAAACAGTGATAGTTAGAATGAATACATCAAAAGCAGCTAGGATGGAGACTGAAATGAAGGGCATCTCAATGAAATAAGGTAGAAAAGTTTGTCTATTTAGGACAAATCATAACAGAAGATGGCAGCTGTGATGCGGAAATTAGAAGGAGGATAGAGATAGCCAGAAGTAATTTTCTGAAGATGAAAAATGTGATAACAAGAAAGCTCAAGCCTGAAACAAGGGAAAAACTGCATGCCCCAGAAACCTGAATAATAAGTAAAGTTCTATGGAAAGAAAATAAACATCATTGAAATGGGGATGCTAAGGAAATGCTAAAAATTCTAATATACAGACCATAGACTAATAAACAGCTATTTGAAATTGCTAGAATGCAAGGAATTCCAAAACGTGATATCCAGAAAAGAAAATGTCAGTATTTCACCATTTGATTGAAGCACAGAAGCTACAGTGATCTCTTCTCGAGGGCAAAAGCAAGGGCAGTAGAGAGATGGCTTAACCTGGGCCTAGTTGGATGATGGATGTTACAGAGTGGTTGTAGATGAGTAACAGTATATGTGTGAGGATGGCACAGGACAGAAGAATGTGGGATGCCATGAGAGCAGAGCTCCTGATAGAAGTAGCTGCAAGCAGCAGCAGCACAAAGATGTGTTGAAGCAGAGTCCACAATACATTTGAAAGGACTTAGCTTAAAGCAAACACATATTGAAGAGTATGTTAGTGAGAATAGACAAGTTCACATTAAGAAAAACAATCTTATTATGTTAAGTAATCTTTTTCTTGTTTGTAATACTCCATGATTCTACTTTAAGATACAAGGATGCTTTGTGAGTGGAAGTGTCTGATTTGAGGCAAAACTTTATTTGATATGCAAACTGGGCACCTGTGAAGTCTGCTGTTCATCTCAATTCAAAGTTTTAGTAGCTTGTTACTGAGAGAAAAATTGAAAAATGCATTTGTTGTAACAGTTATCATTTCCATCTGCTTACTGACTGCAAAATAAAGCATCTTATGTTTTGAATCTGCTCTTGTACCATGAGCCAATCAATTTTCCTGACAGTGATTACAAGTGCAAATTGCAAAAAAACAATCAGTTCAGATAATACGGGAGTGTCACTGTTAGACCCACAGATATTACAGCAATATTGTATTATTGGACAAACATGGATTTTGATGATAAAGGATATTGTGTTTGCTTACAGGGGTGATCATTAACACTGAATTCAAAAGAACCTTTAGAGCAGGCAAAAAATATGTAAACAAAACAATATCTATTATAATTCTGAGGAACTGTATCATTGTGTGCATTAAATTCATCATTGCCAGTAACCCAAAATGGACCATCAATGGAAAAGGAAAATGGCTGCATTATAAAAACTGCTCCCTATTCACTATCAGCTCAGCTGTTCTTAACCAGTTTCACTCTCTTTTTTAAATTCACTTGTGAAATGTGAGGGCCTGGCTATTGCCCGTGTCTAGTAGCCCTTGAGAAGGTGGTGGTGAGCTGCCTTCTTGAAGCACTGCAGTCCACCTGCTGTGAATTGATCCACAATGCCATTAGGGAGGGAATTCTAGGATTTTGACCCAGCGACAGTGAAAGAACAGTGATATATTTCCAAGTCAGATTGATGAATGGCTGGAAGGGGAACATGCAATTGGTGGTGTTCTGATGTATCTGCTGCAATTGTCCTTTTAGATGGAAGTGGTCATGGGTTTGGAAGGTGCTGCCTGAGGATCTTTGGTGAATTTCTACAGTGCATCTTGTAAATAGTACACACTGCTGTTACTGAGCGTCGGTGGTGGAGAGAGTGGATGTTTGTGGATGTGGTGCCAATCAAGTGGGCTGCTTTGTCCTGGTTGGTGTCAAGCTTTTTGAGTGTTGTTGGAACTGCACCCATCCAGGCAAATGGAGAGTAATTTATTTGACTTGTGCCTATGGATGTTGGACGGGCCCTGGGGAGTCAGAAGGTGACTTACTCACTGCAGTACATTCCTAGCCTCTCACCTGCTCTTGTAGCCACTGTGTTTATTTAGTGAGTCTAATTGTGTCAATCCCACAGGATGTTGATAGTAGGGTATTCAGTGATGGTTGCACCATTGAAAGTCATGGGGCGGTGGTTACATTGTCTCTTATAGGAGATGGTCATAGCCTAGCATTTGTGTGGTATTAATGTTACTTGCCACTTGTCAGCCCAAGTCTGAATATTGTCCAGATCTTGTTGCAATCAAACATGGACTGCTTTAGTATCTGAGGAGTTGCGAGTGGTGCTGTGCAATCATCTGTGAACATCCCCACTGCTAAACTTATGATGGCGGGAGGGTCATTGCTGAAACAGCTGAGGATGGTTGGGCCTATGACACTATCCTGAGGAACTCTTACAGAGACATCCTGTAGCTGAGATAGCTGACCTGCAACAACCACAACTGTCTTCCTACATGCCAAGAATGACTCCAACTATGGAGAGTTTGATTCCAGTTTTGTTAGGGCTCCTTAATGCCACACTTGGTCAAACGCAGTCTTGATGTCCATGGCAGTCACTCTCACCTCATCTCACCTGTCTGTTTCAGTTGAATGAAACACAACTGCAGCTATGGCATTTAAAAAATTGCAGAAAAGTATAGATCTTTTGCATATGAGGTATTTCTAGAGATCTTAATGATATTTCTGGGCAAATATATGCAATTTATAGGAAATGTATGAAATTAGTTCAGAGAAACGAGATTTGTGGGGAAATACATGAATCATAAATGACTTAACCTCATTTAAAATAACTGACAAGGGACTTTTAAATGGCTAGCATGAATTTTACAGTTGTAGTCATGATGAAACTAGCAGCATTCACCACCATTACACTGTCAAACTGATAGCAACTTCTGGCATTCACACATGCAGAGGTAAATGCTTCTGCTGCTTGACAGACTGTACTGATGCAATCTTCATAAGGTCCAGTCAATGAAGAATCAATGATCTGATGTAGCTTTAACATTTTACAGCCTATTCTCTTGAAAAAAAAAATCAAAAGAAATAAGTTGTCAAAAATCGAAAGCGTTAAGATGTATAGAATAGTGTAAAGCAGACCTTTTAATGGTGTACAACATCATAACAACTACTGAATAACTCCATTGGTCACGAAAAGCTAATTTTAGAAGGCTGCATATCATTCCTTTCATTCCATTGTAAAAAATCCAAAGATTAAAAACTAATTGTGACTTTATTTTGTAATTGTGGTTTGATATATCAGCATTGAGATTAATTCCACATTTACATCCAATCTTTATAATATTTTTTGTAAAATGTTTAAGAATTGAATGATAAGCAGTGCATTTTGCTCTCTGGTTTGCTGTCTTCAAATGCTGTGCCTTGAGTTAAACAGACCGGACAACAGTGTAGGAAGAAGCTCAATGCTATTCTATGCTTTGCAATGGCAGGTGTCACCATTTTCCCTCTGCTACCACACACTCACAGGGCAACTACACACTCTAACTTTAACATTGCACATGCAACTCATCAAAGCTCCTGGAGTATAACTTGCATTGTGGCATGCATTATGTCCACTCAACAACGCTCGCCCATTCTCCCAATCTATTTTGCCATCAAGATTATTGTCATTGCCCCTGGCTGAGCAAGATAAACCTGTGCATGCTGGTCCGACTTGTTTGCATACCTCAGAACAGTGCTCTAACACAACCAGTGCATCATTGTGTATTACTGTTGTTTTTAACCGGTTTTTCCTTCTGGGGTGCCTACCTTTTTTTGGTGATCAGACTATTAATTAAGAAAATTCAGGTCTTGTGACATGTTTTGACCCTGATTATACGCATACAGAACACAATGAGAGAGTGCATGCCGAGCATGGTTCAGCTGGCAACATAAACAGTATTCCTCAAAGGAATGATTTTACCTCATGTTGTGCTACTATCAGATCAATTCATTTACATGATCTATTTTTTTCAGATACTTGCTTGAAATGATGTCCAACATATTTTTGCTACAATCCCACCCACTTCATCTAATGGGACAATACTAGGTCAAGGCTTGCAGTTAAATTCATATGTTGTTCAGGATTCAGTTAAAACAGAAATTACGTATTAAGTGAGGGAATTCCATGAAAATGTCTTTCTACAGCATTTCATTTCTGATGTTTGTTTAATTCATTGCTTCTTTATCATAATCACATGATGAAGATTTGCAATATCAGGAAACACAGCTTTGAGAAAATGTTAGAACTTCACACCCTTTAACGCAGAAATTATTGCAAAGCCATTAAAATGACAGTACTAAGAAACTGTTAACATTTTAAATATGCATTAGCTAGAACATCAGATTATACTGAAATGTTTCACAAAGATAGTTTAGAAATTTGTATTAACCATGTGGGAAATGATGATTTGAGAAAGAAACACATTTCCAGTTGTTAAGTGGTAAAAGACAACATTTTGAGAAGTGTGAAAACTGTACACTAATCTCTATGAGATCAGAATTTTCTAATATTTAACTTTCGATAGGTTGACAAAGGGTTGTGGCTCCTTTAAAAGCATGCAATTTTTTTTCCTATTCATAATTTCATAATACAGGATATATCTTTCAAGTTACGCAAGTCCCTCACTTGATCATTGTGTGTTTCATATTTCCATATGCTTCCCAGTTGGATGGAAACTCCCTTTAGAGTTTGGTTATTAAGATCTAGTGCCAGAAGTGCTGTGTGACTGTGACAGCTTCCGCCATGTGCTATAATCCACGGTGAGGGACATTGACCTCATTTGGGCAGTGGTGACTTGGGTGACAAATTAGCTTCCTTTTCCTCCACTGTTCCACTTCCTCAAGAGCTTGTTTGAAGGTCACTGTACTTAAATGTTTGCTGTTTTCACATCAAATCTTTTAGAGAAACCTTTGTCTGTTTTTCTTTTGTTCAAATGAACCTTAGTTCCCAAGGTTCAAACCAGGAAATACAGTTTTGGCACAAACATTGAAAGAGCAATCATTAACTGTTATAGTCGTACTATAGCACTATTAGAAAGCAAACGCACATTTTGTCAGGAGTATTTTGAATACAAAATAAAATGAAAAATTAAAAATATTAAATTGTCAGGTGATTCTGTATGTGCATCCGATCAATTGACAATGACATTGTGTGATTTCATTATCAACAATATCAGAACTGCTATCACAAAATGTGATAGAGATGGGAACTTGCTGTGCTTAAAATATTGTAGCTAAATAGCTCTTTAAAAAACCTTAAAAGCAAAATCATTTGTATAGAATCAGGCAAGAATGCTTCCTTCAATCTATAATATCATCAGCGCTGCTTTCGGGCTGCTGTTGTTAATGCAAACAAACCAAAATTCAAGAAGTGAACTGAAGACAATTCTCATAGAATTATAGATGCTGGGATTGCACTAATTTCAGTGCAGTGAGCCTCCAGACTCAATTTTGGGTTAGCATCTAGTGCCAACACAGTAGATTCTGGCCTGAAAACAGGTAAATTGCTGCCCCTCTGACTTGATTACAAAAGGATACAAATTTAAGCTCTTTATTTTAGTCATTTGAACTTGTACAAATTTATATATTTTAAATGTTTCAATAGTATGTATGAGGGATGTGAAATAACATGCCTTATCTGTTTGTAACAGCGTATTTTGTTGGAACATTTACTGTTCTAAATTTTAGATTAAAATCCAGCCCAGACTATAGTACTAAAACAGAAGTCTCCCCACGTCTGTCTGTGAGGATCCTAACTAAAATTAGCTTGGACAGTTCAAATCAAATTTCTAATGAATCTAGGAACCTGCCCACACTTTAGCATGAAAGTAACAATCTTATGTAGATTGGTTTGTGTGGAAGATGGAAACATCCACATACAGGCAGCAGGGGGCACTTAATCCACGTAGTTGGGAAGATGGGACAGCTTTGGCTTTTACTTAGCTGTGATGGTTCATCAGACCTGAAATGGTTTTGTATTACATGAGACAAAAATATAAACACACACCTTAGCATTAATATGGCATACCTACATGTTCAAAACTAAAAGCTTAAAATACTTTTATACAATATCAAGATTTTGAAATTAGAACTATTAATTTTGTGGGAATCCGGAGGATAATAATTGATCTGAATTTTTCTGTGGGCTCAGGTTCAACATTATATGAGCAGTGCTCGTTCCAACTAAAAGAGCAATTGCATTGGTCCTGAAACCTTTGTATGCTAGGCTGACGTGATCGTGCTTGTTGTGCCTCTATACTCAGCTTGTTCAATGTGAAAATGCAATTTTGACCACATACCTCATTGACAATACCCTAGGAGGCGATTAGACTGAGGGGAGGGGGTGAAGGTAGGGGTCAGCAATTCAGCCATTATTGAACTTAGGAGAACTCAGCGTTCATCTTGACTGCAGAAGGGCTTTTTTAAAAAAATGTTTTTAAACTCACCTTCAACTGGACAGTTGGTAAATAATCCTGAAGGGTCACTGGACTCAAAACATTAACTTTGTTTCTCTCTCCACTGATACTGCTGAATTTCTCCACCACTTTTTTATTTTTGTTTCAACCTGATTTGCTCATTGAATAGTAACTCATTAAAGGGATACTTCTCATAATCCTTCCCAGGATCATATTGAAGAAGGTTTGAAGCGCTGAATGGCCTTCTCCTGTTCCTTTTTTCTATGTATCTAACATGTTCAAGGTGCAGAATGTCTACTTTAGGTATTTACCTGAGGTACTTAAAAATGGGCCCCATGAATTTAGCAGGGAGGCCAATATATCTGGCCAAATTGGACAAACATGTCTGGCCATCCCATAGTTAATTTGCCTGAAAACCAGGTGCATCAGATACTAACTTATAGAATCAAGGTCAATCCAGTGGTCTAAATTTATTGCTGGGGAGAATTGGAAATGCCAACAAATTATTTCATATCTAACCAACAGATGAATTCAGGTATGTTAACTTAGGGTAACCAAATGTTTGTGGCATCTGTCCATCTCGTAAGAAGATTGTTTATTCTGTGGTGGTGAACTCTGTGTTAAGCATTAGCTGGTGTTTCTCAGAATGTCTGCATGACTTTTTCTGCCACATTTGCTGCAGAAGAGGAGAACAGGTTTAGAAGGTGCATGATTCGCTCAACTCCGTTTTCCCTGGGCCTTTTCCTTGGCCAGCTGAGCTTTCAGTTTCTGCTTGCCTCCTCCAGTCAACCTCCAATGTCACAAACTGTCTCCTGGGTTGACAGTGTCAGTGTTTCCTGTGCCTTATTCTGACTCCTGAAACTCCGATTTCAGAGGAATAGCTTTGCGTAATTGGATCGTCATTCCTGTTAGCCATGCAATTTTTCAATACTTTTCTTCTCAGCACTTCTCTCTCAGTCCTCTTGGATGGCTTAGCCTCATCTGCTGCTCAATTATCAACTTATTGACCTCACCATCTCCATTAGAAAGTGTGGTGAGCCCGGGTGCATGGGAAGCACTGAGTATCATCTGAAGAAGATGTAATGTGGAGAGCAACCTGTGGATGTGTGAGATGTACAGGGTTCATTTAAATAATTTGCACTGTCCATTATCCTCTGGATGATACTGTGATGATATGACTCTTGGCAACACCATAGATGTTGCAAAGCTCCAATAAGTTCTTGCTCTTGAAGTTGTATTCCTAATCATTAATGTTCCATGTTGAATTCCCAAAGTGGACAAATCCATCATGTACTAATACTTTGACTATAGAATCACCGAATCACAGAATAGTTACGTGCAAAGAGAGGTAATTCAGCCCAACATGGATTCTTGGAAGATTACTACCAGTGCTTCCACTATCTCTGTAGCTACTTCCTTTAAAATCCTAGTATATAACCTAAATAAAAACCAAAAGAACTGCGGATGCTGTAAATCAGGAACAAAAACAAAGTTGCTGGAAAAGCTCAGCAGGCCTGGCAGCATCTGTGGAGGAGAAAACAGAGTTAACGTTTTGGATCTGGTGACCCTTCCTCAGACCCTTCTGAGGAAGGGTCACCGGACCCGAAACGTTAACTCTGTTTTCTCCTCCACAGCTGCTGCCAGACCTGCTGAGCTTTTCCAGCAACTTTGTTTTTGTTCCTAATATATAACCTATTGGGTTCGGTGGACTTGCCAGACTTTAGCCCCTTTACTTTCCATGGTATATTTTCTCTAGGGATACTTACTGTGTTTATTTCCTCCCTCCTTTAGCCCCTTGATTATTTCATATTTCAGCAATACAATTCGTACCCTTGACCCCATGAAGACTGATGCAATGTATTTATTCAACTCCTTTGCCATTTCCTGGTTCCACATTATTATTTCCTCAGCCTTATTCTCTGAGGGGCAAATGCTCACGTTTGTCCCTCTCTTTCTTTGTATATATTTAAGTAAGCTCTTCCTGTCTGTTTTTTTAATTTTACTTGCTATTTTTCCCTCATAATTTATTTTCTCACCCTTAATTTTTTTGGTCATCTTTTGTTGGTTTTTAACACTTTCCTCTGGTTTACGGCTCTTCTTTGCCACATTGTATGTTCTCTACTTTTACTATCCTTGACTTCTTTTGTTAACTATGAAATGTTTATCCCCATTCTAGAATTCTTCTTTTTCACTGTGATACATCTTTGCTGTGAGTCAAGACTAATTTATTAAATAGCAGTCATTGTTTCTCAACTGTCCATTCTGCTAAACTATTTTCCCAGTCCATTCCAGCCAAGTCGGCTGTGCATCCCCATGTAATTACCCTATTTCAGTACAGCCATAGTTATTTCTAACCCAAGATTCTCACTCTCAAACAGAATGCTAAATTCCACCAAGGGGATATTTTACTCTGAGATCATTTATTGATTCTGCCTTTTGCAGATTACCAGATCTAAAAATAGATTGATCTTTGATTAGATCAACAGTATGTTTTCTAGGAAACTGTCTCTCATATGACACTTTCCTTGTAGTTGCCTTCACCAATTTGATTTTCCCAATCTAATGAAGATTGAAGTTACCCGTGAATAATGTATAGACTTTTTTTAACATGTCCGCATTATCTGCTGATGTATTCCCTGTCTTACAGAACAGCTACAGTTAGGGAGCATATAGGCTACTCCAAATCGTATCTTCCTCTCCTTGTAATTTCTTACCTCAACTCATATGGATTCTACATCATCTAATCCAAGATTGTTTCCTGCTATCATACTTCTTCCATCTGATACTAACAAAGCTACCCCACCACCATTCCCTTCCTGCTTGTCCTCTCAAAAAGTCACATGGCACAGAATATTTAGTTCCAATTTTGATCTCCTTGTAAACATGTCTCCATAAAGATAGTAAGAACAGACTGATTAACCTTTATATGTGCCATTAATTTATTCATTTAATTCTGAGTACTATATATATTTAAGTAAAGAGCCATTAATTTTGCTCTTTTACCATTTCCCCTCTTTGACCCTATATACATGTTTTTCTCTGCTTGTACATTCTGTCCCTTCCAGCCTCACTCTGGATACCATTATCAAGATAATTGCCCTGTAAATCTGCCATGCCCTTTTATTTGAAAGCCAATGTAGCCCACTTCCCAACCGTAACCCATTGTAATTAGTTTTAAGGCCTCTCTACTGCTCTAGTTATTTTGTTCACTGGGAGACTGGTCCCAGCATGGTTCAAGTGAAGCTCATTTGAGTGGAACAGCCCTGTTCTATCCCAGTACTGGTGCCAGTGTCTCACGAACTGAAACCAATTCCACCCACAACAATCTTTAAGCCATGCATTTTACTCCTCAACTTCATTTATCCTATACCAATTTGCCCAAAGCTCAGGTAACAATCCTAAGATTATTACCTTAGAGATTCTGCTATTTTGTTTAGGTCTTAATTGTTCAAATTCATTGAATAGAACTTCCTTTCTGGTCTTATCAATCTCATTTGTACCAACATACACAATGACAACTGGACTCCTCCTGCCATACTCCAAGCTCCTATCCAACCCTTGGGAGATGTCCTTAACCCTGGCACCAGGTATAGAAACACAGAAAATAGATGCAGGAATAAGACATTAAGCCCTTCAAGCCTACTCTGTTAATCAATATGATTACGGCTGACCATCCAACTCAGTACCATCTTCCTACTTTCTCCCCATATCCTTTGATCCCATATCCTAACTATTTCTTGAAAACATTCAATGTCTTGGGCTCAACCAACATCTGAGGCAGAGAATTTCACAGATTCACTACTCTTTGGGTGAAGAAATTTCTCCTCATCTCAGTTCTAATGGCCTAGCCAAATCATTATACTGTGACCCCTGGTTCAGGACTCCCAGGTTATTGGGAACATCCTTCCTGTGTTTACCCTGTCTATTCCTGATAGACTTTTAAATATTTGCATGAGATCCACCCCTCATTCTTCTAAACTCCAGTGAATATATTCCTAACTGATCCAGTCTGTCTTCATATGTCATCCCAGGAATCAGTCTGGTAAACTTTTGTTGCACCCTCTCTATAGCTTGAACATCCTTCCTCAGATAAGGTGACCAAAGTAGCCCACAATACTCCAGGTGTGTTCTTTCCACGGCCCTATACAATTGCAGCAAGAAATTCTTCCTCCTGTATCTAAATCCTCTTGCTATGAAGACCAACATATCACCTGCCTTCTACACTGTTGGCTGCACCTGAGTGCTTAATTTCAGAGACTGTTGTCCAACCTATTGTTGTTCAGACAATAATGTGCTATCCCGTTTTTGTTACCAAAGTGGATAACCTCTCAGTTATCCACATTAGACAACAAAGCCTTCAAGACTCATGCTCATGGCCACAGAGGACAGTATTTGTCCCTTGTCCCCTACCACTGCTATATTCACATTTCCTCCTGCCACACTTATATGGTTCAGTTTCATGCTGGAGTAATTTTCCATACTCCTCTCATGCTTCCCAAGACTTTAACTAACCCAGACAATAGCCATTCATTTCTGTCCTTGAGCCTGTGTCAGAACCACTCTCAGGCCAAGGAAACTAGTGTCAATTTCCAATATGAAAGGGAGATGGAAATCTGGGTAGAAAAGGACAAACGATGAATCAAGTTTCTCCTTGAAGGTGTTTAAAGGAGTCTTCACATGCTTGTGTCTGACTACCTGTGATACCCCAAGATATACCTTGTGTTTCGTTTCCCAACCAATCCTTCAGCATTCTTTAATTTACACAGCAACTTATAGTGTGGAGTGGCCAACTGTGCATATCCTTACCTGAAACCTCCTAAAGTAATCGGCTGCACAAGAAGTTCATGCAGTTCCTTCCCCATCTTAGGCCATGGCCACTCTGCTTGGATGTTCTCATTGTGGTTGGTAAGGTCTTCCTTGGTAAAGCACTCCTCTGGTTTGACTTTCAAGTTAAACTGTGGCAAATGGGCTCAGTTACTATTTCGTCTTATAATTGTCTCTTCGAATGTCAAGCCAAAGATGATGTATGCCATCCAGGCACACAAGGAGGCACTGGAAATTAAAGTTTCCAAAAGCTTTACTTATCACATATATGATGATGGCAGGGACATTAAATGTCATTTGTGTCTATTTGTAAAGTTCCCAGTGCCTGTTCAGAATGCCATCTTTTCATTGTCGCATTCAGCGATGGTCAGCTGGTTATAACTGTAGGCTAAATCAAGACCACAGAAACACTTTGCACATTTTAGAACTGGCTTCCTCAGAAATAAGCACAGCAGAAGCATCCTAGTGAGTCCTTGTGTTGAGATGATGGAAAAGAGGTCAAAGTCAGAGTGAGCAGAGAATTACAATGACAGATGACGAGAAGATAAGGATTATTCTCACAGCTGGAAATATTGAGGGCCCTGTCAATCACATTGGAGGGAAATACCTGGTTGAGGAAACAGGAAGACATTTCAGAAGTAGTTTTATGGGATAATACATCATCAGAGCAGTTGTGATGAAGGTGGAGAACCTGTCAGAATAGAATATTTACAGGCAACAGTGTGTGAGGAAGCACAGTCACATTCCATGGAGGCCAATTGAAAGTTGGCAATTCGACCAACTTACAGCATATTGTCTTCCAGATGTTAATTGCACCTTCCTTCACCCTATCACAGATACACTCATCTCCTATTTGTGCTTTTATATTCCCACTCCCACCCTGTGTTTTCTCTAAATTTATATTGATAAAAACTGATGATATTTTTATTCACTGGAAATTGGAGGAATCCATGTAACGGACCAAGAAGTTTCAAATGCAGGTTACGTTCAGCACAATTTTCACAACGTTTTGCACTGATTTAAAAGAAGTCTTGCATTCACACTACAGCCAGAGATCAAATTAATTATCATACAGAGATTCAGTCTTTTATTGAGGACCTTATAAATAAACACTTTTGATACAAAGGCACAGATTGGTACCTTTCAACAGTTTTTATGTATTAAAACTTTAAAAGTTTGTGCAGCAGTGAAAACATCCAATGTTCAGCAATGTTTTTTTAAAGTCAGTTTCAGTATTCAGTGATTTAAAAATCTGGTCACACGCAGGTTACAAATAGAGATTTTAAATTTTTTTTTGTAATAAACCTGCGTTCAACTGCTCTAATTAAACTGCACCAATTCACAAATCAAATAGATCCAGGAATCTTTTTTTTAATGCAAGGGAAAATATATAATTCCATTCTAAATTGTTATCCAATTGTACTGGTCAGTGGAAGATTTTATGTTTGCAACTATCCAAATAGGGTTGAGCAGAAACTTCAGAAACCTAGCTTAATTTTCAATCGAGCCTCTAATTGCCCCAAAAACTGAAACTCTAGTTGGAGTTGTTGGTTGGTTCACCAAGCTGACTGGTTTTCATGCAAATGTTTCGTCTCCCTTCTAGGTGATATTGTAAGTGCCGTGTAGCCTCAGTTGAAACGCTGTTGTTCTGTCCTGCTCTGAATTTATATGGTCCGGTCTGTCATGGTGGGCAGCCAGCTCGGCAAGGCTGAAGTTCTTTGCTTCTTCTTCTTCTCCTGATCAGTCAGGACTTTGAGGGATAAAACAGCAAGTGTTCAAGGGATAAGGCAGAATGAGCTCCAAGCACTATAGCAGTAAGAATTTAGCAGTTGAAGTAATGAGTGTTTAGGGTTAAAGCAGCACATGCACCGGGAGATAATACAGTGAGGGCTCTGGAAGATAAAGTAGCAGTGCTCAGGAGTCATAACAGTCAGAGTATTGTGGCATAAAACAGCAAGTGTTTGGGAATCAAGGTAGTGGCTTTTGGAACTCAAGCAACATCTGGAGTTACTGGGCCTCTTCCATGAATAGTATGTTCTGTGAGGTGGTCACACTGCAGGGTAAGAGAGGGCAAGCAGAGAGGAAATGGATGACCACAAGTGTCTCAATTTCATCTCGTTCACTAATGAGTTTTCTGTTTTGGATGCTGTTGAGGCTAATGGTTCCTTAGAGGAATTTAGCCAGAGCCAAGTCCATGGTAACATGGCAAGCTCAACTTTACAGGAAAGGAGGAAGAAATATAGAAGACCATTAGTGGTAAAGAATTCAAAAATCAGGGAAACAAAGAGGCGTTTCTGTGATGACTGATGTGATTTCAGGATAATACGTTGTCTCCCTGGTGACGGGGTCAAGGATGTCACTGAAGGGCTGCAGAACATTCTTACTGGGGAGGGGGCACAGCCAGAAGTCATGGTCCATATTGTACCAATGATATAGGTAGAAAGTTGGATGAGGTCCAGAAGTCAAATTTTGGAGTGGTAGAAAATAAGTTAAAAAGCAGGGCTTCAAAGGCAGTAATCTCAGGATCACTCTAGGTGTTATGTGCTAGCGACTACAGAAATAGCAGTACAGAACAAATATACATGTGGCTGGACTGGATGGTGCAGGAAGCTGAACTTTAAATGTGCAAGGTAGCGAAACCAGTGTGACTTGCGCAAGGCAAGGAGGATGAATTTTGACTTAACATGACTGGGACCAATACCCTGGCAGGGAGATTTGCGAGAGCTGTTGGGGAGGCTTAAAACTAGATGGCAAGTGGATCGAATCCTGAGATGGAATTCAGAAAAGAGTGAAAAGGGCCTTGTAGTGCAGTGGTAATGTCCCTATCTCTGGGCCATGAGACTCAGATTCAAATCCAGCACTGTGTCATAATATCAATGAACAGGTTGATTCAAAAATATCTCAGAAAGGAGTGAAAGCTGGAACTGGTTGGAAGAGAAGTACAGAGCAAATATGAAAGGCAGAGGAAACAAAGGTCAGAATCAAATAAAGTCAAAATATGGAAAATGTTAAAGAGATAAAATTAAAGACACTCTATCTAAAAGCATGCAGCCTCAGCAACAAGGTAAAGGAATTGATGGAACAAATAGAAACAAATGGATAGAATCAAACTGCCATTACGGAGCTGTAGCTGTGAAGTGATGAAGACTGAATAATCAGTACACAAATGCATGAAAATTTAGGAATTACTGTTCGAAAGAGGATATACAGCCAAAAAAATGACTGAATATTTAAATTATATGTGTGAATAACTGAAAGGCCTATGTGGAATATCTTCAGTCTTGAGAGAATGTCGCAGCTCAAAGGGACAAAAGAAGCCTTAAGGAGAAGGACTTCACAGGGGAAAATGCACTGCAAACTGAATTTTAATCTTCAGCGAGTAATCTCAGACTTTGAAAATGAGAACATGTGGTCAAGGAGAGCTACTGTTGAAAGGAAATAAGACTAATGCTACTGGTATCAACAAATGTATTGGTTGTGATGTCCCATTGTGTACTCTTCATGGAACTCAGAGACTGATCTGTGCGTGGGTGTGTCGCGTTATAATTTCTTCTTGTGTTTAATAATTGATAAACTCATCCTTTTGTTAAATTAATAAAGCCTAGGCAGATGGGCTTCTTTTAAAACATAAATTCATTTGGCTGGGAGAAAGGGAAAGGATTCTTTTTAAGATTAGCCTTGTTGCAACCAACCGTGAGGGAGGCTGAATAAAGAAAGGGAGACAAGTCATCCCTCCTCACCCAGGAGTTTGATCAATTGGGATATCCCACTGGGAACTGGAATTAATTGGGAAACTTCACCTGGGGACAGGACATAATAAACTGGGGGCTCGTGTCCATAATTTGAACCCAGAGATGAAACAAAAGAATTAGAAAGGCTAAACTTTCTCTTTAAAGTCAATTATTTCTTAAAAATTACAAAAAGTTTTCTTGAGGCTGCACTGTTATGGAATGGGAATATATTTGATATCTTGTTGTTTCTAGGATAATTAAGGGGAGTTACTTTTGACAACTTAAAAATTCTGTCCCTTGAGCAGTTAGAAGATTTAGCACAGCACTCAGGGTTAGAAATTTGCCTGAAAGCCAGAAAATCTGAAAAGTTAAAAAGAGCAGCCAACAGTTTGTAGGTGGACATTGAGAATGATGAAATGATTGGAGTCGCAATAGAGAGATTCACATTGAAGCAGCAGAAATCAGAGCTTCAAGTAAAAGTGAGAGAAGGACAAGAGAGGGAGAGGAAAGGGAGACAGCAAGAGGTGAGGCAAGGAGAAAGGGAGAGTGAAATAGGAAAGACAGAAAAGAGCCGATAGAGAATTTCAAGGAAAATGGCAGGAAAGGAAATTTGCAGCTAGAGAGTGAAACATGAATTGCTGGAAAAATTCAGCAGGTCTGGCAGCATCTGTGGGGATGAAACAGAGGTTACGTTTCAAGTCAAGTGGCCTATCTCCAGAACAAGAAGAGTCGCTGCACTTGAAATAGTAATTCTGTTTTTCCCTCCACAGATGCTGCCAGACCTGCTGAATTTCTCCAGCAATTTCTGGTTTTATTTGTTCCAGATATCCAGCATCTATCGTTCTTTGTTTTATTTTGTTGAACTTATACCGATCAAGCTGAGGGAACTAATCCTAGTGTGTGCTTTGAAAACATCACAGGCTCAGACTAATGGAGCATAGGCAAAATTCCTAATTTGGTGACTAAAGAGGTGTAAGCTTTCTTTAACTTTCTCAAGTGGATAGCAGAACAGCTAAAGCAGCCAGTCCAACATTGATCTTTACTATTGCAGAGACGGCTTTCAGGAAAATCTCATGAGATTTACTCCCTCTTGCCTGATTACGAGGCAGTATAAAGCTTATCTTAAGTATGTATCAGTTAGTGTCAAAAACTCCACACCCTCAGGGAACAGCGGGAGAATTTGTATCTGGAATTTGAAAGGCTTTAGCAGCTTGCTTTTGACCAGTGGAAATGGACACTTACGAAAATTTTTATTAAATATTTCTCTTGGAGGATTTTAAAAATTGTATAGCCTTACCAGTAAGAATAACTTAGAGGAACAGAGAGTAACTGGCAACAGGCAGGCTGCCACATCAGACTATGAGCTGAACCACAAACACTTGTTCCTGAAGAAAGTCTTCCCTAGCTATAAAGAACTAGATCGAGTGATAGCAAACTGAGCACCTCTGGGTCCATCTGGGTCCTCCTCATGACAGAAATGCTGGTACTGAGATGAAAAGTGAGGCCAAGAAGACCTCACGACTGAAAGGTAGGGCATGTCCAGAGCAACTGCTGGAAGCTATGGGAAAGCCAGTGGGATTTAATGAAGCATATACACCACATTCAGAGAATGGGAGGCAGTTGGAGAGTATAGCAGACCAGTCTATGGCTCTAACTACAGCTGCGAATCCCAGGGTGAGGTTAAGCAAATCCCTGACAGTTACTGGGATGATGTATCCACAGGAAGAATAGCCATATTTGGCTATTAAAACTGTAGTGATACTGAGGGATACTGGGGCCAGCTATTTGACTGCTGGGAAAAGGCATGACCTATCCACCAGAAAGTGCTGCATATGCCAAGGTGCTGCCAAAAGGGATTGAATGTGACTATATGTCAATTCTCCTTTATCTGAATCGGAAGGACATGTGGTTGAGACCCACATTGAACTTCCTACTGCCTGGCTAATCAATACAGAAGTACCAAAACCATAGGTCCTGAGTCACCCACCTAGGTGAAAATCAGCCAGCAGACTCACTGTATTGAAGCGTTTCTGCAGACACAGGCCTGGCTGCTCCACACTAGCTCTATATGATATGGATGTGGGAGACAGCCCTCCCTTAAGTAACCATCCCTAGTGGCCAGGCCCAGAAAAGCTGGCTCAGCTTTAGGAGGAAATTTTAGTATAATCCTATGTAAAGATTTATTGTGCAAAATCAAAGCATTTGGGATAGGTGGCATGGGTTGAGAATTGGGTAATAGACAAGAAACAGATGATAAGAATAAATGGAGGGCCAGTGACAAGTGAGAAACCGCAGCTATTGATAACATACATAAATGATTTGTATGAGTGAATAGAGCGTAACCCTTACAATTTTATTGACCTGCACAAAGCTAAGTGTGTGTGTGTGTGTGTGTGTGTGTGTGTGTTCAAGATGATGTAAAGTGACTTAAGGACAATTTAGACAAGTTGAGTGAGTGACAAATCATAGTAGATGATAAAAATGGTGTTTTCCACTTCGGTACAAATACCAGAATAGTAGAGTATTATTTAAATCGTGATTGATGAGGAAATGTTGAGGTACAGAGGGACCTGAGTGTTTTTTTACACCAATCATTGAATATAAACATGGAGATGTAGCAAGCATTTAGCAAAGTAAATGGTATGTTGATCTTTATTGCAGTAGTATTGAGTACAGGAGCAAGGAAGTCTTACCTCAGCTATATAGGGTCCTGGTGAGACCACATCTAGAAAACCATCACAAATACATTCCAGGAATTTGTTCTCGGCTACATTTACCCAGTCTATATGTAGATTGAAACCCCCATGATTACTGTATTGTTCTTGTTACATGCTCCTCTAATTTCCTGATTTATACCATGCCCTGTTTTATTATTACTGTTTAGTAGTCTAAAATGATTCCTGTTATTGTTCGCTACCTTTTGCTGTTTCGTACCTCCACAAATGGATTCTACGTCCTGTACTTCTGATCTAACAGAGCTACCCCACCTCTTTTTTCTTTTTGCTTATTGTGACATTCTGGGGTTTCCCTTAATGCTAGGGTTAATTCACACAGATCTTCCAGACAATCACTGAATTACATTGCTCAGAATTTACATTTTCAGTCAGTTTTTGACTGAGAGCCATTCTCATTTCATTACAAAGGGAGAAAAATAATTAAAGCTATAAAACAACAAACATAAGCGCACAAATACACTTATTCTCCTAGCCTTGATCAGTATTATCTTTTCAGTTCCAACAGGGTCTCTTTACATTCTTCACAGGGTCTGCAATTACATTTGATTTCCTGGCAATGTGGGAGATTAGTAGTTGGTATGGCCGAAGGAACAGACCCCAGCAGAATAACCTGGCATTCTGGATCTTAAACATTTCCACAAAAATTAGCTGGTTGTGATTGGTACAGACTGTAGTTTCTGGACCCACTTTGGGCATATATCTTAATAAACCAAAGGTTTCCTTTTCCCCCATGGAGTGCAATTTCTGATGCTTGTTTAATATTTTGGGTAAGTACCCAACTGGCCTCACTATTCTGGATTTGCTTTCCTGAGGGACCACACACCCCAGATTACACTCCCATCAATGCCAAAAAGCCTAGTCAAGTACTCTTGGAACTGCAAGTACAGGCTTACTTTTTAAAATCACCTTCAGTTTTTCATAAGCTGTCTAGTATTTCTCAGGCCATACTAACATTTTTTTCTGTGGTAGGCCTGTTAGTCGTGTGGCTACAGTCCTAAAGTTTGGTTTGAACTTTCAGGAGAACATAAACATTCCCAAGAACCTCAAAAAACTCCCATTTAGTTGTAGGAATGGGAAACTGTAGTGCTGCTTGTACCTTTGCAGGTCTGGCCAGTACTTGTCCTTTGCCCACTACATGTCCTAGCTAGGTCACTTGAGCCTTATCATATTCATTGATTGTGAGTTTGGCCCCTAGATCAGTTGACTGTATTTTCTGGAGAAGAATTACTTTTTGCACACAGTCAAGCCAGTGTCCATTGAGTAAATCTATCTTTGTAATCTAGGCTGCTTTACTGATTCAGTCCATGCAATTTTCCAGCCAGAGTATTGGGTAGGAGTTGGTTACTGTATTAACTATTCTGTAGTCATGGAGCTGTCTGGCTTGGGGTTCAGCCCAAATGGAGAGCTCCAGCTGTTGTTACTAGGCTGTAATATTTGGTGCTCCAGCATAGCAACATAGAAAAACAAATAGAGAAAATAGGAGCAGGATTAGACCTTTCAGCCCATTGAGCCTGCTCCACTATGCGATATGATCACTTTTGATTGCCTGTTTCAACGTAATAGTCTTGCTCTCTCCCTATATCCCTTGGCACATTTAACTTCCTCAAAGCTATCTATTTCTTACTTCAATATATTTATCAACTCCACAGCTTAATTTGATATAGAATTTCACAAGTTCACTACCCTCTGAGGTAGGAGGTTTCTCCTACCTCAGCCTGCAGATTGCGTGGAGGTAGTGTGGATAAATGGCATTGTGGTAGAAGGTCAGAAATGATCTGGTTGAATGGCAGTTTGGCCAAACAGTAAATTGCTGCTTATATTTCCTTTGTTCCTATGTGAATAAATAGGCACCTGAAACAAACAAATGGAGCATTGACTTGGTCTGCCTTCAGGAACATAGTTAAAATGGGGAAATGTAGTCTGATTGTGATCGTGTTTCAATATTATACTGTTGAATCTTACTACTGGTCCAGCACAATCAGAGCATTGGGAGTTTGCTTCTACGAAACATCTAACCAAACCTTATGGGATGATTGACATTATAGCTGCCGTGGACAAAAATTCATAAGGATTCCACTCAGATTTTATTTGCAAGAAATGGTGTGTGCACAAATCCTGTAAGAATAATAGAATGACAGTACCTTCCTGCCGCTATCAATTTTTGTTGTGTTAGATCTCACAGTCAGCATGTCATTACTTCTTTAAAAGGTATGTTCATGGCATTAGCACTGCATCATAGCATGTGACCTGTTGGTGTAAAGATCTCTACTGCATCTGACCTTAGATCACTTCAAGGATGACACACTACTGGAAGAATGTCCTTCTTTCATAGAATAATAGCTTAATTGTTGACCAAACACTTACGTACCTGAGGAATAAATTGTTTGTACATAACAGTTAATTATAATAAACGATTGTTCGATTCTTCAATACTATGATATCAATGCCCAGTTTCTTATGCATTGCTCAATATTGTAATCATTGCTGCATCAGGTAAAATACCCTGTATGGTGTACTGCTTTTTTAAAAAAAACAAATGACTTTTGTTTGTAATGATAATGATTGGGCATTAGCAGTTTACAATTTCATTTTGTAGTGATTATCTGGATTTAGAATCTGTTGGTTAGAGCAATGCCCTAATTAGCTTTTTCTTAAAAGAACACACAAGGTTCTATAACCTTCAAAGTCTAAATTGAATAGAATCCTCTGGGTGTAACCTGAGTTTATTCAAAGGTAAACTGGGCTGTTCCTTTCCTATAATATGCTGTTCTCTGATCTGCTTCCTTCTTGCATTCTTACCTATTGAAATCTAGCCTTATTGTGCACGCTCTTCTCTTTTCCAAGACCTCAGAACTTTGGAACTTGTCATCCTCATTTTCTCAAATCACATACTGTAAACAGGTTTACTGTTACTACTCGGTTGACTTGGTTCATCTCTTTTCTCACGCTTTGAACTCTGGTAGTACCCTGTATTGTGGATCTTCAGCAAGATTGCTGAACAAATAGCCTAAAAGTTATTAATTGCTTAAATATAAAAACTTATTTATAATTACTCAGCTACTAGTGGATGACACACATTTTATATCAAAAATGCAATACATTGCCTGTGAATGCCAATGAAGAAAATCAGTAATGAATTACAGACATATTGAAGAGCAAACAGCAACATGAATAAACTTTCGTAACCTTTTGTATTTTAGAATGTAATTTACATGTTCTTACAGCTACAAAATATGAACCTTATTTACAATGTTATATGATTTAAAGTGAGTGGTGGCAGGTGCAGCAACATATTGAACAACTGTATGGAGTAACTTTAAATTCATGTAACAATTTAATTTTATACTAGTAGGTATTAGTATTAATAATTCATGTATTAAAAACACAATATTTTGCATTATGTAGGCAGCATACTTTTTACTGACATTTTGATTTATGTAAATATTCGTACAACGTTCAAAGAGGACAGATTTGGATTTTATGTGACAATGTAAAATGGTTGATAATGAATCAGCAGCCTATTTTACATCACCCTGATTTTAATTTCCATTGAAGCCAAAGCTACTGATTCACTGACATTAACTTTATATGATTGCGTAAGTCTAAAATCACTCCCCAAGTAGTCTTTGTTCAGATGAAATACTTAAAATGAGCACCCTGAGACGATATGGCTATGGAAGCCACTACTGCCAGCCTCATTTGTCTCCTCATCGTCCAAATTTTCAAGTGTGGGGTGGCAATGGTCACCGAATATGAATCAGGGGTAGATTCCCTCCTGTCCTATGGACACAGATTAAAATTGTACATTTCTGTTATATATTACTGTACTGTCTTTAATGAGTTAGGCACTAATTGTATGTTTAAGAGTTCCAGTGGTCAACATTCACAACTGCAATTGAGAGTCAGCTTTGTATAATACAACACTAGCTTAAGCAGCCTCTTAGCCAGATAGCATAGAGAGTTAGAATTCAACAAAGATATCATTTTTCCAAGCTTAAAATGTAATTAATTCAAACATCTGATAACCAAACAAACAGCTGGAACACATAACCGTCTCCTATCACTACATTAGAAAGGATATTGTACAGACTTGGAAGTGATCCTGCCACCTCTTCTTAACCGTATGGCTCAGTTATTCACTTGTTAAATTGGCTGAACTATTGTCAGAGCTTTAAGATACCTTGTGGAATAATGGAGCAACCATGAACTGGTAATTGTCCAATGATTGTTCCAGATGATGTTTGTAACCTTACCACAGTTGCTGAGCTAAATTGTGAAGGACATAATGACCTGCATTTATATATCACTTTTCATGATCATCAGACATCTCAATAAGCCTAACAGCCAATTAAATTTTTTGATGTATAGTTACTGTTACACTGGAGGATGAATCTGTACTTCACTTTTTCTATTGTTTGGGTACCCACCATGAGGCTTTCTGTTAATTTTTGTCTCATCTTGCCAGTGTATGTCATTCACACTGGTAGGATGGGGGCAGGCTAAGTGGAAGACATGCCCATGACTCCCCAGTATGGGGCTAGGTCCTTTTTAGCTTCTGGACCTCCTTCCCGAAGATTGTGCCCACTCACCAGGCAAATGTGGTGGGAATGATGTGGAGGCTGGCAAATGGGATCAAGAAATAGAGTAGCAGCAGAATCCAAGCACAGAACAGACACACAATAGATTCACCAGAATATTTCAGAGATAGTAGGAACTGTAGATGCTGGAGAATCTGAGATAACA
>NC_063338.1:41432209-41505279 GCF_021869965.1 Rhincodon typus
CAGCATCTGCAGTTCCTACTATCTCAGTACTTTTAATTGTCTTTTATATTCCCTCTTTGCTTTCCTCATCTCACTTTTAAATTAAGTTCTTACTTTCTCCCAGTTTCATTTCCTTTGTCTCATTATTATTATTATGATCCTTATTTGTTCCCTCTTCTTATGTTTTAATTGGCATATAAACTATTTATACAATGTACTCAAAATTAATAGTAATTTCCCTCGAGTTTAATGACGTACCTTTATTTTGCACCTTTGCAATTCCTTTTCTGGAAACCTTTCACTGCCCCATTGTCCTAAGTGGCAACTGTCTGTCCACCTCAGATAACTTGCTTCTTATCTTTCTAAAATTTAGCTTTAAACAATCCAATATCCTACTAATTATCACTTCCTGATTTTCTACTTGGATCTTAACTGACAACCACTCCCAGGGTGCTCACACAAGAATAAATTGATAGATCTAATCTATTTAATTACTATTATCACATTTGTCAGCTTACTGATATGCTGTTTGAAGAATCAATATGTGGATAAGTAAAATATCCTAGAAAAATAATTTTGTTATTCATATTCATCTCCCTTATTTGACTACAGATTGCCACTTCTATTCCTTTCCACCATTTACTGATCTGTAATACACCTTTATGAATAAGACATTTCCCTTTTTTTCTTCTTGAACTCCAACATAATCCTGTCCTTGTTTACAGCAATCCTCTCTGAGCATGTGTTCCTCCTTTACCAACATTATCACTCTATCTTCTTTCTTGTTATGTTCTCTCTTTCCTAAATATATTCTATTCCATTCCACAAGTACTCTGTCCAAGCGCAGGTTCTTGTTTGCTAATACTTTATCCTGAACTATTTTTCCTTGGTCGTTTTTGTCAGTTCTGATTTTGCCATTGCCTTCCACTTTTGGTTAATGGCAAGGGGCAGGTCCCACTTTACCTCAACCACAGCAGGAATCAAACCAGCACTGTTGGCGTTATTCTGACATCTAAGCCATTTAAGCTGGGTCTGCACCCTAAATATATAACATACTGACAAATACATTTTCTGTTGTTGTCCAGTTTACAGCCAGGGTTCTGTTCTTGCTATTATACCTAAAACATCCTTTAAAATAATTACTTCCAGCTCCCCAGTCTATTTTCTATATCTGGCATATTGTAATCTGTAGATTTTTTAGCTTTTTTTTTAAGATATGTTTTCACCTTTTCCTAGTGTTTAAGCTACATTTACTTTATATTCTCTTCATAGTGAGTCTATTTGATTTTAATCCTCTTCTCCATATCCAGCTTGTGAAATTGGTTGCTACATGAATCATATTTTCATTTATTTCCCCTTCAATTTTTAGTTCATCTAGGTTGGTTTTCTTATTTAACTATCTTGTCACTTCTCTACTTAATCATTTTGATGATACAATTGCACTCTTGCTGTTCAGATGTAGGCCATCCTTGCAGAATAGCTCATATCTCTGTCTGAAATGAAGCCAATAACCAAAAAAGTGAAATCCTTCTTCTTGATACCACACCTTTAAGCATTTATTAGTTTCTGTAATCTTCCTATCCTTTCCCATTCTAGCACATAGTTAGGTAACCATGACATTAACATTCATAGCATACTATTCCTAAAATTATTGTGCTGTACCTTACATTAATTTTAGGACTTCAGGCCTACCTTCCTTCTGAGTTTTTGGTTTCCACATAGACCATGACTCCTAGTTGCTCTTTACTTTCTTGTCTGTATGGACAGCTTCCATCTTCTTTTTAAACTTATTTCCTGTGTTTGTGTGGGTGCTTGATGTCAGCTTTTTATTATGTATTTCAGTAGTAAATAATAAAACTCTTCTTTCTTTCACTCAAGGAAATCCTACAATCTGGCTCTTTCATTTTGATCTTGTTAATTACAATTTAATTGAAATCTAATAACTGTATGTCAAAAAAGAAATAAAAACGGATAGAGGATTGGCTAACTAATAGAAGACAGAAGGTTGGGATTGGGGGCTGCATTTTCAGAAATGGCAACCTTTCATGAATGGTGAGCCACAGGTATCAGTGCTAGGGCCATTATTATTTACAATATATAGATGACTGGGATGAGAAAAGTGAATGTACTGTAGCTGGGTTTGCAGAACCCAAAACTCATTGGGAAAGCAAGGATGACACAAAGATATCTGCAGAGGAATATAGGTTAAATGAGTGGACAAAAATCTTGCCAGATAGAATATAATGTAGGGAAATGTGGGGTTATGCATTTTGGTAGGAAGAATAGAAAAGCTGAATATTATTTAAATGGCAAAAGACCGCAGAAAACTAAAGAACAGAGAGATTTGGGAGCTCTCACCCATGAATCACAAAAAAACGAACATCCTAGTTCAACAGGTAATAGATAAGTCAAATAGAATGTTGGCCTTTATTTCAAAGGTAATAGAGTAAAAGAAAGGGAGGTTTCTGCTAAAATTATACAGGGCACTAATCAGACCATACCTAGAATACTGTGAACAGTTCAGTGTCCCTTACCTAAGGGAAGATATTGGAGGCAGTACAGAGAAGGTTCAAACGGCAGATACCAGGTATGGAGAGACTGTCTTATAAGGAGAGGTTGAATAGATTGGGCTTATACTCATTGGCATATAGGAGAATGAGATACAACCTTAATGAAATATACAAGATTATTAGAGGCAAAAACAGAAATTGCTGGAGAAACCCAGATCTGGCAGCATCAGTGGAGAGAAAGCAGGCTCAACGTTTTGAGTCCATTGAATTTTCATCAGAATGGATTCTTAGATGACTTGACAGGGTAGATTTGGAAAGGTTGTTTCCCCTTGTGAGAGAGTCGAGGTCCAGAGGGAATAAACTCAGAGTAAGGGATCATATGGTTAAGACAGAGATGGATAGGAATTTCTACTCTCAGAATTTCTTTACTGCAAAGAGCTGGCAGTGCTGTGTCAAGGCTGAAATAGAGATTTTTGATCCGTAAGGGAATCAAGAGTTGTGGGAAAAGGCAGGAAAGTGGAGTTGAGGTTTATCAAATCAGCCATGATAACATTGAATGGTGGAGCAGACCCAATGGGCTGACTGGCCTACTTCTGCTCCTATGTTTAATGGTCTTACTTATTGTGTCTTACCCAAGGCGGCTAACCAGAGAAGCATCAATCTCCCTTCCTCTTCTGGTCAAAACAAATCTGGGGGCTCATTGCATGATTAAAACTCACATATTAATGATAGAATTGGAATGAGGAAGTAAATTATTCCTTCAAAAGCTTATTTTTTATTTATTTATGTGATGTGGTATTGCTGGCTTGGCCAGCATTTATTGTCCACCCCTAGTTGCCCTTGAGAAGATGGTGGTGAGCTGCCTTCTTGAGCCACTGCATACTACTTGGTATAGGTACACCTATTGAAAGGAATAGCTAAAAAGTTGAAGATGGAGTTCTACTGAAAAGCCAGGAAAACTGAAATTATAACACATAATAAAATGTCTGAGCTAGAAATTCTGGCTAATGAAATAGATAAATTAAAGCTTGAATAGCAGATGTTAGAAATTAGAGTTCCAACAGAAGAAACAAAATGGAAGGAAGAGAGAGAGATCTAGGAACAGATGGAAGGAAGAATAGAAATTCACAGATAGCAAGATTTGAAAAGGCAATTCGAACTGGGAATGAAAACTAAAAGAAGCTGCAGTGAGGGAACCATACTTACTTCAGACTTAAAGGCTGGAGTGTTCAAGAATACCCATTTTATTCCCAAAATTAGAGAGTCATAGAGTCATAGACTCATAGAGTCCTACTGCACAGAGGCAGGCCTTTTAGCCCAAACTGGTCCATGGTGACCAAAATGTCCATACGCTAAATGCATTTCCCTGCACTTGGGCCATATCCTTCTAACCTTACCTATTCATGTATTTATCCAAATGCATTTTAAATGTTGTTAATGTACCCGCCTCAACCACTTCCGCTGGCAGCTCATTCCATATGCATACCACCCTCTGTATAAAAAGTTGACCCTCAGGTTCCTATGCATTCTTTACCCCCTTATCTTAAACTCTAGTCCTTGATTCTCCAACCCTGGAAAAAAAACTGAGTGCATTCACCCTATTCATGCCTCTCATGATCTTATACACTTCCATAAGATCCCCCCCAAGTCTTCAATGTTCTAAAGAAAAAAGGTCCTAGCTTGTCCAACCTCTCCCTATAACTCAGTCCCTTGAGTCCTGGCAACATCCTTGTAAATTTCCTCTGCAATGTTTCCACTTTATTAACATCCTTCCTATAGCAAGGTGACCAAAGCTGAACACAATACTCCAAGTGCACCTCACCAATGTGCTGCACAACTGCAACATAACTTCCCAACTTCTATACTCAATGCACTGACTAATCAAGGTTGTGTGCCAAAAGCCTTCTTCACTGCCCTGTTTACCTGTGGCTCCACTTCCAGAGAACCGTGCAGCTGAACTCCAAGGTCCCTCTGTTCCACTACAGTCCCTAAGGCCCTACCATTCACCATAAAACTCCTACCTTGATGTGACTTTTCAAAATGCAACACCTCACCCTTATCTATATTAAACTCCATTTGCAATTTCTTGGCCCACTTCCCCTGCTGTTCAAGATCCTGCTGCAATTTCTGATAACCTTCCTCACTGTCTATGATACTGCCTATTATAGTGTCATCCTCAAACTTACTAATCATGCCCTGTAGATTCTCATCCAAATCATTGATATACGTAACAAACAGCAATGGGCCCAGCACTGACACCTAAGGCACACACTAGTCGTAGATCTCTAGTCTGACAAGCATCCTGTCACTATTACTCTCTGCTTCCTACCATCAAGCCAATTGTGTATCCAATTTGCCAACTCTCACTGGATTCCATGTGATTTAACCTTCCAGAGCAGCCTACCATGTGGATCCTTATCAAAGGCCTTACTGAAATCCATATAGACTACGTCTACTACCCTGCCCTCATCAACCTTCGTGGTTACCTCATCAATAAACTCTAACAGATTTGTGAGGCACGACCTCCCACGCATAAAGCCATGCTGACTATGCCTAATCAAATTCAGTCTTTTCAAATGCATGTATATCTTATCTCTCAGAATCTTCTCAATAACTTACCTACCACAGATGTTAGGCTTACTGGTCTGTAATTCCCAGGTTTTTCTTGCAGCCCTTCTTGAATAAAGGCACAACATTTGCTACCCTCCAGTCTTCCGGGACCTCACCCGTGGTTAACGATGATGCAAATATATCAGCTGGGGCCCCCGCAACTTCTTCTCTAGCCTCTTGCAGGTTCTTGGATATATCTGGTCAGGACCAGGAGATTTATCCACCTTTATACATTCTAATACTTCCAACACCTCCTCTACTGTGTTATGGACTGTGCCCAGGATATCGCCACTAACTTCCCCAAGTTTCCAAGTCTTCATATCTTTCTCCACAATAAACACAGAGGAGAAATATTCATTGAGGACCTCGCCCATCTCCTGCAGTTCCACACATTCATGTTCATTTTGGTCCCTGAGGGATCCTATTCTCTCTCTAGTTATTCTTTTTCCTTTAATATACTTAAAGAATCTCTCTGGATTTAACCTAAGCTTCTCAGCCAAAGCTACCTCGTGACCCCTTTTTGCCCTCCTGATTCCTTCTTCAGTAAACTCCTGTACCCACCCCCCATATACCTCCAGGGATTCCCTTGATCCCAGCTGCCTGTACCTGAGCCATGCCTCCTTCTTTTCTCTGGTGAAAGCCTCAATATCTCTTGTTATCCAGGGTTCCCTCTCCTGCCAACCTTGCCCTTCACCTTCACAGGAACATACAGATCTTGAACTCCAGCTATCACACTTTTAAAGGCCTCCCACTTGCTGGAGGTCCCTTTGCCTGCAAACAAACTTCTCCAATCAACCCCAGCAAGCTCCTGTCTAATTGCATCAAAATTCGCCTTGCCCCAATTTAGAATTTGAATCTGTGGACCAGTTTTGACTTTCTCCATAATTATTTTAAAATTAATAGAGCTATGGTCACTGGTTCCTAAGTGCTCCCCCACTGTCACCTCAGTCACTTGTCCTGCCCTAATTCCCAAGAATAGATCGGGTTTTGCCCCTTTCTGAGTAGGACCCTCTATTTACTGCTTGAGGAAACTTTTCTGAACGCATTTAACAAATTCCCACCCCTCCAAGTCCTTAACACCACGGCAGTCCCAGCCAATGTTAAGAAAACTAAAATTTCCCACAATCTCCCTGCATACTTGTCCCTCTAATTCCCGTTGACTATTTGGGGCCTATAGTACAACCCCAATAACGAGACCATCCCCTTCTTATTTCTTTGCTCCACCCGCAAAGCCTCACTGGGTGATCCCTCAGTTATTTCATCTCCGACTACTGCTGTGAATCAAAAATGCAACTCCCCCTCCTGACTTTCCTCCACCTCTGTCCCACCTAAAGCACCAGTATCTTGGCACATTTGCTGCTGGTCTGTAATGGCTATAATATCCCAGCCCCAAGTACCTATCCATGCCCTGAGTTCATTGGCCTTACCTGTCAGCCCTCTTGCATTGAAATAGATGCAATTTAATCCAATAGGCATTCCTCGCTCTCTGTCCTGTTCCAGCCAGACCTGTCCCTTCAACTTGCTATTTCTGATTACTATATCTCCTTCCAGCCTCGCACTTGCCTCCCTGCTGTTGAGGACCCCACCCCCCCCTGCCAATCTAGTTTAAACCCTCCCTTGTAGCACTAGCAAATCTGCCCACCAGGATATTAGTCCCCCTCCAGTACAAGTGCAACACGTCCCTCTTGAACAAGTCGCCTCTGCCCCAGAAAAGATCCCAATGATCCCGGAATCTGAATCCCTGTCCCCTGCACCAATTCTTTAGCCACACATTCATCTGCCATATCCTTCTGTTCTAACCTTCACTAGAACATGGCGCTGGAAGTAATCCGGAGATTACCACAGTCGAGGTCCTGGTTTTTAACATTTTTCCTCGCTCTCTATAATCACTCCATAGGACCTCATCCCTATTTTTACCTATGTCATTTGTGCCAAAGTGCACAATAACTTCTGGCTGCTCACCTTCCCCCTTGAGAACATTCTGCAGCCGCTCCGAGACATCCTGAACCCTGGGTCCCGGGAAGCAACACACCATCCTGGATTCCCGCTTGCGGTCACAGAACCTCCTGTTTGTCCCCCAAACTATCGAGTCTCCTTTCACTAAGGTCCTGTTTACATTTACCCTTCCCTGTTGCGCCCCAGAGCCAGTCGTAGTGCCACAGACCTGGCTACTGCTGCTGTCCCCTGAACGGTCATCGACCCCAACAGTATACAAAATGGTGTACTTGTTTTCTAGGGGAATGGCCACTGGGGATTACTGCACTCTCTGCCTGCTCCCTTTGCCTTTCCTGATGATTACCCAGCTACTGTCTGCTGCACATTAAGTGTGACTAAAAGTCATATCTATGATGCACTCGGCATCTCGGATGATCCTGAGTGCATCCAGCTCCCTAACACGGTCTCCCAGGAGCTGCCGGGTGGACGTCCCGCAGGTGTAGTCAGCAGGGACGATGGAAGTCTCCCTGAGCTCCCACGTCCTACAGGAAGAGCATGCCACTGCCTTAACTACCATCTCAAATGCTCTAATACTAAAGAGGGTAGTTAAAAGGACCTTAGAGATAGTAGGAACTGCCGATACTGGAGAATTTAAGCAGGGTCTAGACCCGAAATGTCAGCTTTCCTGTTCCTCTGATGCTGCTTGGCCTGCTGTGTTCATCCAGCTCTACACCTTGTTGTCTTAAAAGGGCTTTACCTGAGTTTACTGTACTTCTTGCTGAGCCACTGCTCACTGAAGACTCTCGATCCAATACCTTACTTCTCATTCTGCTACCAATAAATTTTCAATAACACATCTCTCTCCCATTCTTTTTTTTCGCTAGAGGATGAGGAAGGGAGGGAAACACTACAGTAATGTAATGTTTGGAGGTTAAACATTCCTTGATATCAGGTCCACAACAATCCACTCTTCAGTGCAGGTGACTGCTTCCAAAGTGATGCCGCTCCCTCTCAGTCACCGTCTGCTGGAGGAAGGGACGGATGTTTTAAAATCTCTATTGAAAGGTTAGCACAGTAGTGAGAGTGGCTAGTCCATTGTTGGACACAACTGTTCCAGAACACAATGATAGGAAAAGCTCTTGAAGTTTATACCCTCCTACCTGAGGAGATGGTAAGGCAGCAAAAAATGCTGTTTTAAGTGGGCACAAGTTAGTGCCAGAAGCTTTTGGAAATAATTAATTATCCTCAAAAAAAAATGGCTTGATCAGACATAAGATTGATTTGAATGGTTTAAGTAGCTTGCTTTTGATCAGTGATTATGGATGTTTTAAATCCAAGCAGTCTGTAGGAATCTTTGTGAGGAAATTCTCAAATAACTTAAAATCTTCATATTTGGGGATCATATCAAGGAACAGAGAGTAGTAGGGTCAAACAGGCAGCAATTCTGGCTGATGCCTGAATTAACACATAGCACAGACCCATAAATGCAAGAAAGTTGTTCCAGACCAGAAATGGATAAGTGGAAGTTAAATAGCTCCAAGACAAGCTGAAGGGAAATAGGAAACAATGAAGAGAAACCAGAACAGTCTCTGACCACTGAGAGGAGAGATTGCGATAGCTGTCAAGTAGAAAAGTCTACCAAGTGTTTGCATTGCAGGAAGCCTGGCCATGCAATGGAAAATTGTTAGCTCTGGTGTTCCCAAGAAACTCAAGCTGAAAGACCAGTGGCTGTGCCCTTAAGGGTGGTCAGAGCCTGTTCACGCATGACTGTAGACCAGGATAACTGTCAGGAGTTAATATAAAGAAGAATGCTTACTACTTTAAACAGCCAGAGAGAGAAATTAGCATTCTCCCAGATGTTGAGTAATCACAGCCTATGCTAGTGGAGAAAGTAAACAATTTTCTACTTGAAGCAAATGAAATGCCAACGTGCTGATAATAAAAAGGGCTCATCGAAAGAGCATAGAGACTTAGAGAGTGAATTTGTTACAAATTTAGTGACTGTGGGATCATCCTAAACCTGCCAATGCCAGGGATATTTTATTGTGGAATAATTTGGCTGGTAGCAAAATATACCCCTCAAACAGAAAGACAGACAGACACACAGACAGGAGAAGCTGGAGAAAACCAATTACAAGCAATTACAAACCAATTAAAAACCAGGAACTGAAAGAGGTTTGGAAGTTCCACACAGGGAAGCAAAACTCATGAGGGTTGGAGTGGCTAAAGAAAGAGTGACTCAAATTAAATCAGCCAGAAGTGGCAAAGAGGCCAGGAACAGAGTAGGTTTCGAGGGGCCACAGGGGGCAGTGAACCCATAAAGTTTGCAGTTGCTCAGGAAGGGTCACTCAATTTAAACAAAGCTGAAGTCCACGCAGAAGTATCGGAAAGGGTCAAGTCCAAAGGAGTTAAAAGGACTGAAGCTGGACCCAGTCAAAACAGAATACAAAAAAGGCCTAGAGGAAGTTAAGGTTTACTTAATGGAAAAGCTGCAGTAGACCATAGCTGAGCATCCACCTGACAGCAGTAATGCTCCAGGGAAAGTGGGACAGTTTAGGGGCAAATCTATTTCCAAAACAAGGGGAAAAGGGAAAGGAATGTGGCCTACAGCAGAAACCACTGGTGTAGGCCTCCAGGGCCTCATTAACTAGTGAAATAATTATAGAGCTACCCACTGAAACAGAACCAAGATTCAAACTCAACCAGTCCAATCGAGTTAACGTAAATTTAAATGAGAGGGAGGTGCAGGATGCAAGTGGAGGCAACCTACAGGAAGCAAACCTCAGATTACCACGCACCAACATCCCAGTAATCAAATTTATAGAAATGCTGAATCCAGTTCCAGGATTATAGAACTTGGCAGAGAAGTATTATAATTTGGGACATGACACAGCCCAGGGAACAAGTCCCAAATTAGGCTATGGACCCAGGTTTGAATGAAGAGAGTGCAGAATGTTTTTGCCTTGTTGTCCCAATTTTTGTGTTGCTCTTTCATTGCATTTATAAATCCCTCATCGATTATGGTGGCTGGTTGCTCATCATCCCCTTGTACATCGTTTCTGAGTTATATGATATACTATGGGCCACAGCCAAATATCTGGCACTGCTGGCCGGCACCGCAGAAGATTATGTCTGCAATCCTATCCATTGCACATCCTATTATTACTGTATTTCTAGATGTGCTACTAACTCCACCTCTTCTGACATTTCTTGCTTGTATGTGCCACTCTTTTTTATTTGATGAGTCTCCCCAATGAGTCTTTCTTATTGTGCCCTCAGAAAGCTAGAGCTTCAAACATGAGCCGTTCTGGTCTGGTCAAATCTGCTGTAAGCTTTTCTCTCCCTTCAATTAATCACACAGATTTTCTCTTCCACTATTTGCTCAGTATGTCTCTTCAGGCATTACATTTGACAATGTAGGATATCCAGTACAGAAGCAATGTACTTGACTCAAGTACTTAAAATTCTTCCCATTCTTTCCTCATCTAACTCTACCAGCCTAATTCTATCTCTCACTTATCCAGCCTCTCCTTAAATGTATCAATACTATTCACACCAACCACTCCCTATAATCATGACGTTCCAAGTTCTCAATAGCCTCTGGGCTTACAAGGTTTTTTTCTTATTTCCCTGTTTGATTTTTTTTTTATTCATTCATGGGATAAGGGCATCACTGGCTAGGCAGCATTTATTGCCCATCCCTAATTGCCCAGAGGGCAGTTAAAAGTCAACCATATTGCTGTGGTCTGGAGTCACATGTAGGCCAGACCAGGTAAGGATGGCAGTTTCCCTCCCTAAAGGACATTAGTGAACCAGATGGGTTTTTCCAACAATCGACAATGGATTCATAGTCATTATTAGACCCTTAATTTCAGATATTTATTGAATTCAAATTCCACCATCCGCCATGGTCCCCAGAACATCATCTGGGTCTCTGGATTAACAGACCAGCGATAATACCTGTAGGTCATCACCTCCCCGGGAAATATCATTTCTCATGATATTTTTATATTGATGGCCTAATTCTAGTCTTTCCAGCAAATGAAAAAACAAAAGTTCCCAGGAAAAGAAAGCAACTGTGAAAGACAGTTCTAGGATTTCCGGAGTCAATTTTATTTTATTTACACATGGGATACGGGCATCACTGGCTGGGTCAGCATTTATTACCTGTCCCTAGTTGCCCTTGAGAAGGTGGTGGTGAGCTGCTTCTTGAACTACTGCAGTCTATGTGCAATAGGTGGAACCACATTGCCCTTAAGGAGGGAATTTGAGAATTTTGACCCAGAGACAGTGAAGGAACAGCAATATATTTCCAAGTCAGGATGGTGAGTGACTTTGAGGGGAATTGCAAGTAGTCATATTCCCTTTTATGCGCTGCTCTTGACCTTCTGGATAGAATGGTCATGGGTTTGGAAAGTGCAGTCTAAGGATTTTTGGTGAATTTCTGCAGTGCATCTTGTAGATAGTACACCTTGCTGCTACTGAGCATCTGTGGCAGAGGGAGTGGATACTTGTGCTTGTGGTGCCAGTCAAATGGCTGCTTTGTCCTGGATGGTGTTAAGCTTCTTGAGTTTTGTTGGAGCTGCAGACACCCAGGCGTGTAGGGAGTATTCCATCACACTCCTAACTTATGGCTTGTAGATGAAGGCGAGACTTTGGGGAGTCAGGAGGTGAGTTATTCACTGCAAGATTCCTGTCCTCTGACCTGCTCTTGTAGCCACAGTATTTATATAACTATATAAGTTATATTCGCTCTTGCTGGAAATGGACATTGACTGGCATTTGTGCAGTGTGAATGTTATTTGCCATTTTATAGCCCAAACCTAGACATTGTCCAGGTCGTACTGCATTTGGACATGGTCTGCTTCAGTATCTGAGGAGTAACGAATGGTGGTGATCATTGTACAGTCATCAGTGAATATCCTCGTTTCTGACCTTATATTGGCAGGCAGATCATTAATGAAGCAGATGAAGATGGCTGGGGCAAGGACACTATCATGAGGAACTCCTGCAGAGATGTCCTGGAGCCGTGATGACTGATCTCCAATCATCATTACCATCTTCCTTTATGCCAAGTATGACTCCAACCAGTGGAGAGATTTTCCCTGATACCCACTGGTTCCAGTTTTGCTGGAGCTCCTTAATACCACACTCAATTGCATCATCTGATTTTAATACCTGAGATATTCATGGACTAAAGTAACTTTTAATATGGACAAATCCTGAACTCAAATTTTTTCTATGGTCACTTGACCACAGATTGAGACAAAGTTAATGAAACCTGTGAGGTATACAAAGTTTGTCTGTATTGAAATGACCATTTCATCCAAAGCCAGTGAAACCAGACAATTAAATCAGAGTGAAGAAATTTGCATCTTGTTTAATTCACATGTGTATGATATTTTCACAAATTGGGAAATGAAGGGTTTACCTTTAGTTAGCAAGCTTGAAAAAATAATAAGCAAACCCAGGAAGATATAGTTGGACCTACATCAACAGGGGTTGCAAAGCAGAGACAAGGAAAAATGGATTGCAAGAACTGGAAGACACTTTCTATCTCTCTCTCTCTCTCTCTGCCTGCCTGTCTTGTCGCAAGTCAGTGCTGGTGAAAAAAATCGATTTGAAGCAGTAACCATTCATTGACATCTTGAGGATATCTGCAATCTTTGCCATGGCTGAATGAACAGGAAATAGTGAGACAGTCAGGATTTAGGTTATTCTCACAACTCAAAGATTCTAAGAACTTTATACAGCATTTACCTTTACCTTCATGTCTGTACAGACACCTCCCCCTGCCCACCTTTTTAAACTTATCACCTCTGTTTGTATGGGCATTTAATGTTGTCATTTTTTTTCAGGGTAATAGGTAATAAAACTCCTCTTCTCACTTGAGAAAATCTTGTAATATAGCTCTTTAATCTTGCTCTGGTTAATTACATTCTACTTGAAGTGTGTTATCTGTGTGCTAGAACCTAAGTAAAAATACTTGTTTTATCAAACATAGAGGGAGCTAAAGAAGAGAAGAGCCCATCACGCCTTCTCACCTTGTTGTAACATGAGGTACCAGGCTGTCAGTAGGTACAAATCCTGGAACTCTCTCCTTTACAGCAAAATAGATTGCAGCGCTTTAAGAAGGCAGCTCACCACTACCTTCTCAAGGGTAACTAGGGATGGACAGTAAATGCTGACCCAGCCAGTGTTGTCTACATTCCATGAGTGAATTATATTAAATAAACTTTCAGGAGCTAAGAGTCACTTCGGATTGATTCTAGGAAAATTGAATGTTTGTGTAAAGAACATTGTAAAGCATATCCATGAAGTCTTTTTTGGTTTGGACTACAAAAAAAGGGAATATTCTGCTCTGTAGTTTAAGAATAGGTTTCTGACAAAGATGCTGTTAATGATACTTTTAGTTATTTGATATAATCTACGTCATAGAAGGTTAAATTATGATGTATCATTATTTCAGCTTTTACCTGGAAACACAAATTTATTCCGAAAAGTTATTGATCTTTCTCCAAGGGGATTATAACATTCACTTTAAATTCCTAGCAGAAGCGAACAAGTTTCTACTCATTAGTTCAGCTCCCAATCATACAATCTTTAATAACTACCTGCTTGGTGACCAGCACTGACCGCCAGTCAATCATTAGATAGCACCCAACTAACTTGTAATAACTTTTTTTTTTAGTATCACTTGCCACCCATCTTAATGGTGCTTTTTTCCTTCATGAAAATGCTGGCTAGTAGTTTATGTCCTGAAGTGTTTGACTTCTGTTTGATGCCACTTACTAGTTGAGACTAAGAGGACACAAATTTTTTAATAAAGTTTAAATTTGTCTTCAACAAAAGACACAAGTTCCGTGTAACTTATTTACAACTAAATTCCCGACTTTCCCATTTATGTGCACTCTCAACAAATTCCCATTTCAGAAGTCCTCACTTTCATCTTATTGCCATACCATTTTATTCCATGATATGCTCTTTGACTACTTGGGAAAACATGGCAGGATTACCATCAACTGTGGAACTTTACCATCCCTAAGAGAGGAGGATGAAAAGATACAAACTTATTTTGTATTTTATGCTTCAATTGATTGTGAAAGCCACTCTGCCATTGTCATTACCTGCTCGTGTATAGCTAGTTATGACAACAAGGGTAATTGATATTCTGACAGATTGTTAATGCTCCAATGGTACCAATTCTTTAATTTTACACTTTAAATTCTTTTTTGAAGCCCATATCCACAATAGCCAGGAAGCAAAGGAGTATGATTAATGCATGTTACTCTTTGACTGACCTTTTGTGGCTATCACTCCATGTTCAACCTGGTAGACACTGTGATTTAAACCTGCATCAATTCATATGGGTGAAAGCAAAATACTGCGGATGCTGGAAATCTGAAACAACATGGAAAATGGAGGAGAAACTCAGCAGATCCTGCAGCATACATAGAGAGAGAAACTGATTAACATTTCCTGTACAATATGTCTCTTCTTCAAAACAGCTCATATGGGCCTGGATTTAGGGGTTGGCAGCGAGGGGATGGAGTTTGTTGACAAACTACTGTTCACAAACTTTCTCCAGGCTTTTCAGTGGAGACTTGGTGTCAACAGGTAATTGATCCAGTACAACACCCTCTACAGAGAATATCCGGCATCTGTGAGCAGGGCAAGCTACAGAATAGTACTTCAAACAAGCAGATTGAAGAACCCTTATTGAACGAGACAAAACCACACAAAAAGGAAGTTGAAATTACATTTAAAACCTCTACAGCAAGTGAAAGAAGGAAATGTGGGACTAAGAGTGAGAAAAGAGACAGGAAAAATAAAAAGAATTAAAAATCTCCAAATTAATGAAATTCTGAGAAAATAACATTTCTTTTTGTATAAGTAAATTTTCAAGGTTAGATATGTTGTTTGTCAGCAATTATAACTGATCATAATCACTTGTTTTTCAATGTAGCAGACCTGGCCTTTTCTGTGAAACTTACACTTACATTTATCTCAAAACCAAAACTTGAATTTTTCCAGCCCTGAAGAGTCATTTGAGAAGTATAGCAAAATTGAAAAAAAGCTTCTTAAAATGAGAAGAAACAGGCTGATTTTGCACCCAAGGCTTGAATGCCAAGATGAGAGTCTCACTAGTGAACAGTGAGGGGCCTATTTGCATGCATTATCATCTATTATTTTCTATTCTTGCCTCATTTATAAGCAGAGATAACGAGGTGTAGAGCTGGAGGAACACAGCAGGCCAAGCAGCATCAGAGGAGCAGGAAAGCTGACGTTTCGGGTCTGGACCCTTTATAAGCAGATTGTTTTTCTCCCACGTGGTGGAGAGAAACTAGACATGACAATTCCTGAGATGAAAGTTAGACTGGGTACCTGGCAACCCCATCCCACCGCTAGCTGTTCTAGGGCCCTTCTTTGGCCAGCAGTCCCCAATATCTCAGGGCGTACTCCATGGGTAGTGACTACCTGCAGACATTACCACACACCCCGCCCCCAACCCTGATAATGGAGGTTGGCAGTGGACGCATTCCAACCTCACTGCACCATCAAAGAACATTTCCAACTCGCTAAGAAAACAGATGTCCACTTCAAAGCAACATGACACCTTGGGTTGTAAAGCTGTTGCCCAGGCCACTTTGGATGCAGGTGGCTTGGACAAGGTCAGTGGGGCACTTGGGGCAGTCATGGTTCTGTGTCATTACAGCCCAGGGAGTGGGTCAGCCCTACAGATCCAGTGCAACCAGATGGAGGATTACAGAGATCAATCAGAGGTCCGGTCACAATTAGTTGGGGCTGTCCTTCCACATTGGCCATGGTCTGTTCTGAAGGGAATGCTACTCTTTCCCTAACAACCAGCATAGCTGCTTTGTGAGAGGGAAAGAGTAGCACTGACTTAGTCAGGTTTAAAAAAGTGTCTGACCTAAGGACATGTAGCCTGTATGCTTGTTTCGTGTAGCTACAGTTACAATGACAGTTAATTAGACAGGTGGAAAATCTAATGTGGCAATACATTTACAAATGTTTGTAATGAAATGTGACTCAGGCCACTTTTGCACTCTCAGACCTTCTCTGTTTTGTTTCTCTCCCACTACTTGTGCTGTGAGATGTTATTTGTGGCTGGCAGTGATTGACTTGGTGCTCAGCCGAGACAGAAATCAGTGCCAGTGGTGGAAACTGGGGCAGATTATGTGCATTCATAATGAGGTGAGCGGCAGAGAAATTCGTGAGATTACTCAAAACTCTCGATGAAACTCTCTGAAATTGACAATAGCTGCTGTTTGGTAAAATTTAGCTGAAGTTTCTTGGCAAGGCACTGTTAATTCACAGCCTGCAGGGGAGCAGGCTAACTTGCAAAACAACTTTTGGTTTCCATGTGCTTTGGAGGCTGCTGTTGTATTTATTCTGTACTAATGGGGAAGGCAGTTTGCATCATTGCTGTTCTCATTGCAAAATCAGGCCTTTAGACCTTGCTTTAGCTCATCAGTTGCTGACCATGTCTGTCTTAGGCCTAGACTTCACAATTTCAATGCTCTCCTGGATGGCTTTCCATCCCCCTTAAACTTGAATTCATCCAATACTCTGCTGCCAGTAACCAAACACCTATCAAATCATGTTCATGTGTCATCCCTTGTGCTTATTGACTACAATTGTTCCCCTGGTCTGGTAACATCCCAATTTTAAAATTCACCTCTTTATATTCAAATTTCTCCATGATTTTGCCCCATCCTGTCTGGGTCTCCTCCATCTTTTTATTCCTCTTGGCTCTCTGTATTCCTTAAATTATGGCTTCTTGCACATCCTTCCTTAGACCTCTCTACCTGCCTCTCCTTTAAGACACCAAATGCTTGGTTGAAAAGGTAGGTTTTAGTCACCTGTACTGACATCCCCTTATGTAACTTGGTGTCAAATCAAGTTCAAGTTGTTTTTTGTGTATAATTGTGTTCTTTCTTTTATTGAACAAATAAATTAAAACTGTTGGAATGATTCTCATCTCCACAAACACTTTTAAATAATTTTATCTCCATCTTTAAGATATACTGTGTCATTTTGTGTGTTTCCCACATCAGTATAGATGTGCAGCTACTTAAAACTTTCATCTGTTGGTGACTGGCCACTAGGAGGTGTGTGAGGTAAGACTAGTTTTCCTTTTATTTTTCCTTTCTGCAGCAACACCTCCCAAATTGTCTGACCAGGATTGCAAACTTGCAATGTGTCAGCTTGCATCATAACAGTTGGTAGCATACTAATAGAGTATCATACAACCAAAGTATCTTACGTGAGTTTTTTTTAAACTAGGAATTGGTAGATGAAGTTGCCAAAACTTCATGCACTAAACATGGTGACCTAAACTGATGAGCCACACACCATAACTGTAACATTTAGCAACAAGACCAACATTATGCAGTCATACTCCTGGCATAACTAACCAAAAACAAAACTTTCATAAAATTGGAATACAACTTTACATGTAGAATCAAAAAGTCAATCTCTAAACTAACCTCTGGGGCAGTTACATGTGATGACCTTATTGTTTATTGATGATTAACTTGTTATATTTTAAGATGATCTAATGAGATAGATCTATTTCATTTTTGGTTTGCCTCCTCCACTAATGATCATTCAAGTGTACAGTATTGATGTGCTTTGGTTCTTGAACAAATTAAGGATATGCTTATTAAACAGCTAAGAACACTAAAGTCTGAAAATCAGATTATATTCAATTGAGAAATGAGTAGTTGAAAGATAATTAACTGAGAGCATTCTGTTCTCAGAATGATGTCAGAGAATCTGTACAGTGCAGAAAGAGGCCATTCAGCTCATCAAGTTTGCACTGGCTCTCTTAAGAGCATCCCACTCAGACCCACACCACCCCAATCCTATCCCCAATTTACCTTGGCCAATTCACCTAGCTTGCATATTCCTGGACGCTATGGGGCAATTTAGTATGGACAATCCACCTAACTTACACATCTTCGGATTGTGGGAGGAAACCAAAGCACCCTGCAGAAACCCACACAGACACGGGGAGAACACAGATAGTCACCCAAGGCTGGAACTGAACCCGAACATCCCTAGTCTTGTAAGAGTGGTTAGGAATGTAGAAAGTTAGTACAGTTGACCAGAAGCTTTCTTGAAGAGGTGGGTTTGAAGGAACTAAAGCAGGAGAGCTAGGGAACTGCAGAAATTTAGGGTCTGAATTCCTGATTGTAGCACCTATGTAGCTGAAATCATGGTCATTTTTTAATAATGCATTGTCAATAGTATCAGTTTAGCCTGTCACCAGGTTTCTATTAGGGCAAGTGTCCTGCATTTGACCAGTCACACATCCACGTATGTTTGTACCTGTTTCTGAAAGGAGGAATAATGTTCCTCGCAATCATCAGAAAAATTAAGTTATCTTATAGTTTTGTTAAAGGGGCAACTTTCCCCTCCCTTTGCCAGTACTTACAGGAATCTTTGATTAACATCCATTGGGATGAATAACTTTACAGCGTCAGATGGCTTTTTAAACTACAAAAACTTGAATAGCATGAAAACAATTACCAAATCTACAGGAATAACTGATTACAGTATATTGCTTAGCCTATATAAGTCAGTTGGCCCATATGCTGACACTCAAGTTCATTCTTTAAACTCCTTGCTTTACTGACATTATGGATAAGAAGTATGGCACAATGGACTAACTTCTGAAACTGAACTAATTTAATTATTCCAGAGAGATACAATCTGAAAAGAAAATGCACACAAACATCATTTACAAATTCAAACTCAAAAAAATCAGAGCAACATAGTTTCTGAGCTTTCTTAATAATCCAGAGCCCAGGTCATATTTTTAAATAATTAACATATTGCCTCACATCTGTTACATAATGAAGAAAAGCTTTGGGTAAATAAACACAGATAAAACTTACGGATTTTTAAAAATCTAATTACACGTTAGTGCAACTTTTAAAATAATTTCTGCTATTTTGGTGTAGGTTTGTGTGCTGATTTGTCTGGGCATCTTATTGCATGCTTCACTTTTCTTGAAAACTTAAATTTTGTCACTTCATGAAATCAATGATCTGTTCCATTAATATTATGTAAAACTGTAATTTATGCATTATGTAATAAAGGATTTATTTCCAGTAAAATAACAGCTTTCGGCTATAGGAACAGATCGTATTTATAATTGGTCATCTCTTACAGGCAAAACACACACTGACATCAGATAAATACTGTAGGCAGTCTTTTCTAGATTTAACAAAGGTGGCCAGGGATTCCCGTTAATATTTGCCATAATCCAACGGCAGCCCACATGTAAATCTATAGAGTCAGTGGATGGCTTCTCTTGAAAGGGTCAACTCGAAGGCAAAAACCCAACAGTTATTTTTATGTTGATAATGCCGCCTCAGAAATGTACAAAGAAGCCTACAAAGAGGAGGATTATGGAAATTTGAAGCAATGCGCTTATATTAATAATAACAGGTTATTAATTAACGATTCCAAACGAAGACCGAGCCTAGCAAACGGGAAAGGTGGCAACCTAACGCAACAATGAAGTCACCAGAGATTGTAATTTTTTTTAAATGTGAGGGGTTAAGCCGAACCTTGAAACGAAAATTGACTATTTTGTTTGCAATCCAGGCCTTTTTTTTTGCCCGGGGAATTGCAGGAGGGTGTGACAAATATTCTCATTCTCGTTAAAACAGGAGGCCAGAGTCTCAACATCTGCTTCCTCTGCTGTGAGACTGTGGCTCTCAGTAGTAAATTACAGCGGCGTAAAAATAGAACAGGCAGACTAGACTGGCACTTATTACAGCAGTTCTAATAGATTCACAAACCGAGCCTACTCTCTCAGATTGTGTTTCTGCATGTCTAATCCGATTGGTTTTAGAAAGATAGATATCAAACAGCGGCCGTTTTTAATGTAATAGTTTACATTCGCCATATTTCACAAAAACGTTTACAAAAAATAAGTCAGAAGGTGAAGCAAATGAGGTTGGATTCACGGGATTGAGGGTATGAATTGTCAAAGGGGGGAGCAGTTGAACACCTACTGCTCTTTCCCTTTAGAGAACATTGATCTGGGCAGGCTACTAAACACACCCCGGGTGACGTGGAATCATTTGGAAGCGACTTAGAGGCGTTGCCAAAAATTGTATCATTTTTCTTTGGAGCCCAATGTAAGTTTAAGGCCCGTGGTAAGAGTACGGCAAAGCTGCAATTGATACAAGTTTAAAGCTCCTTGAGCCGGGCCTGTCGGTGTCTGCTCAGTGCCTCTGCCTGATTTGGCATTTTAAATACATCCCGATTTTAATCCGGGCTGCCACAATCATTAGAACATCGCCGTCATCTACAAACATGGCATCCAAGATCACTTCACCATTTACCCCAGGCTCAAAACACACAGGGAAAGAGTTATTCGGGTTTTTCTTTTAAAATGTATTCTTCAGAAAAGCCTGGGGTATTTCAATCAGTGTTTAACATCTCCCCTGGAATACAGCATACTAAAGGAAAGCCAAGAATAAGAGATGGGAGATTCTACCGGGCTCTTTCTTTTCGAAACCATGTACTGTACCCAGCTCTCGAATACATGCACAAAAATAGTGATCATCTCAATTTGAAAACACCTTTGTATATTCCACAAAACGTGCTTTTCTCTGACGGGGAACAGCGACAGTTTCTTGTCTGTTTTGTCGCCAGTGTATCGGATGAACACATTAGAGCCACAAAATGATTGCAGTCTGGTTGGGTTAGGGTTGCTTAGTGCTAAAACCGCAATGATTAGGATCAAACCACATTTGTAAACTATCCTCTCCCATTGAGAGAGAGAGAGAGCAGGGGTCGGAAGAATGGTCAGATTTTGTAATGAATTCAGTCTGGGGCTGGCATGTTGAAACCGCTGGCTCCAGAAGAGGTTGCCAGGGGCCAGCTGGAGTGGGAATTCCTGTGGGATATCAGGCTGTAGTGCTGTGGACGGGGACTGCACCTGCGTGCTGCTATTCACCACATGATGGATGGAGCGGAGAGCACTGATTCAGCAGGCACGTCACCGCCTTCCAATAGATATTGTTCCACGCAGACCGCCCAAAACTGCTTTAACCCAGCACACAAATCCCAGCAACTGACTGGAATACTAGGGCTTTAATATCTCTACTGCTGCTGCGTGTGGAGCCAAAAAGCACACTGATTCCATCTCCAGAGAGCTAGCCTGTCTAGGATAAAGCAGCTCCCACTGAGCCTGCCGCTTCCCTCTGGGTGACCAACAGTTCAAGGCTTTCTGACATTGTTTAAACATTTACAGTGGAAGCCTGGTTTGTGTTTGTGTGTGAACATCCAGTGATCCGAAAGCTGCATTCGCTACCCTGTTGATCCCACAGCAGCTACCCCCGCCCCCAGCAAAAAAAAACCACAGTACAAGCAACAGCACAGCAGCTTGCTACTGTCCGCGGACAGGCAAACCGTCACCGTTTACACGCTGTTTTTCAACCGCAGCCTTTTAAATGCAGTGGCGGATTTAACGCAGCCTTTCACTTCCAGGAGATAAAGCCAGCTCCATCCAAAGTGAGGGTTCATTTAACACCGAGGCAGGCCACAAATCACATTTCTGTTACAGCCCAAAACGTTGCTGTCCTCACTAATCAGATTTATATCACGTGTCTCCAGGTGACTACCTAACCATCCATGAATCATCCTGCATTAGAAAGCACGTTTACAACAATAAATGTGAAGGCATTTGCAGAATTTATTATCTGTCGGAGATAGTGTTTTACACCAATAATGTTAACGTGTTATTCTGCTTGGTTCAGAATGATGGGCTGCATCGGAATCCTCTCGTTTATTATATTTTAATGTTTGCAAATATATAAAACGAATGCGTAATCTATGAGATGCAACGTCTGGCTCACGCGTATATTTCCAGTCACTAAAGACGGGCAATGCCCCCAATTTAAACCGGTTCCAGGGCTACAGATAAATATCTTGTGGCGCCTGCTGGGAGCTGGCAGGAGTGAGTTATACCGAAAGTCAGTGTACAATCTGATTTGGGCCAGTCCTTGTGGCATAGTTATGTAGTCCTGTAAAAAAATAAATCCTTTATTGTGCTGAAGAGTGAGCAAGGCGTTAACTGAACCTGTTTCAACATCTGGGATTGGTGGTGTGTATGGTGGAGAGAGGGTGGATTTCCTTCATAATTCCATTAATATAATTTAAACACTGGCTTTGTTTCTCATCCTAATGAGCGCAAGATGGAAAGTGTTACTTATCATTTGGCCTCAAGGTGAGATGTGAACACCAATACAATGTGACCGAAGAATTTCCACTGGCTCATCATTTCTGCCGAAGTAAACTTCAGTTTACATTGCACCTTCAGAGTACGAACGGCTGTGTCCTCCCTATTTACAGCAGCCTGCTTTCGGATCAAACACAGTCCCGTGGGTGCTCTCCGTTTGCTTGCTAGTGTATAGTATCCGCTAGCGCTGCATATTTTAATATTTTGGCAGAAAGACGTCCAGCAGCCTCGTTTCATTCTCGTCTCGAATTTACATTCTTCCCATTTCTTTTATTTTGTTCTGTGCAACGTGATGCCCCAGATTAATTGCTTCTGTTACATATGTAAATAGCCCTTGGCACTGAAGTAGCAATTACTGAAAGATCTTGGTTTTGCGGAAAATGAAATCACATTTATATTTTGAAATTGATATTTCACCGTTTTATGCCGCCTATTCCAACGTTATTAATGATTCCCCACGCTATACAATTCCCTTACACCTATTTGTTACTTCACAGTAGGATTTATATTTTAATGTTAAGGAAATGTCCTCAATTTCATTAATTTAAAGGGAAAACATTTTTAGGTAATCTTTAAAGACATCCACCCCAATTTACTGCCCCATGTCACACATCATTCCTGGTCGAAGGATTTCCTTCCAGTCCTTTGTGCCCTTTCATAAACCACCACTAGGCGTGGCTCTCCCACTACATTCCTTCCTTAGAGCTGCCAAATGCCTGCTTTCCACACGGCAACTCCCTCTAATGGTCACCCTCTGCTTAGATGTTCGGAATTCAAACAGGAGCTGTTGCTGGGGACAATGTTTGAGCTGGGGTGGGGGAAGTTTCATATTCATGGATCTTGTAGAAACCTCGCTCTACAAACTCTTCTGAAATGTTTCCAATATTTCAACAAAATCATTCCGTGTATGTGGGTTTTGCTGGCCAGGCCAGCATTTATCGTCCACCCTTCATTGCACTTGAGAAGGTAGGGTGAACTTCTTGAACCACTGTAGTCCTGGCATCTATATACACTGACAGTGCTGTTAGGGAGGGAGTTCTAGGATAGTAACCCAATGACAGTGAAGGAAAAGTGACATATTTGTAACTTAGGATGGTGAGTGGCTTAGAAGGGAACTTGCAGGTGGTGGTACTCCATGCATCTGCTGCCCTTGTCATCCTAGCTGATAGAGGTCATGGGTTTGGAAAGTGTTGACTTAGGAATGTTGGTAATTTCTGCAATATGAGTATGTTGAATAACTGAAATTCCAGGAATTATTGAATAGTCACTTTGACCTCCATAATCATGAAGTGCTTCAAGAGGCTGGTCATTGACCACATCAACTCCAGTCTCCCAACCTGCCTCGATCCCCTGCAATTTGCCTACCAGTGAAACAGGTCCACAGTGAATGCCATTTCTCTAGCCTTATACTCAACCCTGGCACATCTGGATAACCTATGTCAGGTTCCTACTCATCGACTACAGCTCCACATTCAACACCGTATCCCCACCAGACTAATCTCAAAACTCCAGGACCCAGGTCTCGGCTCTGCCCTCTGCAACTAGATCCTCTGCTTCCTGATCCACAGACTGCAATCAGTAAAGAAAGACAACAGCACGTCCTCCTTGCTAATCCTCAACCCAGGTGCACCACAAGGATGCGTTCTCAGTCCCCACATGTTACTCCCTATACACCCACGACTCGTAGCCAAATTCTGTATGAATGCCATCTACAAGTTTGCTGACGACACTGCTGAGGTAGGATGGATTTTAAATAACAATGAGTCAGAATACAGGAAGGAGATAGAGTGCTTGGTGTTGTGGTGCAATGGTCACAATCTATCTCTCAGTGTTGGCAAAACAAAAGAACTGATCATTGACATCAGGTAGAAAGGAGGAAGACGTACCCCTAACTAGGGTGTGGTGGAGAGGGTTGAGAGTGTCAAGTTCCTAGGAGTGACGATAACCAATAATCCGTCTTGGACATCTCACGTAGATGAGACGGTCAAGGAGGCACAACATCTCTTCTTCCTCAGGCAGCTTAGGAAATTCAGCATGTCCATAAGGACCCTCACCAACTTTTACATGCGCCATAGAAAGCATTCTATCTGGGCACAAAACAGTCTGGTCCAGCAACTGCTCTGCCCAGGACCATAAGAAACTACACAAAGTTGTGGGCACAGCCCAGACCATCACGGAATCCAACCTCCCACCCATGGACTCCATTTACACTTCACGTTGCCGCAGAAAGGCTATTAACATGATCCAGAAAAGATCCCTCCCACCCCGGTAGTGCTGTCTTCCAACCTCCTCCGTCAGGCAAAAGATACAGAAGTTTGAACACATGGACCAACAGGTTCAATAACCTGCTGTTATTAGACTGCTGAATGGACCTCTGTAACTTCAAATAATTGTTGATCTTGCTAATATTGATCTTGCTTTGCGCGCCTCCTGTGCAGCCATAACCTTGTATGCCTCACTCTGTCTAAGCACCCTGTGATCTCTATGTCCTTGTTTGCTATGATCTGCCTGTACTGCTCGCAAAACAAAGCTTTTCACTGTACTGAGGTACATGTGACTACAATAAATCAAATCAAATGGAAGAATAAATCTCCCCTCTCCTGTTTCAGAAATGGCACCTTATTGGTAAGATTCCCAACTTTTGTTGGACATTTTATTGGAGGTTTTTTTTTCAAATGAGATCCCACATTCATGGGCTTTGATTAGTAAATGACTTTTACCCCCATCTCCTGTACTTTAATAAATTAAAGTGTTTAAGGTGATTTTAAAATTACACAATTTGTTTTACTTCCTCCATTATATTTTTATTTGGCCTTTTAAAGGTTACCAATCCTGCCAGAGATTTAGCATTAATAATTTGCTTATGTACAGTACCTTTTAATATGAAAAATGTTCTCAGGGATTGTACACATACAAGGAAATTGAGTCAAAGGAGGAAATATTAGCAGAAATGACCCAATGTTTGGTCAAAGAGCTAGTTTTGAAGGAGGAGAGGGAAATATCGAAGTTTAGTGATGGAATACTACAGTGTCGGATGGCTGAAGACACAGATGCCAGTTTTGGGGCAAAAAAAAAGGTGTATACATATTGCCAGTAAGATGAATGGAGATTTCAAGGAGTTGTGTAATGCTGGAGGTGGTGGTAGAAACTGGGAAAGGTGAGAAGCAGAGCAATTTAAACTTGAGGATGAGAGTTTTAAACTTGCTGGGAACTGGAAGCCAATGTAGATCAGCAAGGACAGAGTTGAATAAACAAAACCAGATGCAGCATGGAAAATGGGGAGATGCATTTGGATGTGATAAATCTAACAGATTTGAAGGCTGAGAGTCTGGAGTGATACCGTAACAGATGGCAGAGGGAATGGAAGCAAATTATATTAGAGATTGAAGGAGGCAAAGGTTAGATTTGGCTCATGAGAGAACTGTCTTACTGTTTATCCCTGTTATATACCAAGAAATTCAGGTTACAATGTAGTCATGGAGTCAGATTGTTGAACTAAATATTTCAGTATGCTTGAAATAATTTAACAATAATCATCCTGGAGAAATGGCAACTATTTCAGAACTAAGCCTTTCTTGCAAAGCATTGGTCACAACGCAGTCTCTTCCTTCACATTAAGTAATGGCAACGGGAGAATTAGTGATGAAGAGAAATTACCGAAGGGCAGATAAAAAGGAATACAGCACCAAAATGAACTAGAATCCAAAATGGTGGGCATGTTGTATGAAAGGCTTGTAGAGTGTCTGGTGAATGTTAAGGACTAAGTAAAATGGTACATTGAACTCTGAAACAAAAAATATCATAAATAGACATTTGGGTCCTAAATTAGATACTTTAGTTGAATTTGACAAATGACTTCAGAGAAATACATCTTTCCATCACTCCATTGAATTTGCTACAAAACCGAATATTCAGTTAGAGCTCCAATGGAATTTTTCTGATATATTGTAGTAGGCACCAAACATACATTGAATTATTTACCCAAAAATACGCTTGCATTCCAATAGTAGAATACAATTTTTGGTAATGGAGGCCCGGATGCGAGTATCCTTTTAAAAGTATTTACTTCTGTATTTGACAGGTGAGTGGATACATGTCCTTATGATATTACATGGAGTCATACAAACCAGGAAATTTCCCAGTTTAATTCCTGCAGTTGATGATGCAGCTGGGATGACAATGAGGTGCATTACATTAGGTCTCAGCTTCCTTCTCAGTTTGAGACAGAAACACAATTATTCTGGATTTCTAGATCTGATTACAATGACATTGATTGGCTTACGCTGAAAATTTTATCAGTTTGCAATTGCTAACAGTTGAAGTCAATATTAAGTTCAGCCTTTTATAGTTGATTAGTGACAGCAGTCACTCACATTTACAAAGACAATTCTTGTTCTTCACTTGAGGTGAGGGGGACCATATTCATCCCTTGGGAGTGTTTGATAGGGTTCAGGTGGGTAAGTAGGTGACCATGATGGTCAGTGTGTGCCCCGAAATTTGTGTTCCATCTACGACCAATTACTACAGGTATTTGAGTTTTGGACAAGATGATGACTTGGAATTCGCTCTCCTTGTATTTTCTGTCAACTTCTCATGTGAGCTTGCTTCTGAAGGAGGCTGCACTGCTCTTCTTTACTTGCACCAGTTACAGTCATTTAGGACAAGCTTCTCCTAACATTCAAAGTTGATATCTAAATTCCCAAGTGAAACCTTCAGTGTGTCTTCATAGCAATGCTTTTGACCACGAAGAGAGCACATCTCAGGCTTCATGTTTCTGTTGAAGATTTGATTTGGTAACCAAGTATCAGGTATTGTGTTTATGTGACCAGCCCAATTTAGTTGTGCTGGCCTCAGTGTGTTGTAGAAGCTTGGCTTGCCAACTCAAGGGAGCCCCTCAATATTTGGTATATTGTGCTGCCATCTGATGTTTAGAAGCTTCCAAAGGCAACTCAAGTAAAAGTGGTTGAGCTACTTGGCATGATTCTAATACAAAATCCCAAACCTGCATGATACAGCAGAGTGGGCAGGATTGTTGTTCTATAGTTTCTCACTTTGGTAGGCAGACATAATCCTCTTTGTTGTCAGACTGATGTTTGAAGTCTACCTTTATTTTCTTTGGTAACTTTGCATGTGTCTCCTTGTCACGACTAACTGCTCGAGAATGTGTGATGCTAAGATAAGTGAATGTATCTACTGCTGACAGGTACTGATCATGGACTGAAACATTGGATTTGAGATGGTGGATTCAAGGAGCAACTGGTACATTACTTCATTTTTTGTGTGTCATAAGGCCAAATTTGTTGCATGCATTAGAGAACAAGTAAATGGTACTTTGATTATCTCACTGTGAACTAGAAACTGGTACACCATCATTAGAAAACAATGAACCATGAAATACGCCCTTTAAAACTTTGGTCTTTGCCTGAAGTCATCTCAGGTTGAGTAGTTTTCCATTCTTGCACAATCTGATTTTGATATCATCAATTTGGAAGGTATCAGGGAGCATGATGGAGGAAAACATGCTAAAGAGGGTTGGCATTGTAACATCATCCTGTTTAGCTTCATTAATAGATGGGAATGGGTCAGAAGATTTAGCATAATCCAGGACACATGCAGTAGTGGAATTATTAAACCATTAAGATGAATTTCTCAGTGCAGCCAAATTTTACCATTACATACCAAAGGCCCTCATGGCCTCAGGTTTAAAGGTTTTGGTCAGGTCAAAGCTGTCATAGAGTTCCATGATCTGATCTTTGCATTTCTCCTGGAACTGTCCAACTTCAAATGCCACTTGAGTAGCTCCTTGACCCTTTCTGAAACAGCGCTACATCTCAGCAGCAGATTCTCATCAAGATATTGCATTGAGTAGTTCAGGAAGACGCTGTAGAAGATTTTGCTGGCAATAGAGAAGAATGAAATTCCTTTAAGATTATTGCAGGATTGGCAAGTTTCCACTTGAACATCTGAACAATGAGCCATCTTTGCATTCTTGCAGCATGGTTCCTTGCTCCCATAAGAATGAAAGAGTTTTCTAGGGAGATCATTGTTACCAATACCAATATCACTCTCAACAGATGAGATCTTTCATGACAGCAAAGGCCATATCAGCTTTGAACTGATCTACATTTCCCTGGAAGACCAAAGAATATGTGACCCGCACTTTGAGTTGACGCTTGTCAGGTAAGTGAATCCTGTTGAGGGCAGAATGCTGGAGGGACTTTTTTTTTCTGAGGTTTGGTGTCGTTTATTTGGGCATGTGTGTTTCATGTGCCAATGGCTGTCATCTTTACTTTCTTTTTGGAGATAGACTTACTGCTGTGTTGCTGACGTCCCTATCAGCTGTGTCCTGCTGACCAGGGAGGTGAGGCACATTATGTTTAGGTAACTTTTTCCAGCTCCTTCCCCAAACAATGGAGATGAGATCTTCTGAGGAAGGGTCACTGGACTCGAAATGTTAACTCTGATTTTTTTCTTCATAGATGCTGCCAGACCTGCTGATTTTCCAGAAACTCCTGTTTTTGTTGTTCTATGGAGATGAGCAGTTTAGACCTGAAGAGGGATGCTCAGTCACTCAGGGAATGATTGTTTCACTTCTGCTTCCATCCAATGAAAATTGATGCTACGTTGTAAGCCATCAGTGTGCATGTTCACAGTCCCCAGTGAATCCATGCCTGCTGCTGTTTTAGCCACTATAGGACTTGTGATAGATTGATGATTGATAAACATTTTTCAAATGTGAATTGGATTATAGTAAGGGAGAGTTGCACATCGCTAAACTGACTCTCTTTCCTGACATATCTCAGTCAGTGGCAAAATGAGTCCAGACAGTTCATAAAATTCCTACAGTGCAGAAAGAGGCTATTCAGCCCATCTTGTCTGCACCAGGTCCACCACCACTAGCCTATCCCTGTAACCCTGCATGGGTTTTTTTTAACCATGGCTAACTTCCCCATCCCTTGACATTATGGGGCAATTTTTAGCGTTACCAATCCAGCTAAACTGGACATTTTTAGACTGTGGTAGGACCAAACCATGCTCTTAGGAAGGGAATTCCAGGATTTTGACCCAATAACAGTAAAGGAATGGTGATATATTTCCAAGTCAGTATAGTGAGTGAATTGGAAAGGATCTTGCAAGTTGCGGTGTTCCAATGTATCTCCTGTCCTTGCCTTTCTAGATGGAAGTATTTGTGTGTTTGGAAGGTGTTGTGTAATGATATTTGGTGAATTTCTGTGGTGCATCTTGTAGGTGGTACATACTGCTGCTACTGAGTGTCAGTAGTGGAGGGAGTGGATGCTTGCGGATGTGGTGCCAATCAAGCAGGGTGCTTTGTCCTGCATGGTGTCAAGTTTCTTGATTGTTGGTGGAGCAGTACCCATCTAGGGAAGTAGGGAGTATTCTATCACACTCTTGACTTGCGCCTTGCAGGTGGTGAACAGGCTTTGGGAAGTCAGGAAGTGAGTTACTTGTCACAATATTCCTAGTCTGCATTCTGCTCTTGGAGCTGCTGTGTTTATGTAGCAAGTCCAGTTGAGTTTCTGGTCAGTGGTAACCTCTAGATTGTTGATAGTGGCAGATTCAGTGATGGTGACACTATTGAATGTCAAGGTGCAGTAGCTAGATTGTCTCTTATTGGAGATGGTCATAGCCTGGTTTTTTTTGGCATGAATATTACTTGCCACTTGTCAGCCCAAGCCTGAATATTGTCCAGATCTTGTTGCATTTGAACATGGACTACTTCAGTATCTGAGGATTCATGAGTAATGTTGAACATTGTGCAATCATCGGTGAACATCCCCACTTCTGACCTTATGATGGAAGGAAGGCCATTGATGAAACAACTGAAGATGGTTGGGCCTAGGACACTGCCCTGAGGAACTCCTGCAGAGATGTCCTGGAACTGAGATGACTGATCTTCAACAACCACAACCAACCTCCCATGTGCCAGATATGACTCCAATCAGTGGAAAGTCACTCTCTACCTCACCTCTGGAATTCAGCTCTTTTATCCATGTTTGAACCAAGGCTGTAATGTGATCAGGAGCTGAGTGGCCCTCGTAGAACCCAAACTGGGCGTCACTGAGCATGTTATTGCTGAGCAGGTACTGCTTGATAGCACTGTTGATTACACCTTCCTTCATTTTACTACTGATTGAGAGTAGACTGATAGGCAGTAATTGCCAGGTTGGATACATCCTGCTTTTTGTGTCCAGGATACACTGAGCAATTTCGCACATTGTTGGGTAGACGCCAGCGTTTTAACTGTACTGGAAGAGCTTAGGTTGGGGAGCAGCATGTTCTGGATTATAAATCTTCAATACTATTGTCAGAATGTTGTCAGGGCCCATAGACTTTGAATTATCCAGAGCTTCCAATCATTTCTTGACATCAAGTGGAGTGAATCAAATTGGCTAAAGACTGATATGTGTAAAGCTGGGGAGCATTGGAGGAGGCTGAGATGGATCATCCACTCAGCACTTCTGGCTGAAGATTGCTGCGAATGCTTCAGCCTTATCTTTTGCACTGATGTACTGGGCTCTTCCATCATCGAGGATGGGGATATTTGTAGAGCCTCTTTCTCGACTGAGTTGATTAATGTCCACCACATTCACGACTGGATATGGCAGGACTGCAAAACTTGGATCTGATCCGTTGGTTGTGGGATCACTTAGCTCTGTCTATCTTTTGCTGCTTATGCTTTTTGGCAGGCAAGTAGTCTTGATTTGAGCTTTACCAGGTTAACACCTCATCCTCAGGTATGCCTCGTGCTGCTCCTTGCATGCCCTCTTGCATTCTCCATTGAACCAGGGTTGATCCCCTGGCTTGATGGTAATGGCTGAGTGGGGAATATGCTGGGCCATGAGGTTACAGATTGTGCTGGAGTACAATTCTGCTGCTGTTGATGGACAGCGCCTCATTGATGTCCAGTCTTGAGTTGCTAGATCTGTTTGAAGTCTGTCCTATTTAGCACGGTGATACTGCTACACAACACAATGGAGTTATTTTCAATGTGAAGGCGGGACTTCGTCAAGAACTGTGCAGTAGTCACCCTCATGGACAGATGCATCTGCAGCTGGCAGATAGGTGAGGATGAGGTCAAGTATGTTTTTCCCGCTTATTTTCTCTCTCACCATCTGCTGCAGACCTTGTCTTGCAGCTATGTCCCTTAGGATGCGACAGCTCGATCACTGGTGCTGCTGCTGTGTAACTGTTGGTGGTGGACATTGAAATCCCCCACCCAGAGTACATTTTGCGTCCTTGCCACCTTCAGTGCTTTCTCCAACTGTTGTTCAACACGGCGGAGCATTGACTCATCAGCTGAGGGAGGACGGTATGTGGTCATCAGCAGGAAGTTTCCTTGCCCATGTCTAACCTGAAGCCATGAGACTTCATGGGGTCTGGAGTCAATGTTGAGGACTCCTAGGGTAACTCCTTCCTGGCTATATACCAAGGTGACGTCACTTCTGCTGGGTCTGTCCTTTTTATTATTCATTCATGGATGAGGGCGTTGCTGGCTAGGAAGCATTTATTGCCCATCCCTAATTGCCCAGAGGGCAGTTACGAGTCAACCACATTGCTGTGTGTCTGGAGTCACATGTAGGCCAGACCAGGTAAGGATGGCAGCTTCCTTCCCTAAAGGATATTAGTGAATCTGATTGGTTTTTCCTGACAATTGACGATTGATTCATGGTTATCATTAGACTCTTAATTTCAGATATTTATTGAATTCAAATTCCATGCCATCTGTCGTGGCGGGATTCAACCCAGATCCCCAGAACATTATCTGGGTCACTGGGTTAACAGTCCAGCGATAATACCACTAGGCCATCACCTCCCCGCTCAATGCTCCCCTGCCGATGGTGAGGGTATATCAGGGATGGTGATGGTGGTGTCTGGGACATTGTCTGTAACCTATGATTCCGTGCATAGGACCATGGCAGGCTGATACTTGACTAGTCTGTCGGACAGTTCTATCAATTTTGGTACTTGCCCCCATATGTTACTAAGGAGCAATTTCAGTGTCAACAGGCCGTTGTCTTTTCCAGTGCCTAGGTCAATGCCACGTGGTCCGTCTGGTTACATTTCTTTATTGAGACTTTGTAGCAATTGATACAAATGTGTGGCTTGCTTGGCCATTGCAGAGGGCATTAGAGAGTCAACCACATTGCTGTGGCTCTGGAGTCACATGGAGGCCATGAGAGAATGGAAGAATTCTTTCCCTGAAGGATATTAGTGAACCCGATTGGTTTTTCCAGGTAGTTCTTTCATGGTCATTATTATATACATAATCCTAGATATTTTTATTGAATTCAAATTCCACCATCTGCCATGGTGAGACTCAAACCCAGCATTAGCTGTGGAATAGCATTAACCCTAGAGCGTTAGCTGAGTTTCTGGATTAATAGTCTAGTGACAGTACCACTAGGCCATCGCCTTCCCAATCCTCTGTTATCATCTCATATGGCCTGAAGGAATGTCTGTGACCTTTTGAGATGAGGGAACAGATGATCAATATATTACTGAAGAGTTAATTGGGTGTGAATTGGTTGTGTAAATATGAGGAGTTAGTAAGCAGTGTGAGTTTTATGGTGTGAGGTTGACTGAAATAAAGTTCTCACTAAAAGTGTGGACTTGTCCTCTATTTAAAATCAGTTATAATCTGGTATATAACATTGGTAACAGCAAATAGCTCAGTCAAAATGTAAAGTTTTGGGGCATGAATATCCACCCCTGTTTTCCAAACATTAACGTGGAAAATGGAAACTATAATGTGGACCTGTGTTACTTTGTTGCCAATGAGAAAACACAGTGTGGCTTTTGCACTTCCATTACCATAGAGAAGCAAGGTACACAGGGTATTTTCAAACTGGAAGCTGATGATCTGAACACAGATGAAGGTTTGAATAGATTGTTAACTTTTAGTGATAAAATTTATCAAAAGGTTAATTTATTGGCTGCTTATGAGGTTAGACTTTGACAGATTTAGAAAGACTGAAGATAGTACCAAGCAAAAGTGAGTAACAGAATTCAATAGATTGTAAGCTAGCTGCAGAAATTTAATTTGGAAATTCTCCAATCTTTGTTGGCATTTAAGTTATTGGCCTGTACGAAATATGGACAGATTTCTAGTTTTAATGGTTACATTCATGGCTAATAAGATGCTGTTAGAACAAATGTTGGATGCACTCAAAAAATTCTTAGGAAAGCAGCAGTCATAGCACAAAGGGAGGATTTAGCAATATGACAGAAAATGGAGGACACAGTGTTAACAAATTGGTGACACTCTCTAGATACAGCTTACAGGTATTAATATGAAGGTAAAGCTGCTAACTAATAGAAATGAATATAATGATTATGGATACAACCTTATAATGACTTTATAGCAATGGGGAATGTGAAAGGAACCTTGCAGTAATGGATAAAATGGTTCATAAAATTTTGGTGGAACAGCCAAACTGTAAATTATCATATGCACTAGTGTGGGCTGTACGTGCCATGAATTCATTGCAATTCATTACAAAATAATGTCCATATCTGTAAGTCCATATCTGTTAGGTTTTGGTAGGAATTCTAAACTTTCATTAGTAATAAGTGATCAGCATCCAGCTTGGGAAGGGGTTACAATTGGCTCTACTGTTTTGGAGCATTTGAATGCACTGTATGTAGGCTGAAAGGCTTTCACTAAAGCCAAAGTTGCTGAAAGAATTCAGCGAGCCTTAAGATATAAAGTAAAGCCATCGGAAATCAGATTCATTTAGGGAGATGTGGTTTATTATAAGAAAGGGGATTAAAGAATGGAGATGCCCAGGGAAGGTTTTTGATAAAGACAGAGATAATAATTATACAGCAAAGGAACCAGCCTGTTCAGGTACATTGTTCATGGTTGCTTGATATGAATTGCAAAGTTGTAGATTCAGTTGAAGGCATTGAAAGTGAAGCTACTTCTCGTATTCAAGTTTTGTACAGCTATGAGGATCAAATGGCCAGATGTCAGTTAATAGCTCAGTTCTCATGGTCGATATGTCGTCATTGGTCTCAAAGGACAACTGCCAAAGTGGGTACTAAAGTCAAATATTTACTAGAAGGAGCTAGTCAATGGAAAAATGTGACCATTACAGGTATGGCAGGGAAGGACACTGAAAAATATAAAAGCTGGATGAATGTATAGGATGAGGGGCAGGAGGTTAAGCCCACAGATTGGAACTTGAAGTACAAAGATGGATGGCAAAAAAATGCAAAGTAAGCTCAAATAATTGGTCTCGGAGTGAACTTGCCCCGAGATAGAGATCACAAAGAAAGAAATCTTATTATTAGGATAGGGAAGGTAAAACAGTGGCGGTCCAGAAAGAGAAAGCACACAAGATAGAGGGTGTAGTTTAACAATGGCAATTGAATATGATAACAAACCAGGGGTACCACCAGCAGCAGAAGCCTGTGTGATCAGAAAATCATAGTGGCCATGAACAAATTAGAAGACAAATTAACAAAAGATGCCAAACCACATGAACTACAAAACTGGAAAGAATTTGAAATGCACACGGAGGTGGCAGGTAGGGGTCAATCTGTCCTATCACATAGTTGGATATACACAGAAAAGTCTCTTCTGCTGGGACCAATGGCTAAAACAAGGTGAGTGGCACAAAGTTTTGAAGAAAATTTGGGAGACTAAAATATAAGAGAAGATATACTGACAGCAGGAAAAGCAATTTTTAAAATATTCTTAGCTTTCTTTTTAACATCAAATGAGGGGGCCTACCTGTATGCCAAAGATCTCAGAAAGCTGTTCAACTGGAAAGGCCAAGGCATGGCAGGCCAAACTGCAGAGTATCCTAGTCAGTGCCTTGTTTTTTGCTGAGGACACTGTGCTGGCATTTTGTGCTGAGATTCATTTGCAACAAGTTGTAGGTAGGTTCTCTTGGGTCTGTAGGGGGTTTGGACTGATAATCAGTTACCAAACTCCAAAGTAATAAAGAGCCAGAGACTCCGGTTTTGATCAGCATCAAAAACCTCACTCTGGACAGCTTCACAGACCTTGGACCAATAATTACAAGCAACCTGTCACTTGATACCAAAATCAACACTGGGATTGCCATGGTGCAGCTGTCATGTCAAAGTTGAGAAGTTCCAACAGCAAACTAACTGAAAATTCAAAGCTCTGTGTGTACCAGGCTTCAGCTGTCACCAGCAAAATATAAACAACTTAGATAAGTCAAGAAAAGCGGCTGTAGTTAACACCTCCACTGCCTCAGGTGAATATTAAGCATACTGCAGCAAGACAGAGTGCTGAATGCGGAAGTACGTTAGTGTTCAGGGATCCCCAGCATATTTGTTATTTTCAGTCAGCAGTGACTCTTTTGGCTGGGTCATGTGAACCAAGTGAATGACAATTGCATCCCCAAATGACATGCTCCATGGCAAACTTGCAATTGGCACAAGGCCAACAGGTCACATGTGTCTGTAGTACAGATATGTTTGTAGGTGAGACTTCAAGTTGACGAGGATTGGAGACAATGCATGGGAAATCCTTGCTGTTGCCTGGAGATAACAATCAGAAAGGGTGTGGAAAGAGTAGTGGATACAAAAAAATGTGCAGATGGCAAAAAAGCGAGCTTGTTGGAAGGAAAAAATAAAAATCATTTAATCTCAGTGCAGATTTTGGCATCTATGTCAGCTGCAGAAGGGTTTGTCACTCACAAATCATTCTGTACAGCCACAACAACTGACGTTAAGACCAGAGTGTCATGCATCCTGGGCATAACCCATGGTCTCCCAAGATGGATGGATGGCAAGAAGAAGTGAAAATAAAGTGAGAGCGCTAGATACTGGTGAGCTGAAAAGGGAAAATCCCATGAGCTGTGGAATACAGCCTTGATAACTTCCCTGGCACCAAATGATATTGTTGAGTGTATTAATGAATGTTAAATCAAGAATCTGTAGCTTTAATTAATACAATCTCAACAATAACTTTAATTACTTAAAATTCCAGAAATATATGTATATACAGTCATTTTCATTGGTCCATGTTTTTTTAATGTCAGTTTATTAGTCCTTTATCATGTATTAATACAATTGAGAAGCCGAAGTGTGAAACAGAAGTCCATTGTTCAGACACTATCAAAGTTAAAAAGAGCGAAGTGTAGATAAATAGATCAGAATAAATGATGCCATACTTGGGTTTCAAAAACTTAAAGAAGAAAGGCTGAGGGAAGAAAGAGTTACTCCTGGGGAAGAAAATGTTTGAGCAAGGGTTAGTCTGATGGCCCCTGATCTCCAGTTAACATTTAAGGGCTCCATAATTTCATTCATATTTGCTTCAATTAAATTTGTTTATTTGTTGGGTAAGAAATTCTCTGAATTTTTAAATTGTGCACATCTAATTTAGTTTGTGGTTGGCACAAAAGTGAAATCTGCAATTTAAATTCTGTAATTGCTAGCTTTGAGCAGTTTTTTACCCCCAAGGGTGACATTAAAACAATAGCTTAAGAACCAGCTGAAACTTGATTTTTCTTAACTGACTCAGCTCTTTGTGCGTAAGTAGCCAATTTAGTGCAACTTAGCATATGAGTCCAACTTGCAATGGCGCGCCATGTTTGAACATCTGAAAGAGTTAAGCAGAGGAAAGGGAGAGGTTACTTTTGCCTAAAAAAGCAGCTGATTGGTGTGTAGGATTGATTCTAGTCTTTAAAGTAAAAGTATAGTCTTCAGTTTATGTTAAGGTCTCTAGTGTTCTTTCTCTTTTCCTTCAAAATAGCTTATTGGGTGTAAGATTAATGCAGATGCATAAAACATTTACAATAAAGTGTACAGAATGGGGATTATTCAAGTGACAAGAACAGGGATACTAGAGTGATTAATTAATAGCTTAAATATAATACAATAGAGATGGTAGAATGGATGATATGTTGCAGCTGCAGCATGTGGGAGCTGCTGGACACCAAGGAGATTCAGATTGAACACATCTGTAGCAAATGTTTACAGCTTAGCGACTTTGGATATGAATTGAGGGGCTGGAATCTGCAATCTTGTAGACATAGCAACCATATCAGGAAGGAGTCAGTTACCTGGGCTCTTTTTTTTCCAGAATGCAGTCAACCCCTTAGAATAGGTAATTCAAACTTGGTCTGTGATCAAGGACAGGAGGGTATGACTACTGATGGTATGGGGGAGCCAGGGAGGTGGCTCTCAAGGAGACTTCATCCCTGAAACTATTCAGCAGTTATGAAGCGCTTGTAAGCTTTGTGGATGAGATTGGAGACTGCAGGGAGGATGAGCAAACTGACCTTGATACCCTGGTATAGGAAGCCATTCAATCGGGGGAGAAACAGGTATGTATTAGCGGAAAGGTACAGTATAATTGGAGGGATAGATACTGTCCTCTGGGAAGGAGTCCTGTAGGCTGTGCTGCCTGCCTGGTGCCAGGTCAAGAAATCTCCTCAGGACTGGGGAGGAAGCGGAGAGGGAGGGGAAGGATTTAGTTTTCATCACCTACGTTAGCACCAAAGATATTGATATGACTACAAAGGTGGTTCTGCTGAAAGGTTTTGAACAATTAGGCACTGAACTAAACAGCAGAAACTGGAATTTCTACCTGAGCCATGGGTTATATAAGGCAAAGAAGTTAAATACCTGGCTCAAAGGTTGATGTACGTGGAATGGGTTTCAATTTGTGGGGCACTGGTACCAGTAGTGGGATAGAAAGGAACTGTTCTGCTGGGTCAGGCTTTATTTGAACAGTGTCCAGCAGGTTGCAGAGAACTTTAAACTGAAAAGGGTGGGGAGGGTTTGGGAAGTGGAAGATATTAGCTTAAAAAGCAAATGGTTGTGGCAGCTATTGTGATAATGATACCCAGAGTTGGACAGGAAGGGACAGAGTGTACTAGCATTTAAAAAAAAAAGCAGCAATCAAAAGTGGAAAATGTTTTTTTTGGATAAAGGACAAAATTAATGGATCCCTTATTTAAATGGGCATAGTATTCAGAACAAAATACAGGAAATAATGACACAAACAGAGGTCATTGGGTGGGAAGGCAAGTAGTGCAGATGACACAAACATCCACAAAAGGATATAGACAGGTTAAGAGAGTAAACATAAACTTGGCAGATTGAATATAATGTGGGAAAAATATGAGGTTATGACTTTGGCAAGAAAGATAGAAGAGCTGAATATTACTTAAATGGAGAAAGACTGCATAAAGATACAGCACAGAGAGATTTCAGAGTTCTTGTACACAAATCATAAAAAACTAGCATCCACATTCGACAGGTAATAGGGAAAATGTAGTGATTGTAACGAGTCAGCCAGCTGGACCTCATAGCATATAAATTCCCTGATTGGGGCTGTTAATCTGGTCCAATCAGGGAGCCCTGACTGACAGATAAAAAGGGTGAGTGTCAGCGATACTGATACTTTGGTGCCTGACTCAATATGAGGCAGTACTACAGTAAAGGACTGTTCACTGCAAATGGATGTCTGTCTCTGTGGAGTTATTTCAGGAAGCAAATGGACTTTTGGCTTCTATTTCAAAAGGAATTAAGCATGAAAATAGGGGTACCTTGCTGAAACTGTGAAGGCATCAGTCAGACTGTCCATAAAATACAGAGCAGGCTGAGAGGTGAACTTCTTGAAATGTATAAAGTTGTTGGAGGATTTGACAGGCCAAATGCGGAGAGGTGTTTCCCCTTGTGGGGAGTCTAGGAGAGCGGGTGTAATCTCAGAATAAGGGGTCACCCATTTGAAGAGGAATTTCATCTCCTAGACAGTAGTGAATCTGTAGAATTCTTTACTTCCAGAGGGCTGTCAAGACTGGATTGTTGTGAATATTCACGGCTGCGATAGACAGACTCCATGAGGAAAATGAGGATAAGACAGGGAAATGAAATTGAGGACTATCAGATCAACCATGATCTTAGTGAATGGCAGACCATATGTAATAGGCCAAATGGCAGAGCCAACTCTCCTCCTACGTCCTATAATGTTATGACAAGGATGCATGGAGGAAGAAAAGACTTTTCGGTGGCTATTTGAAGGATAGAAGGAATTAGTACAGAAAGGTAAGACTGCAGTGGAGCATTGTGATACTGATAATATAAGCTGACAAAAATGGTTGTGATAGCAAATTAAAGTTGAAAATCGGTAATTTGCCTTTTTGTAGTACCATCAACATAGAGAAACATCACGGCATTATAATCAGATAAAGTTAACACCAAGCCAAGTAAGAATGTAAAGCAACATAAATTTAAAAGCTTGGCCAAAAAGGTGAGTTTTAAAGGAGTGTCTTGAAGAAGAAAGATAGTGAGTTTTAGGCAGGGAATTACAAACTCACCTGTTTCCATTAAAGAAGTGGGATGAGAGATTCAATATCCACCCACGAAGGCAATGGCATAAATTCCTAATGTTGGACAGGTTTTGGCTTCCTAGAAGAGTTCCTAAGGACAAAAGAACAGATTACTGTGAGAAATGACTCTCAATTTCTTTGAAGACCTTTATCAATGAATGAGATATGGGCAGTTAATTTGTTTTTATTCATATGTAGGATGGCAAAACCGACATTTAATGCTGATCCTTGATTTCCTTTGCGAGATGGTGGCTCGCACCTTTCAATGCAGAATGTGTGCTGTAGGTATATCAGCACAATTAGGGAGGAAGTTCTAGGATTTTTGATTCAGCAACAGTAAAGATGTGGCGATGTGCTTGTAAGTCAGGATGACGTGTAACTTATTGCAGGTTGTGGTGTTCTCTGTGCATCTGTCGCTTTTATTCTCCGAAGTGGTGGAGGTTGAGAGCTTGGAAGCCTAAAGGAGCCAAAGTGAGTTGCTGCACTGCATGGACTGGATAGGGTGTCAAACAAGCAGTCTGCATTGTTGTGGGCGGTTTTGAGCATCTTGAGTGTAATTGGAGCTGTAGTCATCTAGGCAGGTGGAGAGTATTTCACCACATTCCTAACTTCTGCCTTGCAGATGGCGGAATAGCTTGCAGGACCTGGAAACGAGATATTTTGCTCTGACTTACTCTTATAGTTACAATATTGATATTGATGTCAGTCTAGTTGAATTTGTGCAATGCTCAACCCCAGGATGTTGATAGTGGGAGATTCAGTGATTGTAATAAAATTGAGTGTCACAGGAAAGTAGCTGGATTCTCTTGTTAAAAATGGTCATTATCTGGTCTTTGTCAGACACGTATGTTACATACCACCAAGCCTGCATGTTATTCCGATCTTGCTACATTGACCATTCTGAACAGTTGGAATGGAGCAATTACCAGTGAACATTCCCATTTCAGACCTTATGATAGAGGGAAGGTCATTGATGGAAGATCTATAAATGTTGGGCTAAAAACACTCTCTTGAAAAAATCCTAAAATGAAAGATGATCAGCCTCAAACAACCACAGACATTTTCTTTTAAGTGAGGCAATACTCCAACCAGCAGAGAGATTTCCCCTTAATTCCCATTGGCATCAGTTTTGTGAAGGTTAACTGACATCATTTTTTTCTCCCCCCCCCCCACCCCTCCCCAGTTTGAACCAAGACTGTAACTACATCTGGAGTAGAATGGTTCTGGCAGAACCCAAACTGAGCATTAGTGAGAAATTACTGCTTGCTTGCACTATTATTCACATCTTCAATCACTTTACTGATGAATGGGTTGGTAATTGACAGGATTTGTCCTGATTTTTGTGGACAGGCTATCCATTCCATCCTGTTGGGTAGATATCACTGTTGTTACAGAATTGGAACAACATGGCTTTTGGGCATGATTAATTCTGAAGGACAAGTCACAGTTGGAATGTTGTCAGCTCCAAAGCCTTTGCTCTGAATAGAATTACCTATTGGAAGACTGGCGTCTGTGACATTGGGGCCTCGGGTGGAGGCCGAGATAATTGCTCACTTGGTACTTCTGGCAGAAAGTGGTTACAAATGTTTGGGTCTTTTACTGAGTTCTTCCATTATTGAGGATGGGGATGTTCCTCTTCTGTGGGTTATTTATTTGACCACCACCATTCATGACTGAGGCCAAGTAAGGTAAATAGGCTAAAAATGTTAAATGAAGAGGAGGAGGAGTACAGTCAAAGGTAAGAGGTGACAGAAGGCATGAAGTAGCGGTCCTAAAATTCTGTGGAAGTCATATCAGCCTCCTGCAATAACTCTGGTGAGAGACTACTGGAAATGACCATTTGTTTAAATTGTTCGCATTGTTTTCCTGGTGTTCATGTTGGCATTACAGTGGCACTCTGATTCAACACTCTTCCTCAAACTTAAAGAACATCTCTGCACAATTAAAAATGCAAGATTATTATTGCATCATACATAATAACTAGACAGTATGTATATGCTGAGTAAACACAATCTTGACTGAAACTAAATCACTAGCAAAAAAAAAGGTTTGCTGATAAACTATAGTGCCCCTGATATAAAGAATTAACAGAGGCAAGAGATAACAGACACTTGACAACTGAAGTTGGTGGGAAATGAATCAGAGGATGAAACCTAATTGCAACACACCAATTTCAGTGAAAATCACCCAGCAATAAAAGTAGTTTTGATGGGAAATTATATAATGATAGCTTGTTTGGAATAAGAGAGTCCAATCCTGTTACAAAATCTGGAATTGCACAATTTAATGAGAGATGATTCATCAAAGGGTGAGAGAGAACATGTCCACAGGATATAACATGGCCTATCATTTGAAGTGTATATTGATGATCTTAGATTAGAGTAGAACTAGCAAGGCTTTTCATACCTTTTCATTAATACTTTCTAAAGATAACAGCTAGTTTGAAAAGTGGAAAAAACAAGTTTTTCAGTGATTGGGCAAATACAAATAAATTTCGAAGATGGACAGAAAGTTGACAGAAAGTAACAGAGATTGAAAAATTGTCTCAGGTGATGGAGTAAATTCAAAGGTACATATTGTGTGGGTGAAAGGAGGATTATCATTAGGAATTCAGAGAATGGTGAGCTCTGGATTGGTAGGGATAAAATTTGACATTGGTCAGAATGGTTATTATAGAAGAGAGGTTCTTTATCAATAACATCAAGATTAGATTTAGAACAAATGGAGCTTGTTAGATTTCTCTTTGGAATGGAAAGTAATTGTACTGTTGGGGATAAGGATAGGGATAGGAAGAAGGATTGATATAGTTTGAGATATGGATAAATCGGGAAGCAGAGATAAATCTGCGAGAGTGAATAAAGTTGAACAGCATCTCCAAAATGGGTTTACTGAAATTATGAAAAGAGAAAGCATTAACTCAGACACTTTCACTGAAATAAGACGTCAGATATGAGGTGTAGAATTTTTACAAGAGACAATGGAACAACAGACATGATTGAACTAAATTATCATAATTAACACCAACTGTGTGGACTCCAATTTCATTCTGACTGAAGTCAATGTTGGACCTTTCTCCATGCCTGTCCCATGCTTGATGCAGGGTGGTACTACTTAAACTATATGATTAATTTGTAAAGAAAGAGAAATTGATATGCTATAGCTTAAATAGTTTATAGCATAGCTTAAGCACTACCACCTTTAATAGAGAGGGATACTGATAATCCCTCACGGACTATGATTCATTCCCTAACCTTTGAACTAGAATCTATGGAAGATTATGTATGAAGCTTTGCATGGCATCTAGAGTTTCATTATTTGAGAATCTTTGGTCAATCATGGAATAGATAGAATCATCAGCTAGGCAAAGGTAAAATAGCAAATCCTTCTGAAATGCCCGTCCTTAGCCAGATGATATACATGTGTGCATTTTCCCAACGTGTGAGCCTGTGCAAATGTTACCCACAGGAGTGCCTATCGGGAAGGTGTGGCATTCTAAACAGGTTTACATCCATGAGTTTTATAGATGCAATACAGTGGGATTCATTCATGACTTCCAGATCCTTTCTAACAGTGAATGAAGCTACATTCTAAGAGCTTGCAACTGAAAATCAAATCCTCTAGGTGTGTTAAAACAAGTAGTAGTATTTAAAATTTGTGATTATTAAAAAAATATTTTTTAAGAAGCAGTTTTCAACCAATTCCAATTAAAATACCCTCTAGTCTGAATCTTCTGATTGGGTCAGAATACCTATTTTCAACCTAGATAAGACTAAAGGTTATCCACTTTCCTGTTGGAGGAATGTTTGGGGTGAATGTCCAGTTCAGGAGCCTTCCACCTGAAACAGCATATCGCCTGACTCCTTTACTTGGAGTAAGAATCCATGGAGGCAGCAGTGGAGAGGAATGGAACTGAAATCACGCACCCTTTTGCAGCAGTAGCTGTCATTTTCCATCAATTAAAGATCCAAAGCTACTGTGATACCTTTTGAGAGAAGGTTATTGGGTAAGGTAAGTGATGGAGTAGGGTGCCAGATGGATGGAGGTAGGGTTACAGGCAAGTAGGAGAAAGTTTAAGGTAAATTGGAAAGAGGGTCATGGGGATTGGGGTGGGATGGGGAGGATGGTTGTTGGGGGCTGCTAGGGTGGGACCAGTTAGGTGATTTGGCTGGACGATGCATTGGATCAGATCAGTGGGTGTGGAGGGCATCTTTGGGGGTGTTAGAAGGGTGAACATCTGTGGGATGATGGGATGTAGGAGTTGGAGTACCGTCATGGCGGCATTGAAGGTCAGAGCGTGGGAGTTTGAGGATGACAGTAAGTGGGGGTCAGAGGAATTGAGGTGAAGGGGTGGGGAGTATCATATTGGGAGTCAACTGTGAGTTAGAAGATGGAATTGAGGGGTGAGAGCTGGGATGGGGCAGTCAGGGGTGAATGTTGGGGTTGGGGAAGTAGGTGTCAGGGATGTGACATTAGGCTAGGAGAATGGGATTAGTCAAGGAGTGTAGGAGTCAGGGGGTTCAGGGTTGGTAATCAGGGCAGATAGGGGTGGCATCAGGGTGTGAGAGCTGGAGGTTGGGGGCAGTTCCACATGAGTTCGTAATATGAACTGATTAATACTTTTCCATAGATTTTTTTACAAGGCCGTGAATCAATTTCGCAGATACCCATCAGAAACTTGGAAGGGAAGGTTAGGATACTGCAATATGAAAAAAACTTTTAAAGAATTATTTAAAACCTAGAGCAGTAGTTAGTCCATATTTGGAATAGATCCTACGGTTTGATCATGAAGCAGGAAGAAGACCCCTATATGAAAGTACACTTCACAAGATAAACAATAAAAAGAAGTTAGTTTATTGTTAGCCTTCCAATTTTTTGACAAAGAACCAGTGCGGAGTGTCATGTGTCATAATAGATCTTATGATGAGTGCACTAACACCTGTATTTAGAAAGCACCTTTTATGTGACAACGTATTTCTCCATGTTACTTCAGAGCTAGCATCAGAATACGGAGGAAACTAGGGGGCTGATCATGGATGCTCTCAAAGAGGTAAACTTTAAGGTAGATTTTATTGGTGGGGAGAGATGTAGCAAGACAATGAGATTTGCTAGATGATGTTTGAGAGTGGGGTGAGATGATGAAGAATCCAATATCAATGAATGATCAGAGGGCAGAGCGAAGCACGACAGCTCAGAATTAAATGCATACAATCTTTGGGCTTGAATGAGAGTTTCACTGTTAGTGGAGATGAGATAGGTTTGGAAATCGAGGATATTTGAGAAGCCAAAATACTAATAGTGGGCTAATGATGGGGTTTGAACCTTATGTTCAGTTCAGCTCAACTCATTAGTTGGACATCAATATATAGCAACAAAAACAGAAGTTGCTGGAAAAGCTCAGCAGGTCTGGCAGCATCTCTGAAGAAAAAATCAGAGTTAATGTCCCAGGTCCGGTGACCCTTACTCAGAAATGATGGTAGCTGGGAAAACATTGGTTTATATGCAGAAAATAGGGAGGGGGTAGGGGTAGGGAGTAACTGATAGGATAGAATCTGAAGAGAGAGAAGAGCAGCTGGATAGACAAAGGAGTTGATAATGATCTGGCTAGGAGGGTGAATAGCTGTTAATGGGGACTGTTGGTGACTAACAATAGGTAGTGTATAATGGCAGGCTATGTGATAACAAGACCTGGTGTGTGGGGTAGGGGCTAAGACATGGGAGAGTTTAGGATCTAAAATTATTGAACTCAATATTGAGTCCAGAGGTCTGCAGGGTCCCCAAGCCGAAAATGAGGTGTTGTCCTTCCAGCTTGTGCTGAGCTTCACTGGAACACTGCAGCAAGCCAGAGACATATATATAGAGAGATAACAAGGTGTAGAGCTGGATGAACACAGCAGGCCAAGCAGCATCATAGGAGCAGGAAAGCTGACATTTCGGGCCTAGACCTAGACCTAGGCCCGACACGTCAGCTTTCCTGCTCCTATGATGCTGCTTGGCCTGCTGTGCTCATCCAGCTCTACACCTTGTTATCTCAGATTCTCCAGCATCTGCAGTTCCTACTATCTCACATATATATAGCAAACTCTTTTCACAATGTGGTAGGAAATAGTTATTGCATCAGATCATCTTTAATGTTAATATAATACACTTACTCTATAGCTCCTTGTCATACCATGTATAATCAGTTGAAGGCTACTCAGAAGAAGAGAAATGGCTTGCCGTTGTTCTGTAGCACTGTGGCTAGTATGCCACTCAAATTTAGGATTAACCCCAGCAAAGTATGTCCATTTAGAAATTCTCCACAAGCCCTATAAATAATTAAGTTTTTTTATTTATATGAGACTTTTCACAGGTTACTTTCCAATATTCATGCTCAACCATTTTATACAAAGTTACGTATTTACCGTTTTGTATTAAATGTTCTTTTTGGTACATATTCAATTCTGATATGACCCTTCTAAAATGAATATTAATATATGGAAATATTGCATGGTAAAGAAACTTTCAGAAATAAATAGTAAATGTTAAGAAATTTTGCCACGCAGTTAATAAATCTTATAATAAAAATTGATTTCTACCATTTGAATTAAGGTAATGTGATTACTCTGTGGATAATAAATTATGGTACTGTACTAATTACCATTTGGATTGATTTTGTTCTAATTCTAGAACAGCACACACAGGATGTGACTGGATTGACTGTTAAGAGCAGCATGCATTACGGAAAAGTGCATAACCTAGCTTTGTGAATCCAGCCTTACATCAATTTATGAACAAAACTGGATAACTCAAACACATTTTTTGGGTTTCCTTTTTGAATTATAATAAACGTCTGCAAAAACAAATGTTAAAAATATATTTAATAATCAGCATTATGGACCCATATTACAGGTTTATGCTTCAGGGAACTGACTAAATATGTAAGTTCTTAACACTGAATATTCACATTCCTTGGGGTACAGTGGATATTTTTGGCTGGCTGCATGTCAATGCATATACATATAGGCATTTATAAAGATATTGCGGAGCTTCAGGTCCCCAGTGGACAAGACAGTAATTGCTGCTTGTTCTTACAAAACGAAGAAAGAATGTGAATACATTTCAGGTTTTTTGCAGCAGACACCTGTTAAAACAAAATTTCTATGAAGATTTCCCCAAAATGCTTGTAGATTTCTGGAACTTTCCATAAAGAGGGAAAACTGTCTCACTGTGCAGTTATTCTAATTTGTTTAGGGCTGTCCATAGGATATCTTACAGGGTACAGTTATGAAATAGTGCAAAAATATTTTTAAAAAGTCCCATACTCCAAATTAAGTCTCTGCTGAGCCAAACTGGGGCTATCCATTATGTTGCTGAGTCAGCTGTAATTTTCTTAATCACATCCTGAATGTTTCAAAGGTGTAACTAACTTAGGTTGGATAACCAATTCAAGAATGTAATAATGTTTGCAACAAATGGCAGCCTTAACAATGTTTCCTTGTTAAATCCAGAAGATGCTTTTCATTTGTTCAGGATGTCCTTGCAAAATCAAAGAATCCCTTTAAAAATCAAGTAACAAAAAAAATCACTTTTAATTTGTATATTAGAGGAACTTTGGATTTGAAATCCTGTTGTAAGTTTACTTTATGCATACAATTCCAATTTCATCTCAGTTTGACCATTGTCATAGTAGTGATCTTGTACTTTTTATGGGCGCTGTAATAGATTCTTTATGCTCTTTCGTTTTTTTTGTGTTTTCCTTCATTTAGAGTCCTTTTGACCTGATACATTCTTTTCTAAACGGAAGGTGTTCCAAGTTGTGGAATTCTTCATCACCTAGAAGGAGGCACAAGTTAAGCAGGATGAGGGGGACTGAAAAAGTCTTGGCTAAATTGGATGGGCCATTTGTATCAGCAATTCAGCTGGTTTTCTTTACAAGATCTAACCAAAAGAGACACTTTTGATTGATAGGCAACTCACAAACATGGCGAAGTAAGTACTTTAATGCCTGTGCAATTCAGCTGGCCCCAATACCACCACCATCCTTTTGTGTTTTTCTTCAAATTTAACAAATGATGAATTGTAATAAAAGCCGTGCGTGGACTGTTCATGACACACACACACAACACATGGCCCTCATTATCCATGGCATACATAATGGTCAGTGGTTCTGGTTTTTGTTCATATTCAAAATTCTTTTAAACTCATTTACTGTTTTCTACACTGTGCCACCATATCATTAAATATCTTAATGTATTTCATCACAATCTTAATTGCACATAGAAAAATTCTCCTGGCACTGGAAAGTCATTATAAAATGACATGTTTGAATTTGCCTAAACATATCTACAAAATATGCCCAAACAATTATTTTACCCAGATTTAATAAAAACCATGTAACATTGAATATGAGAATTTAAGTAACACTTCAAAGAATTTTATAATTGAGTATATTTCATAATTAATTGAAAATTAAACCAACAATTGGGAGTATTTTGTATATTTGCATTGTATTAGAGAGCTATCTATCACCAAATAGTCTATTTTGTTTCAATTGTTTTTGGCATCTAAAAGGCTTTTTATATTTCTACAAATTATTAATGGGAGTTAACATTCCAGACTTTGTGTTCTCATTTCTAATAGAGTAAAATAAATTCTAAACCAAATAGAATACACTGTAGTTCTGGCATTGATATCAATTTAGGAATTTACACTCAGCCCACATGGGTTTAATAATTATGAATATAAAATTTCATTACAAATTGCATAGAACATGAATTTTGTTATGATGAGAACATTTAACTCATTATCCAGGCTTTCAAAATCTAAAGATATACTTCTGTAACTTTATCATATAATAGCTAACGATCCTGACAGATTTTAGTCATCAGAAAATTGCAGTATTACTGCATAGTGAACAAATGTATGGTGGCAATTGATATATTCCTTCATTCTTTTCCTGTTTAAAATTGATGGAAAGGATTTGGTGCAATGCTTATATGGCGATGACAGATTTAGAAGTGGTTATGAACTACAACAGACATCTTCTGGCCTGCACAGCAATGCACAACACATACTTATGTTGTTTTGTACAATCACCGCACAAGGAACTTTCTCACTCTGTGGTAATATCTGCTTCATTTCTAGAGTTTTGGATCAGTGTGATAAATCGGATTTCAATTCATTTTTACCATTTTTTTTGCAGGAATATACTTATTAAAACTGAGTTGGATTGTAGATATGTGGTGTAGCAGCCAGTGAAGCCAAAATATGGCAAAGATCATGTGGGAACAAAGAATGGCACAATAAAAACAGACTAGTCATCCAACTGTGACGTGCAACATCGACAGATGTGAATGTGGGTATTATAGCTCTGTGAAAAAGAGCCATGTGGGCCTTCATTAACTACCACAGAAGCTAACAGCCTGCAGACTTGACTGTAGAAATGTTCCATTTATATCAAACCTCTGCTGGTATCACTGGATCTTTTGATTTTGACCAGATATTTTAAATTATTGTTCATAGTTCTCTTGATTCTCATTAAACCATGGGGAGAAAAAGTGGTTTATTTATTTATAGATTAAATTTGTTACAATGACTGTTGTTTGGAATACTGAAAGAATGTTTAATTTATCAGGGTAAGTGAGTAAATACCAGTGGTAAATGTAAACTAACCTTCACAGATGCACAATATTCTTGTTTATAGTAACCTGCCATTCTAATTACATGGGAGTTCATTAGACAATGATAAACACGAAACTTAGTATTCACTGGGCCACTTAGTTGAAGTATGGATACTACAACCTAAATAGACAAACATTTTTTAGTTTGCTACAGCATTGGATGCCTTTTGGTGTTTATTTATAAATATAATTTTAAAATTTTGTGCTAAGGATATAGCTTTGGACAATAAAACTGCAGAGAATAAATAAAACTTGAGAATTTATTGTAAAATATCTAAGCTTGTCAGAACCCAGTCCTTGTCTTAATTCATAATTAAGTTAGCCAATAATGAATGAGGAGCTGAATGTGTGGTAAGGTTTTTGCTGGAATTGTGATCTTGTTTTAGATTGATTGAGAATGAGCATTTCTCTTTCTCTGGATTTCACCTCTAGATCATTTTCCTGAAATGGTTTAACATGGTTTTGAAATTGTAATTAAAGCCAATTGTACAATATCTAACTACAAGCCAGTCAGTTTTCAATTGTAGCTTCAGTTTAGAATCACAGTTGTATGTACAGCTAAATAGTTATGAAGAGAGATAAAGAATACAATTAAAATTTCAAAATTAAAATTCTGAACAAGTAATACAGGATATTGTTTCCCAAAACTCAGACAAATGACAATATGGGGTTAATTCATATCCTTTCAATTCACCAAGTTGTCTTCGCTTCATTATCCATGATAGTAACTGCTTCTCCCCCATCCCCCCAACTCCCTGCTTTAGATTGCCATTCTCATTAGTTGCCACATAAATTACTGGACCAGATTTCTTCTCAGATTTCCCTCATTCTCTGGTCCAAAGTTATCATGACATACAAAGTGTAACAAAAGCCAACAGTCCTGAGCCTTTATTGGCTGATACAATAATGTCTTTTTTCCATCCAAACTAAGAGATAATGAATTCAAGCCCGACCAGCAAGATTTGAGCCAGGATTTTCAGATTTAGCAGGATATTCTGGCATTAGAACAATGGATATCTTTTGGGGTGATGATGATTCTATCACACCAATTTCTTGGTAGCATGTGTAAATGAACTGACAAGTTTGCTGGGTCAATTGGTTGTATTGTTTCCAAAGAAGTATTACTTCCTCTGTATCATTTGTAATGAATATATATCTTTAGCAAGATAAATTGATTTTCATTTGTTCAGATGGGTGAGGACTTATTTTTGCATAATACTTATTAAAAAATGTAAATGACAAGATATATCTATGAAATAATAATGATGAAATATGTCTTGTGATATCATAAAGAATTATGAAAATAATATTCAGCACAAGAAGACCTGTGCACTTTAAACTAATTAAATGTTATGTAAATTAAAAAGTCTTGTCAATTCTTGTAATTAAATAAAAATGTTAAATCCCTATTCCCACAAGGGTTTCCTGTGGTCTGTAGTTGCTTCCTTAATAATATTACATATGCTTTACATATGACAACCTTGCATATCTGTACAATTAGATAATGGCATGCAAAGTGGACTGAAGAAATGCCAAACTTAAATATACAATTTTCAATAAGCATTGAATTTTAAGGAGAACAGCTGACATTCATTTGTATTTGGGCTACAGGGAAAAATATCCCAAAATATATATTTGGTCAGTATTTTGGTAAAATATTATTTTCCAATCAGTAAATAATAGATTGTAACAATCCAATGCCCAGGAATAACCATAAAAAGGCTATAAAATTGAAAACAATTGAAACCGCTGCATTAGCTGCTATTTGATTCAGGACTGTGCAGAGGTGATTTTATGATAATGGTTTTGTTACAATGGGGGAAAAGTGCTCAGTGAAAAATGATTATTTTAAAAAGCAGTGACAAATATTTATGTTAAACATTATTTCCTTCTCACACATTTGCACAGTACGCTGGCAGCTTTCCAAGAACACACGGTCCCATAACGGCAGCATTTCTGAGAAAGTGAAATGTTCTGTTGCTGAATGCATGCTGCTCTAGCTCCATGAAGCAAAACAACGGCTGTTCGCCTTTACTACAACAGCAGTTTCAGTCTTTGCTCGCTATGCCCCGCCAATAATTATAAAGATTGAGGCAACCAATGTATATAATGATATTTAGGTTGTTAGCTATCAAAACAACCTGGCTACAGAAATGAAGATGGTATCATTGTTAAAGATGGAAGTATTCATTTTCTAATAAATCACTTTCAATTCCTTAAGCTCAGTCTGGGATCTGGAATATATGATCTATTTATTACAGGAGCGGGACTATTATATAATTCAAACCGAAGTAAATTACTTTTAAGAGAAAACATTTGGGTAAATTACATGCTTGTTTTCCAGAGATCTTAATAAAGGTTTATAAAAGACCAATGTTATACAAAGGGAACAGGCTGAAAACAGAGCCTCCATTTTCCCACGCTCAAGCCTCTTGAAAAATGAGATGACGATCAGAGAGCTCAGGATTTTAACACAACAATTGCACGTTTCAATATTGACAGGGATGGAGCAGGACCCTAGTGAACAGGCGTACAGTAAAAGCAGTGATGGAGAAAGCTATCCCACAGCAGAATACTCCTGCTTGGTTATGCTGCTACTCACATGAGATCAAGCTCATGCAAAAACACACATTGGTGTAATATTTTCCAAGAGTTCAACGATCTGCTGAGCCAGCTTCACTCAGAGTATAGCTATTCCATTCATCTGTAGTGTTAAGGTTTTTAACATTAGTATTACAAATCTTCCATGTTTCACTGTGTAGTGCTGGTAAAGCCACATGATAAAGCAATAATAAAGTACAGCACTGGAATTAATTGAAACAAAAGAAAGTCATTTAAAAATGGCTAAACGATTTTAAGAAATTAATAATTATATATAAAAACTGGGTTAAAATATATGGACTATGAAACTTGTGTGCTTTGTATATGTCAAGGTAAAATTCAATATGAAATTTTAATTTTTGATTAAAAGTTTCCAAACAAAAACTCTGCTTGTAACCAGAACCAGTCACTGATCTATAAATGGCATTTAAGGAAATGATGCCATTGTACAACCCCATAACAGTGTTCAAGGAAACAATGTCAAGGAAAATGTCACCCTTACTGATATTCCAAGTCTAGTTTCAGGTTTACTGAATTAACCTCAGATTTTATAGAACCAAGCCTTACAGCTAAATATTGATCATTCGCAAGATTTGTGGCATAAAACTCTGTTCGTGAAAGTGTGTGTTGCGTTTTACTTACCATGTAGATGAATTATTAATGGCCTCTGTGGTATTCATCAACCAGCAGATCAGGGAATAGTATTGTTGTAATCTGAGCCTCTACTTAGTCTTTGATGATCACACATTTCAAGTATAAGAAGAGAACTTCACACAAATATGCATTGTCATTGTCTAAATGTTACACTATTAGAATGTTAGTGATGTATGTTAAATTTTCCAGTTGATGTTCAGTAGTTTGCCTTCTCTTCACAATATTACATTATTCAATCTGCAAAATCATCACAGATGAACAAGTTACCAATGCCAATTCTTCCCCAAATTATTTATGAAAATTAATCCTGTGCATAAAATGTTTCTTTGTTACAAGCTCTGGTCATGTTTACAGTGTTTTGCACAATGTAATTGTTTATTCTGTAATTTCGAGTTGAAAAGGCTGGTAAATTGACTATTATGGTATGCAGACTAACTGTTTGGTTAAGATTGCAGCTTCCAGTTTAGCTGTCTCCTTAAGATCGCTTCCCTCAAAGGTGAGATGATTTAGAGGCCCACAGAAACTTAATTTTTCTTGATCACCATGTGCAACCTGGAGCCTTAATGGCAACCATAATTAATTCTGCTGATGTTAATCATCAGGGCTGGGCCCCACAATTATCAGCCTAGTGCAGCTGGGGCATAGTGTAGACATGAAAAATTAGGAAAACAAATCAGTAATGGTATGGCAGATTTAATCTGCATCATGAAACAAAGTTAAAAAGAGAAAGATCGAGAGAATTTCAGCTGAAGCTTTTGTGCCAATGAGTCTTGACAGAACTGAAAAATGTTGCTGATGCCCACAGTGATTGGTAATTACTTGGCCATTGAATTTTTTATTGTCAATTTATCATGTTGCAAGAGGTTAAATTTAACATCTTCTTCCAATGCTATCTCACCAGGGAAAGGAAAGCTTCTGCACCACGTGGTACAGGAGTCAGTGAAAGGTTAATCAGGTAGTCCTCTAGTTTGTGTGGTCTTTGAAATCATTACCTATTCTGTACAGTACGCCCTGAATGCTGTCTGTAATGGAACAGATATGAAGGTAATGTGATTCTCAGCACCTTCACTGAAGAACGCTTAGTTTATCTTTATGCATGTTTCAATGCTGCTGTAATCGCCTCATTTGAGCCTATATAGGATGATTTCAATATTATCAAAGCCTTATTATATAAATCTTCTCCTGCATGGAAATCTCTTAAATATTTAAATTGAAGTGTTGATATGTTAACCCTTCAAGAGATGGAGATACATTGCCATCCCAAATTTGTAAAAAAAGTAGATATTAAAACATGTTTTTCATTATTCTAGCAACCGCTGTAAAAGTGGAAAAAATAAATAGCTTTCTCTATGTATTTCTGCAGTTCTTTTTCACAATGAGCCACACTGGAATTGTGCAAAGAAACTGCTTATTGCAGTTTTGATCTATATATAACAAATGAGATATTTTGCAGATTTGAATTTGCTAAAAGTCTAAAGTGTTCAAATCTGCAATATAATTAGAATGGAGTCAAGAACTATTCAACATGTTCTTTCATGCCTGAAATGTTTCTCATTTAATTATGTGAACTGGCATGAGCCATTGCTGTTCCATTTCATTCAACATAAAATTTTGGTAAACTTTGTTCCCTGATAGACAAGTCTTTCAGATGACATGCTACTGATGTTCACAAAAAAAGAAAGGTTGTGACATAATAGGAAGGATTTTCCCTCAACAGGCAAGAGACAGAGTTCAGGACAGTTTCTGGTTACTTGCCTGGGCAGGGGTGGGGAGCAGTCACTCATTGTGATTTACAATCGAGTAGACCCTTAACTGGCAAGGAGACCAGCTCACCACCTACTTCAGCACATCAGGCAGGCTCTTCAAGCTGGATGACCAACTAGAAGCCTCCAGTAGAAAGAACCAGGAGGCTGCAGGAGATGGTGGTGCTGCAAGATGGAGGTGCACTCTCTGCAACTGTTTAAAATCATAATTCGAAAATCAGATTATGGAACAGGCGACTACATGTCATGTTTGTAGGGTAATCCCTTGACAAGGGAGCGAGATGGGGCTGCTACTGGAGCCTGGAGCACTGGCCTTCTGGCCTGTTAGTGGGACACTATTGATCTCCCCCTACCTAAACTGTCCCCTCCAAAAACAGGCAACTGACAGCTCACAAAATCCCAGTTGGTTTCCTTTAATTGGCCTCAAAGGGCTGTAAATGAACCATACCTAACCCCCATCCTCTCCTATCCTGCCAATGCAAAATGGCCTGGAGCTTTGGATGCAGCTTTGGATCTGACATTCCATCTTTAGAGTTATTTCCAGCTGCTGCCTGCCTCTGTTTCCAGTCCCTGGTGGGTTCAAAATACAGCCCAGTAGTTTCAGTGATGATGTGGTTGAACAGCTTTGGACACTTTATTTAGGTTCACAGAAGGTAACATGGATGAACTATTGAAACAATTGCCCAGGATGAGTGAGAGAAAGGGAGAAAACGAAATATCACAGAAAATTAGAAAACAAAACACAAAATCAATCAGTTTCACTCTGCATACTGATGTGTTTCATAGAGCCTTAACAGATAAATAACCATATCCATAGTCTCTGAATGTATTGTGTGTTATCTGGAGATGTTAAGATTTATACATGCATACCAGCATAAAATATTTATGGAACCAATCATATCCTCTCTTTCTCCCAAGTAAAATGTGGAAACTATCTCATACAACTCAATCTGACCTTTGAGATAATCATTCATTCCAATCAAAATTAAAAGCCTAGAGCAGTGGAAGCAGCATTACAGTTGAACAGACTTACACTTGTGGAGAATGTTTCAAAATAAAAACTGTGGAAATTTTGGTTTATTTTGCATTTTACGTATGTTGTATCAAATAATTTAAAAGATTTCTATTATTTGTTAATGATAAATAAGATGTTGACCCCTACAGGATTCCAAAATAGTCTTATACTTGGACAAGGCTGTGAACAGCGAGCACAAAAAATCAATCTATACATTAATTGCCACAATTTATTATACAAATGAACATGTGATTCAGTCTTTATTGGATATAAATTTAAAACGTACAAGGAAACCTGGATTTTAAATCAATCACAAGAAAGGGTCTTGACTTGTTAGGAGGAGACAAAGACTGGTGATCCTAACCACATTAATCTGCAGATCAAAGTGTATGTAATTCTGTTACATGTGGGAATTCCTCTGGGGAAATCCTGACAGGGATCAATCCCAGCTTCCAGGCAGTGACTTATAGCTCTTGAATACAAAGATGGTCAGATGGCATAACTGTCGACTAACAATGATGGAACTCATCTGATAGCAGCCACTAATGAAGGCTGCCCCGTACCCTTATATACATTTTATTGGCTGTGTAGTTTCCTGAGGTTAAATAAAGGTATAGAGTAGGGAAATGCAATCATTTTTAGCAGGTTTGACCTTTCTGACAGTGAGTTAAATATTGATTTTATATTTATACTTTGGAATCCCTCACAGTTTGGGTAAATAACTGCTCCTGAGAACAAACTGTGGCTTATAGAGTCACTAGATTAAAACCGTAGAGAATTTGAAGGGAGTTAAATCTTTTCTTAAGTAAACTTGTCTTTTCTAAATCCTTTGATACCATGGCTCAACCTGCTATCAAAGTTTATGACAATTTAGCATGAAAATAAAATGTTATCATGATGGATGTAAGGAAGGAACAAGTGAAAGCTTCATCTGCAAACCAGAAAACAACCCAAATACAGCAAAAGTGATTTTTTAAAAGGACAACCAGTACAAATAATGAAAAGTGCCTAATAGTCCCTACTTGCCTCTTCAGTCCTGTTTGGTAGTGAACATTACTGAGGGTATTCCAGTACAAAGGGAACTGTGTATAAAGTAATGATCGGATAGTTCAAAAACACGACTATATCTTGCTATATTTAGATTTAATGCGACTTCGTAACAGAATTTCAACCAAAAGCAGAACTAATTAGGAATCAATCTAGGGCCATTAGTGAGGTGAATGAGTGTACCAAGGTTGTATATTTCAAAAGAGCCGGTTTTAATGAGCTCACCTCATGGGCAAAAAGGGAAGTGAATAGATTGGAGATAATGTAGGGACTACGCCAGCTGAACTGTGTGATCACTCAACAATTCCCATTACAAGTAAAGATGTTGAACTTGTAGTCTTTCTTAATTGATCAACTTAACCTTTACCAAGAAAGTAAAATAAAGTCTATGTGGCAAATAGTTGTTAGTGTCCATGATTGGGCTCTGTAGATAACACTTGGCTTCACAACTGGAGGCTGGGTGTTACAGTAAGTTACAGCAACGTCCTTTCACCTCAGGACTTTTTGGTGTCTGTTACTGCGACATAGTGGCTGCTGCAACTTTGTTGCCTGGTGAATTCAACTGGCTAAAGATGCTTATATTTCAAGGCTGATGGAGTATAAAATCATGGTAGTCTTTCTAGAAATGTACAGGGCATTGGTGAGACTGCACTTGAATACAGCATGCAGTTTGGTCTCCTTATTTAAGGAGGATTTTTCTTGCATTGGATGCAGTTCAGAGAAGGTTCATTAGCTCAGTTCCAGGGATGAATGGGTGACTTCTGAGGAAAGATTAAGCAGGTTAACCTTGTGCTCATTGGGGTTTATAAGATTGAGAGATGATCTTATTGAAACAAAGGGGAGACGCTGAAATGATATTTTCACTTGTGGAATTATCTATAAATAGGAACACAGTTTAAAATGAAGCGTCTCCCATTTAATGTAGAGATAAGGAGGAATTTCTTCTCTGCAAGGATCATTACCCTTTGGAATTATATTCCCCAGTGTGGAGCTGTGGGAGATTAATATTAAAGGCTAAAATAGGCAGATTTTTGGTCAACAGGGAAGTCAAGGATTGTGGGGCTGGAGGGGTTCAGGGAGGAAAGTGGAGTGAACGCCTCAATCAGATCAGCCATGATCTTATCAAATGGCAGAGTTGACTCATGGTGCCAAATGGCCTGCTTCTGCCCCTTATTTGCATGATTTTAAGGTCATCTTAGCCAATTTAGGCATCAGGAATGTTGACCAATTGCAGTTACAGGTAGATCCTGGGAAAAAGCCGATAATAAGGCAGCAGGTAGCAGGCCCTGGGAAGAAGCAATCTCCAGAACACACTGTGCAAATTTATCACTAGTCTAGAACACTAATCAGGGTTCTATGTACACCAGATGTGATAGGGCTCTGAGAAAGTGGCAACAAATGGATCATGGGGTGGATTGCCTTGGCACTCACTTTTGTCATTTTGTGCTTGATCTTCTTTTTCTTGACAAATGCCCTCAGCCAATGCAAGGCCAGCAGAAAATTAATCTCATTTTTCTTGCACAATTCCTAAAAATTCAAACAAAAATGTTAAATCTGACAGAAATTGAACAATGCAGATATACAGAATTATGGAGAACAGTGTACCTAAGATGAAGTAAGTCTTTCATCTAATTACTTTGTGCATGTAAGCAGAAGTAGCACGATAAGTAGAAGTTCCAGCTCTGGCTTATTCCACTACATCATCTATTTATATGTTTACTGAAAGGTTCAGGGTAAAATTGCAACCTGGTTATTTACGTGCAAAGGAAATTGTTCAAACCTTGGGTTGAACAGTAGGAAAGGTGAAAATTTGAGCTAAATGTGCACGCTTAAGAAGCTGTGTTGCACATTGAAAATAAGCATTGGTTCTGTCATCTGAAGTCAATCTGCTTTGCTTTTCTCATAAGAGAGCAATTAAATCTATGTATTCATATTTTACAATTTGTTTCACTCCACAATTCCATTTGCAAAATTTTCCAGTGCTACTTTTCATACTGGATTACTTATTAATTAAGTGCTGCAATGGAAAAATTAGTGGGCCAGAATTTCTTTAAAAAAAAATTAGATAAAAAGCAGTTAGTTGAAATTAACAGAGAGATAGGGAATACACAGGAAATCATGAGCTGTGCCATTTTCAAGGGTTCACTTTCAGTAGAGGTAAAGAGAAAATGCAGTCAAATGCAAGACCAAGTGACATGGTGTGAATTTTTTTTGTGGGTGTGTATGATCTTCAATATCCAAAGGGAAAAATAAATATGGGATATGCCACAAAGACTGTGAACACAATGCCAACAACTAAAAGGACCTGAACGGAAGTGAAAAGAATTCATATAAAATAAGGAACAGCACAAAGGTGCAATTGTATTTTTGTGAGCAGCAGTTGGACTTTTGAAAAATATATGTAAAGAACCCTATACTGACACAAAGGAATATTAGCTATAACTAAACAAATAAGGTTCTAGAAACTAAATTGCAAGGTCTTTTAATGGAAGAAAATGAACTGCAGGAAACAATTTACACAGGAGAAATCACTTATTTTCAAACTTTATTTTGCCACAGTTTCAACATAAAATTGTCATGTAATCTTAAATAGGTGAGGGTGCAGAAGTGGTGGATCTTGACACGATAAACTATAGACTCCATTTCAGAAGCTATTGGCCAGCTAGGAGGTGAACATGAAAAATCTCAGGTCTATGGACCTTGGATGCCAGCACATAACTTATGGTTTGTAGCACCTTATCTAGGTATCATATGATTTGTATTATATGCTACACAAACTTGCCTATATTCAGTGGTGAGCACATAATCCTGCTTCCAATGATATTCAGTACACATGGTGGTAAATGTGTTTACTTATATAAAACCATTGACCATCTTCTAGTAATAAAAACCCAACTACTGCAACTTCAACCTTCACCATCTACACTTGACATTTTTCCAGCGCTATATTGACACACTGAAACAATGTATATAGTAAGTTGGGTCTCAGACTATTGCTAATGAACATATAACAATGGTAATGGTTTATGATTAGCCAGTTGTTAGAGATGCAATGTGCATAGTGCGCCTAGGTTGAATGGGAGTAAATGTCTCAGTGGGGCATTATTTAAATTGAAGTTTATACAGAGAAACATTGTGAGGATTTATCATCTCCTTCCAAATAACACAGAAGGTGAAGTGTGTGGTGTAGTTAGAACAGACATACATTGCCATTGACTGGAAATGTTACAGAGCAACAGATGCCTGTTATAATGAAGAAAACAAACAGTTGCACCTTAGTTAGCAAGCAAATGGAATGGCAAAGAAGGTAAGTTAGTATACAAGTGTGATTAGTTTACAACACAACACAAATTCAAAATGACCAATTAGGGTACACTTAAAACCATATGATTTGCTACAATGTAGCACATTTGAACACTCATTACTGGATGAAACATACTATACATGACAAAAACTAAATTAAAATTGTTTGCATTGTTATTGCTAGTGTCATGAAGCTGTAGTATATGGAGCATTAATCTTCAGTTCTATTGACTTTTTGTTTGGAAGTAAACATCTTAAATGAGCCAAGACACTGTGTCTTAAAGTGACTGCTGAATCCACCAGACCAGCAAGCTAGCCAAACTCCACAGAGAATTAAAAAGTGGATACCTAAACAACATTTGGTAATTAACTGGTTCGTGTTAAGACAATTGAAATTGACAACAAGCAATTGACTCCTCTATAGCCAATACCAAAGAGGTGTATTGAAACTTATTATTCAAAAGGGGCTAAGGACACCTCATCCATTTCAATGCATTTTGATAGCTTTGAAAATGGGAGAACAAAGCACCTTCATTAACATGAGTGTATCTATTGTGTAATTGTAACCCTACTTGAGAAGAACTAAAATTTTAACTTGTCTGTTACAGACGACAGTGAAATCAAGAAGGCCTGCAGGATGGAATGCACAGCAGTTGTCTCTGAATAGATTTTCACACTTGGGGCCTTATTTCTGTTACAATTTGGAGTACATCACAGTGAAAGAGAATTTGAAAAGAAAATCAATCGCCATAGTAGCCATTGCTGGCAAAAGGGCCATTGTCAGTTTAAAAGATACTGCCTCCACTAGAACAATTAATTTGACATTGGACTTCCAGGCAACTAACAGAATGTTGGGGTGTATAATTCTTTTGTTTATGCACTTTAAATATTTTTTTCAATTCCAACACTCTGCCCTGTAACTTGTCTTGGATGCTAATGCATGCCCATGTCATGAGATATGAGACAGATTTTACCTTGTAAAAATGAGTACTTGCTTATACTTTGAACTGAGTTTTCTAAATAATAGAACAAATTCTTCACTTACTAACTTGAGATCCACCTAGCTTATTTCTTCACAGCTTTACACATGGTCAAGTACATGCTGAATTTAAAAAATACACATCTTAAAATTTAAACTCTCATCATAAACCTCAGGCGTCAAAATAAATGAATTTATTCACACCTTTGAACTTGGTCATAATTCCAGGAAGAATAAGTTGTCTTAAGATGAAAGATTGAGAGTTTGGATGGTTACTGATGGAGTTTAGAAGAATGAGAGATGATCTTAATGTGAAACATATCTTTTTTAGATCTAAGAATAAGATCTGAATTTTAGAATTAGGATAATAAGGGGCAAATTAGGATGGATGCCGAGAGGATGTTTTTCCTTTTGGGGGAGTCTAAAACAAAGCGACACAGTTTAAAAATAAGGCATCACTATAGGCAGGGACACTGCCACTGTATTATAAGAGCCTTTATTATATGTCACCAGTTACCCTGGTGGTACTTGAATCTGGGTCCCCTGAACATTCATCTGATTTTTGTATTACTAGCTCAATGATGTCACCTTTTATGCCACAGCCCCCACTGTCAGGAATAAAGAAGCACAATTAGCAGAATTAAAACTTGGGGAGACCTTATTAGATTTCAAATCCATCTCCTTAACAGATTGACCAGAGGCACAATATTGAAGGCTGAGACGAGGAAAAAGCTTTTCCCTCAGATGATCATTTAGAATTCTCTTCCCCAGAAATCAGTGGAGGCTGAATCAATGAATATATCTAAGACTAAATTGGATGGAGCTTTAATCAACATTTGATAATTATAAGAACATTTCTGTTCATTACAGTTTGGAAAGTAAGAATGAGAACATGTTTCTTTCAAGCAACACTAGTGATAGCAGTACAGCCATAGGATGATCATTTCCCATAGTATTGCAATTTTGCTACCTCACACAGCTGTTCCACACAGTAGCTTGTGTTAGCATCAATAACTCTATTTGAACAGATAACTTTGGAATATCATTAGGACAATACTTCAAAAAGAACCACAACCACAGCCTTTAACTGGATTCTTGTGTACAAACAGATGTGTAAAACTGTTTTAAGGGCCATAACAATTCTAACATCCAATAATAGATGGTAGAAAAACTAAAGCTATCACAGTTCACAAATTATTTTAAAGGATCTCTTAAATGCGGAAAGAGTTGGTGAGGTCAGGGGATTTACACAGGCCATCCCTTGAGGAGTAGAGAAATGACAGGTTGGCTGCTGACGGTAATGAAGGGTGAATAGCAACAGGGAGTAATTTTGTGTCAGGGTACGTTTTGAGATATTTGTCTTAAGGCAGTCAGTATGGTGTGGTCAGGAAAGACCATGGAGGAATTTTAATGTAGAAACCCGATCTTAAAGTCAGAACACTGGGAAACAGGGAGGAAATTTGGAGAAGTGTGAGTGTGCATGCATGTATGTGTGCGTGTGTGTGTGTGTGTGTATTTGGAAAAAATTCAGACTTCTCTGTATGAATAAATACAATTTATGGAGGGTGAAGGCAAAGGAAGCCAGCATCAGACAAAGTGAACCTTGAAGCAATAAAGTTAAGGATAAGGATTTTAGAACACTTAAAGCAAGGCTGGCCTGTTGCAGTATACTGATATGGTTTCACTGGTGAAATTACAGTGAAGTGAAAGATGAGGTATTTTTGAGTGCCACCAGATAGAATTTGAGGTCATGGATGGGAGGTTGAATCAACCAAATAGGTATTAGCAGAAATTGAGGGGATTTTTTAAAATTGGTTGAAGGAAATTTAGATGCACCCACTCTTAATATTGAGGAGGCAGTTGGAAAGTTGAGCACAAATTTGCAACTGGTGGAGCACTGTTGACTTATATGTGCGATCTGAGCCCAATGTTCCTAATGATTACAAGGTGGTGAAAAATAATGGAGTGTCAATTACAAGTTGGGCTGTCTCTCAGCACTATTTAATAATCTTCAGAACATAAGAAGCTTCCATATGAGCCTTTGACTCTTATGAACCAAGAATGATGTATGTAGTGAATGTGATGTAATTACATAACCTTGTATGGCTCAGCCATTCTGAAAATCATAGGGATTTCCTACTTTGTATGCCTACTCTCTGATATACAGTGAAATGTCAGGCTTTGACCCTTTAATGGAATTTGTATCTTCGAATACTTAATAAGCATTTTAAATAGCTTGGTCTGAGGAGATCATTATGTAACTCACAGTGGGATATATAAATATTTCAAACTTCTAACATATTTGTACCTGATGGAATTATGTTTGAAGACAAAGATAATTTGCTTGTTCATTCTTTGAGGTCAACATGACTGTATTCATTGTTTGGGATGTTTGGAAAGGTTCCTGTAGGCATGAACCTGCTAAGGCCAATCTGCACTCTGCAGGTCCTGCTCCACACAGGACAGGACAGGACAGGACAGGACAGGACAGGACAGGACAGGAAATTGAGTGACTGTTTGCTAGCTTAAATTTTCTTATATACAACTGCTTCAGAAGGATGCTTTTTAAGTTTTAAGTTTGTTAACCTCTTGCAGGTAATACAGAGCAAATTTAAGCAACATAGTGTGTTCGCCTCTGAACAGGCAACCAGTACACAGGTGTTGGCAAACAAGAAAAAATGGAGTATGTCCTTGGAGAGCTTTGTCCTTCCTTGAATTTATCTCAGACTGAACAGCTTCATGTACTTGCTTCATTTGGTTTTGATGCTGAGCACCTTCATGAAAGGCATTGGACAACATGGTGGAGAAAACCATGATGAAATGGGTTGTTACTCTGTTTAACTCCATTCGTGATTGGGAATGGGTTGAGGCGTTTATCCTGCAGTTGTCTACCTGAATACACAGTAGCAGAGGTTGCTCAACCTGTTTTGAAATTGAATTGTTTCTCGAGCAGTAGATTCTGGTTGAGATGGTTCATGAAGCAATTCAGAGGGATTTTGGAGAAGATTTTTCTGGCATTGGCGACAGTTCACGAGAGCAAAGCCTACATCAGCTTCATTCTTTTTCCTTTCCTTGGCAATGTCATGTATAACATGCATTGATTCCTTTGAACTAACTGTCCTCAAGTGAATGAATCTCATGGAGGGAAGTGACCTGAGGGTTGTATCTAGCTAGCTGTGTACTGACAAGTAGCAGTAGCATTTTATGTTCAGGCGTGTGCATGGTACATGCATCAGTGGTGACCAGTGTCACTTTTATTTTCTTTTCAAAGCTGACTTTCTGCTGTGTTGTTGGGATCTTACTGTTCTGCTGACCAGGGAGGTGAAGCATAGAATGCCTAGGAAACCTGTTCTAGCTCTTTCGTCAAACTAGGGAGACGAGCAGTATGGTCCTGAAAAGAGCTGCTTGGTCACTTAGGGAGCCACTGGGTGCCACTTCTATGTCCTTACAATGAAAATGACTCTTCTCCCTCTGTGTGCAGGTTCATGGCTACAGCTCCCAATGAATCCACACCCGCTGCACACTTCACTCATCACCACAAGACTTGAAACAGATTGATGTTGGATGGTAGATGAAGGAAACATGATGAACATGACTCACTGTGCAGTGGATTATAGTGAGGATGGATTGCATGTTGCTAGTCTCACTCAATTGACCTGACCTATTTTGGTCAGTGGCTAGATGAGTCCAACAAGTTGGAGATGGACCCAGATGCAATGGATGACCAGGATGTCTCTGTTTCTTGTCATGCTCTACATGTTCCTCATCATGATCCTGATCTGATCACAAGACTGGTGGACATTAAATTTGTTTCATCTGCCCAGAAGCACTTTTCTCATGACAGGGTAGACAGAATCCTATGTTGCTGAGGGTCATACACCTCATTCTTACCCTCACCTGGTTTGACCCACTTGTCAAAGTGGTTTACTAAGCTGTAGTTGCTGTCAAATGTTAAGAACTACTTGGAACCATTGTTTGAACTGGGAGAGGTGAAAACTAATAGAGGATAATCCACTGTAAAGAGTGCAGCAATCTCTTTTGTGTGAGAGGTACTACTCTTCCCTTGCACCCTGAGCACCTCAAGGTAAAGAGAAGAATTATGGTTGAATGATCTGCATTGTACTTTCATGTCAAACACTAGACAACATGAGCTGAATTTTTAGCCCCGCTGACATCAGGAATGGAGGTGAGTGGAGTCCAAAATTACAAGGCTGGTTGTTGTGCCGGCTACTAGACCCTTGACCAGTTGTGTCTTTGAGGTTTTGGGGCTTGAAATAGCAACCTGACCCAACGAGGCAGGCAGGCAATTGGACTCATTTACAGCCCTGTTAAAGGTAATTAATGGTGACCAAGTGGGATTTTCCATTTATCCTTCAGTTCCTGAAGTGGTAGAAGAGGGGAGGTGATGGCCTTGTTGTACTATCACTAGGTTGTAAAGCCAGGTAATGCTGTAGGGGTCTGGGTCAAATCCTATAATGGCCGATGGTGGAATTTAAATTCAATAAAAATCTGGAATTAAAAGTCTAACAGTGACTATGAAGCCATTGTTGATGGTTCAGTAGTATCCTTTTCCAGCTCTGGCCTATGTGTGACTCTAGACCCACAGCAATATCATAGAATCCCTACAGTGTGGAAACAGGCCCTTCAGCCCAACGAATCCACACCAACCCTCAGAGCATCCCATCCAGACCCATTCCCCTATAAACCCACCTAATCTACCTGAACACTACAGGCAATTTAGCATGGCCAATTCACCTAACCTGAACATCTTTGGACTGTGGCAGGAAACCAGAGCACCCAAAGGAAACCGCACAGACACAGGGAGAATGTGCAAACTCCACAGAGACAGTCACCCGACAGTGGAATCAAACCCAGGTCCCCAGCGCTGTGAGGCAGCAGTGCTAACCACTGAACCACCATGCTGCCCTGCACAGTTGACTCTCAACTGCAAATAGGGATAGGACATGAATGCTGGCCCAGCCAGTGATGCCCAGATCCTGTGGATGAATTTAAAAAATGAATTATGAAAGAACAGGATATAGGAAGGGGCTCAGTGGGAGGTTGGGCTGCCAGGTGTGTTGCAGCAATATCCCACTGTTTAGAGTTTCCTCCTGCCACAGAGCTGGGCTGGTGCTTTTTTAATTTAAAGTTTTGAAGAAGTGGCTGAGGACACTTTCTTGATGAAGCATTCTCTCAGTTCCCTTCACTCCTTCCTCACTGCCCCCTCCCAACCCTCTCCTAAGCCCAACTTCCCTTGGACCCTTCTGACTCCCCCCAATTTCCCCAAAACATACAACTCCCCTGACCTGACCTAAGCTCTTTACCTTAGCCAATTTCCAGCCTACCCCTTACCCATTTACCTCACCCATCCCAAACTGTTACAAATTTACATTACTACATATTCGCCCATTCTCACATACACTCTTATTAACACACGGATATTCTGGGACATTTAAACTTCATTTGACTGAAAATGCAGCCTGTGCTGTAAAACGGGAGTGGGTCTTCAGCGTGGATTCTCTCGGCTCCAAGGATCCCAACATTGCCTGAGTTTTGAAAGATTCTTCATGGGAAGACTGCCCAGAAAACCTGGAGAAAGGTAAGTAGGTAATTGTTTTGTCTTGTCAGTGTCATAAAGATGGGTTTTGACACCCATTGGAAGAATTGGGGCAATTGCATGTTGCCTAAAGAACAAGAACTAATCATATCTGTTAGGGTAGTTTTAAAACTACTCCTGGTTCCTATGTGCCTATAGAATGCTCATGTGGTCTAACATTGATGCTTGTGGCAAAGATGCAATCCAGGAGAATTCCAGCTCCTCAAGATGTGTGAGAACTAAATGTTGATTGGTTAACATGGCTAGTCGACTCATAAGAATAGCTGGGAAGCAACAAGCAAAAATCACACTGATATCCCCACATATCACAGAGTGTGACAGTGCCTCCTAATGCACCATTAAGCACAGAAGGGTCCCTCTTTAATATGTGGTGTTGTGACCAGGTGAGAAGTATCACAGCTTCCCTGTTTTGTCAATTCCTTCTCGCACTGTTGCAACAACTATTTGTTTTTTTTTGTTTTTTCCACACATTGCTATCACTGTTCAGTTAGGCTTAGTTAACCAGATTGAAAATAGACAGCCAATTCCAAGATAACAAGATGTAGATCTGGATGAATACAGCAGGCCAAGCAGCATCAGAGGAGCAGGAAGGCTTTAAAGATGTTTCGGGCCTAGACCCTTCTTCAGAAATGGGGGAGGGGAAGGGGTTCTGAAATAAATAGGGACAGTGGGGGAGGGATAGAAGATGGATAGAGGAGAAGATAGGTGGAGAGGAGACAGATAGGTCAAAGAGGCGGGGATGGAGTCCAAGGTTTTTGTGAGTGAAAGGTGGAGTTTTATTATCCCCAAAAAATGACAACAACACAACACCCACAGATACAGGTAATGGGCTTACAAAGAGAGGGAGAGAGAGGTATCTGGTATTGACAGGAAGGGTAAGGCAGCTGCAGTTTTGGACTGCAAGAATGAAAAGACCTGAGGCTGCATTTAGCTGCTGTGCTGTTTCCTTTCTAATGGTGAGGCTACAGATGTTCTGGAATTTTCAGTGAATCCATGTTGCTGTTCCAATTTACTTTTCAGCAACTACTGTCTGAGCTTGAGGATAGAGAGAGGGAGAGAGAGAGAGAGACAGAAAGAACATGTATGCACTCAGAGATAGTAAGAACTTAAAACCCCACTGCGAAGCTTGTTCTAGGGATGCCCATCTTGAAGAAGTTATCCTCCACCCTCCGGAAAGACCTCAGCGGATCTCTCTCCCACTGCAACCCTCTGGTAATCTCCTTGGCCCTGAAACTGCTCGACCACATACTGAAGCAAACCAGGTACTACAGCCACATTGCCTTTCTACGTGCACTCACCTATCACCATCCCACCTACCTTACCCAGCTCCACCCCTCCTCTCTCTATTAATTTCAGAGCTCCCTTCCCCCTATCCATTTCTGAAGAAGTGTCCCAACCTGAAACGTCAACTTTCCTGCTCCTCTGATGCTGCCTGGCCTGCTTTGCTCCTCCAGCTCCACGTAGTGTTATCTAAGAGCATGTATGCACCTTGTTCCTGTTTCAACTTAACAAAATAGGCAACAACCATTTTCTGGTTCAATCATCAGTGCAATGCTTTGACCAATTTGAGTCATCCAATCTGGGTTAAATTTAAACATAGTGCGGCAGTTAACTGTCATTCGGTATCTAACTAGTGCATTCTCCATGTCTACACCTCTATGAATCAGAGTCCACATGCCAACCAGTTAGCACTCTGTTTGCCTGCAATATAAAATATTGTTTTCCTTTACGTAGGTGTGCTTGTGAATGTCATGATGAGTACGGGATGAAAAGCTTCAACAAAATATGCCTTTTTTTCAGCAATATCTAATGTCTGTAATATCACATGAGTAAATAATTAAGTGGTCTGAAGTGGTTTGAGAAATGCAAGCTCTTTCTCTCTCTTTTTCTGAGATTACATTTGAGCATTGATCATCTAGGAGGAACTGAAGTGTTGATAGTATCCAAATGGGTAGCTGGGGTACTGGAGGGTGATAGTACCTGGTTGAGGTATGGGAAAGCTGCTGATCCTAATGGGGATACAGGAGAGCTGCTGGCACCAGTCTGAGTTACTGGAAAGCTGCTGGCAGAAAGAGTCACCAGCTATAAGCAAAAAGTGAAACACTTTCTGTATTACAACAACAACGTTGATCATTTTAATAAAAAATGTACCAAAATAAAGCTAAGAATTCTTGGTGGTATTTGTAGAAACATCATGAATATATGTGTGAAACCCTATCTTATTTAGCAGTTCTAGTGATAGCAAATGGCAGCAGATGAATTATAGGAAAATATGGAATTGAATTTTCATCTCCAAATAGATGTACATCTGATGAAGAGAAGCATTTGCCTTGTAAAAGATCCACCAGACTTTCAGTTTATGAATCTCATTACATCTTAGAATGGGCATCCAAAGCATTTGTCATGTATGCCCAAGATGATGAAAGAAACCTTGAATGTAAATCATTACTATTTGCTTTGCATTAGTATTTGTTAATTAGATATTAAGACATTTGGAAACGTTGCAATACACATTATGGCTAGTCAATGTTGATTGTCTTCATTTGGCAAGCCCTGTACATTTGTTTTGGTGAAATGCAAGATTGTAGAGAAAACAATTTTACTCAAAATATGTTTTTTTTCATACTTGGAAACTATGGAGATGTCAGAGAAATATTCAAGGCAACTAGTTTACAATGTTATTAACACAGCAAATCCTCAGGGGCATTCAGCATCATTCAAGATCAATAGTTTCAAATGCCTAACTAATCTCATAGGAACAGAAATAGGCCATTTAGCCATGCAAACCTGTTCTGTCATTTAATTTGATTATGGCTAATCTGAATGTCAACTCACAATTTGGTTTCATTATCCTTAATAATATCCTTATCTAACAAAACATATGAATTTAATTTTTGAATTTTTCAATTGACTGACCCTCAACAGCTTTTTCTGATTTCCTACTTGACCAAATTAACTCTTTCAATATTTTAAAGTCCATTCTTGGTCCAGGTTCTCTAATTCCTGCATCTAGCTCTGCCATTAATGGTTCATTAAATACAATGAACCTGATGAATATATAGAACAGATTTATTTCTGAAATTGGCTGAGAACTGTTCTCTGAAGTTGTGAACTTTTAGAATGTATCTGTTAAAAATAAATGTCACGGCCTGGAGCTTCCTCCCATTTGCATTTTATATTATGTAGTTTGACTGAAATCATTGAAACCAGTTCAAAAAATCACAGAAAAGGAGTTATATTCAATGCAAAAGAAGTTGCTGCAACCTTTTGACATCATCCTGATTTGCAATTATATTGCCATTCTTTCACTATCATTGCGTCAAAATCCTGGAACTCTCGAACAGAACTCTAGCTACACCTTTACTGAAAGTGTAGAGGTTCAAGAAGGCAGGTTTTAACTAAAGACTTTAGGAGTCTGGACCAACATTGTGATGATGAAAGGAAGAGAGAAGCACATGATGATCTAGGCAGAAGCCTGAAGTCTAACCACGTAAATGTTAGAAACACAAGCTGAGAAGCATGTGAAGGAGACTGACTAGCATAGAGCTTATGGAAGAGTCTTTCAAAAATAAAATCAAAAGTTAAAAAAGATTGGAGCCTGATATAAACTGTGTTATAAAGTAGCCCAAGCCTGAAGACCTGCCTCCTCCTTGATTAGTTTCTCTTGAACCCAAACGTCTGCCTTTGGACAAAAAATTCACACAAAAAAGACAAACCCCTTCTTAAGGGATATTGGGATTGGGCATTCAATGCTGGTGTAGCTGACAACAATCACTTCCCATTAACAAATTGATGTCCTTTTGTGCTATTTTCAAAAAATCCGTCTGGTAGGTGCTGGTGCTGTTTACATATCTTACATCTCAAATTAAATTAATTGCCGCGGCAAGATCTTGCTAACGGTGCTTGTTTGTGACACTCTCTTTTTTAAAAAGAGGTACACCGCCACTTTTAAACATGCATTAAAAGCAGTAAAACATTTTTTTTCTCTAATTTACTTATGAACTGACTATGGTACACCAATATAACCATTAAATCATTCTGTATAGCTCTTTAGTTTCAGTTTTCAAAATTTGGAAAATATGCTCAATGTTGTGTTAAATCCAGATTGTGTTGGTTCATGGTCGGTTTTTCAGCCAGTGATATGTAAATAAGTTTGAGTTTAAACCCAGGACAAAAGAAAAATCTCAAAACTCGTGCTTTTATGATCCCAAATTGCATCAAGATAACTGACAGACACTCGACCCTAGTTTCTTATCTTCTGGTACACAATATTTCAGACATTTAATGATGCCCCATTTTACTACATGGTTTGCTCGTTTTCTTTAAAGGCTTTTCTATCTGTGAGCATTATGACATATTAATCCCAAAAGAACCTTCTACCCTTTTGGGATGTCCAAATGGGGTGTGCAACGGCAGAGTGTAAAAGAAAACAGAAAAGTAGGCTAGCTCCCAAGGTAAATATAAGCCGATTATGCACACCGAAGTCTGCTAATCACAAGTAGAACTTGATAAGGACACAACTTAATTCAGACCTTTTGGTTAGAGGGGGCCAGCTTTAGCCAATACCTCTCTCTTCGGACCTGCTGCCCCTTGGCTTTTGTTGAAAATGTGTGTTTGTATGCAAGCTGTGCCAGAATAGGAGCAGTTGTAATTGGTTGTAGAGTTAAACAGCATGTCGACATTCATTGTTTATCTTCATGTAAAGAATGCTCTTCTGCCAGCCGCAGTTAAGAGAAAAATCTTGCTACCAAGTCAGTTTAGTTTTCAAATAATTGTGATGCCTAGTGAATAGAATGTAAAGTCAGCATAGTCAACACGAGTAATTTTGAAAGATTTATTTTTCTGTCCATTGAACATAAGGGAATAATCATTGCTGGATGTTTTCAAATCTGAGCATGAAGTGAAATTGGATAAGGAACGCAACGGCCTTTAGCTTAAACTATTATTGTGCTTGTTAGCTTTCCTCCGGGTGCCTTAGTTAAATAAATCCACAGAGCAATACAACGATGCTGCTTCATTCTCTGCTTAGTGCGTTGAAAATTGGGCCGTTTTCTGATGGTGAAGTTGAGCGGAGGAGATGTGTAACGAGAACTGGTAAAATATCTAGATTGTTATAAATAAAAGCTCAGGTTTCTTCAGTTCAGAGGTCAGTGGGGTTAAAGTCTAGAGCACTGGATTATAAACAGAGCAGCTGTAATGGCCCTGCTGCCGACAGAATGTCTGGCGAGAGGTGTCAGTGATTGCTTTTAATGTGAGAGTGTGACTGGAATTACTGACCTAAAAAGGGGACTTGTAACGCTGCGTAAATATATTGTTTGAAAGTGTAACTGCTTGATCGGTTTGCATTATGACTTTATGTTCCAAGAAGCAATTGTAGTATCTTAGCGGTTTGATAAGGCTTAGGAACTATGTCAGCAATTTCCCGGTGTGGCTCTGGTGAACTTCTAGGAATGTTTAGAAAAAAGAATTTGAATTTGTGAAAATGGACAGAAAGAGTTGATGTGGACAGATAAATGACCTCGTGTCACGGGACCATCTCCAGAGTACCGTTAACGCATGACCAGAGTACAAATTTTCAACAAATAGTTCCTGCATATCCGAGTCTGTAGTGTATTCGCAAAAACCTAAGCTGTGTACCTGTTAGTGATCTTTTTGTCTGTTGCAATATTTTCAAGTAAATACGAGCCATGTATAACAATGACTTGAAATGTTTTCTTTCAAGTTGTCATGTTTCATAAGGAAACATGTTACTTCATTAGCTTTCCAATGAGAAGGTATTTAATATTATCTTTATATAAACAAATATCAATTTTAATAATATTTCTTCATATTATAGTTAGCAGTCTTTTTACAACCAGCCAATTTTCTGACCTCTGTCCTCTCGTCAGTGCCATTTATAACATTATTACAACTTGCTAAGCAATAATGTACAAACTCATCAAGACCTAACACGTGATGTTTTGCAGCAAGCACACTGTATATCCGTGAGGGAAGGATAAAGGCCTCTCCACAGTACTTGTATTTTTGCACTCCCACATTTTTTTCAGACTTCTTTTTACAACAGTTGAATTTAAAGTTTTATTTTATTACTGTACAGAGTGACTACAAAACAACAATTTCTAAATGGCCAATGAAAGCATATTTCATGCAGTTTTAACACAACACAGTTCAAATTTCTAGGCTTCTGCACTACTGCCATCATAATTGTGACAGGTCATTCAATCTGATTTTCCAACAGTTCCCCCAACAGTCACTATTTTCAATTAATTTCACTGAAAAGCTGAATGATGCTTATCTTGACCATTTACAGTTTATTTCATGTGCACATCCTAATTTATTAAAGTTTAAGCTGTGCAGGTCTTAATTTGAAAACGTATGCATCGAAATTTTCTCCCCTGAGTGTGAATGGGGAGGATTCCATCTCATACATGTAAAGTTTATTATGTTTTCACAAATGAAGCAAATTTAGCCCTACTCGCCCAGAGTGTGGAAATGGTACTCGAAAGTGATTTGATTCCTTATTCGCACTGGAGATGCCTGGAGCTAATCCTGGGAACTTTTCCCTAATCAACTGAGAAGGTGGCTATAGCACCTGTTCACAGATGGTGAGGTCCATAAAAAAAGAACATGTCCCAATGAGGACTTCAGGAAGCAGCTACAATCTTAACTCTGTGGTCTGAGTCAACAAGGTGCAGGGTTGGATGAACACAGCAGGCCAAGCAGCATCACAGGAGCAGAGAGGCTGACGTTTCGGGCCTAGACCCTTCATCAGAAAA
>NC_063338.1:41510279-41540091 GCF_021869965.1 Rhincodon typus
TTTTCTGATGAAGGGTCTAGGCCCGAAACGTCAGCCTCTCTGCTCCTATGATGCTGCTTGGCCTGCTGTGTTCATCCAGCCCTGCACCTTGTTGTCTCGGATTCTCCAGCATCTGCAGTTCCTACTATCTCTGTGGTCTGAGTGGCAGGTTTCCTGCTAGGCTAACCTAATTGAGGCTGGCTCAGATAGAAAAACACCCCAGTAGCTTGTGGGGCCTGAATGAACAGTGATGCCCCGCAAGGTAGTGTTAAGCTGCTTCTAACATGACCAACCGTTCCTTAACAAAGAGATGTCTGCAGACCGGGGCTCCCTCAGACAATCTTACCATTTTCCTGATCTCTGCAGTTGCCCTCTGGGATGTAGATTTTTCTACTTCTCAATGACATCCCATCTGAACCTGCCAGTTAGCTGGATCGAAATGAGGCCCAAAAGGCCCCTGCCTTTCAGAAGGATCTGGTTGTCCATGAAACAGTTAGCAGGGAGGATCAGCAAATAATTTGTAAATAAATGGCCCTTATTACAAGCGGGTGGGGAATAGGGAAATTTTGCTGCAATTGTACAGGGCATTGATGAGAACACATCTCGGATAATATGTACAGTTTTGATCCTTTCTAAGGAGGGATATACATTAACTAGAAGTGGTTCATAAAGTGTTCACTAGGCTAATTCCTGGGCTGAGGAGATTGTGTTATTCAGTAAGATCAAGCAAATAAAGCTACACTCCTTAGTGTTTAGAAGAATGAGAAATTATTTTATTGAAACAGACAGGCTTTTGGCAAGGTAGATGCTGAGAGTATGTTTCCTGCTCGCGGTATTCTAGAATTGGGGCTCATTTTAAAAATAAAGGGTCAAGATGAGAAGGAATTTCTTTCCTAAGGGGTTGATTAAACTTTGGTATTCTTATCCACGGAGAACTGTGGAGGTTGAGTCAAGGCTAAATTGGACAGATTTTTGATTGACGAGGGCGTTAAGGGGACAGTCTGACAGGATAGTGGAATTAAGGGGTTATTCACATCAGTCAAGATTTTATTGAATGGCACAGTAGTTTTGATGGGCTGAATGGCCTACCCCTGTTTCTACTTTTTGATGACCTTGTAAGTATCTGAGGCCTTACACCACTGAAAATGTCCTGGAGTTAAATTGGGACCATTGCTTTATTTGCAAAGACATTTTTGCAAAAACCTTTTTGGGGGCATTCATGAGCAATTTTGCTAATGTTTCTTAAAATCACAAACTAATCTTCTATATCCAGAGCATAACAAAATTCACTGTAAGAAAAAGTAAAAACAAAATTCTTTTCCATTGAAAAGCAAATCTAGCTTAAGTTTTTGGAAAACAGGCGAATGCATAAGGAATTATGGAGTATTGAAATACATCTCCAGTTTTGGTGTCCTTACTTGAGAACAAATATAATAGCATGAGGAGAAATTTAGAGGAAGTTCATTTAAGTGATTTCTGAGATGACAGGGTTATCTTAGGAGGAAAATTTGGCCTGAACACATTGAAGTTTAGAGAAGTGATGTTATTGAAGCATATAAGAACCTGACGGACTTGTCTGGGTGGATGCTGAGAGGGTATTTCCCCTGAAGTGGGAGAGACTGGAACTAGGGGTGCAAATAAGATGGAAATTAGAATTTCTTTCTGTTAGAAGATCATTAGTCTGTGGCATTCTCTTCCATAGGGAGCAGAGGAGGCAGTTTCACTGAATGCTGAAAGCTGTCACCTCCCTAGCTTCCCACAGAGTTCTAGGGTCCAAGGGATTTATCCGCCTAAATGCATTTTATGACTTCCAGCACCTCCTCCTCTGTAATATGGACATTTTTTCAAGATGTCACTATTTATTTTGCCAAGATATCTATCTTACATAACAGTCTCCACAGTAAATACTGTTGCAAAATACTCGTTTAGTATCTCTCCCATCCACTGCGATTCCACACATTGGCGGCCTTGGTGATCTTTAAGGGGCCCTATTCTCTCCCTAGTTACCCTTTTGTTCTTAATGTATTTGTAGAATCCCTTTGAATTCACCTTAACCCTATTTGCCAAAACTATCTCATGTCCCTTTTTTGCCCTCCTGATTTCATTCTTAAGAATACTCCTACTGCCTTTATCCTCTTCTAGGGAATCACTCGATTTCTGCTGTCTATCCCTGACATATGCTTCCTTTTTTATCAGAATAGAATATCCTTTTATTGTCACGTGTACTCCATTGTAGGAGTACAGTGAAAAGTTTTTACAGTATCTGCCTTCCAATGGCGACATCTTAGGCACAAGTACCTAGGTACAATTCTTGGATACAGCAGTGGAATAAAAGTAATTGCACTACTTTACAGAGCTGAAAATAAGTTAAAAATAGAGCTGGAATTAAAGTATGGTAGGAAATTTCAAACAGACATTACAGTGTAGCAGCTCAGAGCAAGGCTTCCGCATGTGGTCTGATCGCCCACGCCAGACCCTATTCCAACAGCTGTCCCCGTCCGCTCCAAGCCCCAGTCCGCTTTGTCCCGGCGCTCAGCTGCTCCAAGGTAAGTTCCAGGACTGCCTCCCCTGTACCGGCCTCTGCCTGCATGCTACTCCTGGGGTACTTCCCCACATGCTGCTGCAGGGCTGCTTCCCCGTGCTACTCTGGGGCACGCAGACCAAGAGCTGCTCCAGGGCTCGCAGCCCGAGCGCTGCTTGGCTGCTTCTTGTTCTTGAGCAAAACCCCAATTTCTCTAGTCATCCAACTCTCCCTACACCTACCAGCCTTGCCCTTCACCCTAACATAACATCTCTGGAATCTTTGTTATCTCATTTTATCTCATTTTGAAGGCTTCCCATTTTCCAGCCATACTGTTACCTGCAAACATCCGCCCCCAATCAACCTTTGAAAATTCTTGCCTAATATTGTCAAATTTGCCTTCCTCCAATTTAGAACTCTAACTTTTAGATCTGCAAAGAGTTTTCCATTTTCAAATTTTATCAGCATGGACCTTTCCCATTTGGCATGAAGTGCTGGAAAGAGTGGATTCCTTTAAGAATCACTTGCTGATGCTTCCTTATCCCAGTGTTGTCATTGGCTGACCCTCAGTTTGAGGTCAGCAAATACTCAGTGGTAACACAGTGTGGCGCTGGAGGAACACAGCAGGCCAGGCAGCATCAGAGGAGCAGGAAAGCTGATGTTTTGGGTCGGGACGCTTCTTTGGAAATGGGGGAGGGGGAAGGGAGCTCAGAAATGAATAGAGAGAGGGGTGGGACTGTGGAAGGTAGGTGGGATGTTGATAGGTGGGTGCAGGTAGGGAGTGGTGGGGATTGGTCAGTGAGGTGGGGGGATGGATAGGTGGGAGGGAAGACGGACAGGTTGTGGCAGGTCAAGGAGGCGGGGATGAGAGGGAGGGTTAGACATGGGATGAGGCCTGGTTTGGGGAGATTTTAAAACTGGTGAATTCTATGTTTAGGCCATCGGACTGTAGGCTCCTGAGGCAGAATATGAGGTGCTGCTCCTCCAGTTTGCAGGTGGCATCATTGTGACACTCCAGGAGGCCCAGGATGGACATATCACCCAGGGATTGGGAAGGGGAGTTAAAATGGTTCACGACTGGGAGGTGTTGTTGTTTGTCGCATACAGAGCACAGATGCTCTACAAAATGATCTCCGAGTCTCTGCTTGGTGTCACCGATGTAGAGGAGGCCAGATCGGGAGCAGCAGATGCAGTAGACCAAGTGGACGGATGTGCAAGTGAACCCCTGTCTAATGGGGAAGGTTTGTTTTGGGCCTTGAATAGAGGTGAGGGGGGAGGTGTAGGGGCAGGTGTAGCACTTCCTGCGGTTGCAGGGAAAGATGCGGGGGGTGGTGGGGTTAGTGGGGAGTGTGGAGCAGTTGAGGGATTCGCGGAGAGAGCAGTCCTTACGAAAGGCAGATGGGGAGAGGAGGGAAATACATCTTTGGTTGTGGGGTCGGATTATAATTTGCGGAAGTGACGGAGGATGATATGTTGGATGCAGAGGTCGGTGGGGTGATATGTGAGGTCAAGGGGGATTCTGCTTTTATTTTTGTTGGAGGGAGGAGATGTGAGGGCAGAGGTGTGGGAGATGCAAGAGATGTGGTCGAGGCATTTTTGATCACTGGAGAGGGTAAGTTATGGTCCTTGAAATTGGAGGGCATCTGGGATGCGTGGGAGTGGAACGCCCCATCTCAGGAGCAGACATGGCGGAGGAATTGGGAGTAGGGGATCGCATTCTTGCAGGAAGGTGGGTGAGAGGAGGTGTGGTCTAAGTAGCTGTGGGAGTCGGTGGGCTTGAAATAGATGTCGGTTTCGATGCGGTCACCAGAGATGGAGACAGAGAGGTCCAGGAAGGAGAGGGAGGTATTGGAGATGGTCCAGGTGAATTTGAGGTTGGGGTGAAAGGTGTTAGTAAAGTTGATGAACTGTTCAAGCTCTTCATGGGAGCATGAGGCAGCGCTGATACAGTCATCAATGTAGCGGAGAAGAGGTGCGGGGATAGTGCCAGTGTAGCAGTGGACGAGGGACTGTTCCACGTATCCTACGAAGAGGCAGGCATAACCTGGGCTCATGCGGGTACCCAAAGCCACCCCCTTAGTCCTTCACAGGTTTCAGTCATGTATCTTCATGTAATTGAATAGGCCGATATTTAACCCATTGGATCAGTGCTTGTCAAACATTTTCCCTCAGTGATCCTATTTTGAGACTTGAAAATTGTTGCAACCCCTCAGTGAGCATTTTTAGAGTGGGAGCACAGCTGTTATAACTTGGTCAGAGCACTACAGTAGTCATTGCTGCTTCAGAGCTCTCAACTTCAACATTTCAACTCACTACCCACCTTGGGAAGCTCTAAAATTGATGTGGGTCAGGGTTTAAGGAGTTGGACCCAGAGTACAGAATTTGCGTACTTGTCATCTATGGGACCACTTTGCCACATAATTAAAACAATTGGACTCAAAACACACTGCATATTAATGAAGAGGTTGTATCCTATTAATGATTGAATGCAACTTTCACCCAGTCAATAATTTTAATTCTGCTACACTTCAAGTAGAGCTTCAGAGTGTCTTTGAAATGTTTTAGTTGCCCTCCCTTGGAACACAGGCCATGTGAGAGATGATAAAATGGGACTCGTTGGGAGAAATGCTTTTCTGTCATCCAGACACAAGGTAGATTTTCCATGACAACAAGGTGCAGGGCTGGATGAACACAGCAGGCCAAGCAGCATCATAGGAGCAGAGAGGCTGACGTTTCGGGCCTAGACGAGTTTGTTTAACGTTCCTCCCATTGAATCCAGAAAATGTGTAAGAGACATTGCTAGTCAGAATTTTCTAGTGCACATACGTGTTGCAAGCACATATCCAGGTCTCACTGTAGTATGGAAGTGGGGAGGAAGGCATGCCTTGGACAGCTGCCAGTCATTTTTATGGAGTGGGCACATCTCTGGCCCCAGTAGTGCCATCAAAACTGGTGGCCAATTTTAGGACTCCATCCTGTCCCCAGAGAGCCAGGACTGGATGACGGTAAACTGGGGTAGGGTGAGATTTTGGAAAGTCCAGGCAACGAGGCTGTAGGAAGTGCAAGGCAGAATGGGATTTTGATCAGGATGCACAGGTCAACTGGTGGGGGTACAGTGAAGATGGGGGGGTGGGTGGGGGGTTGCAGACAGACCTTGCTGGTGGTGAGTGGGGGTGCTCCAATTGAAAAAGAGGGCCAGTAACTGGGAATTCCAACCCTTTCCCACCCAAGCGCCAAACAGGCTTGCTTGCTGGCCTCCCCTCCTATCACCAACTTCCTCCACCAGCCTAAAGATTGTGGCTGGGCAGGAAGTGGGCTTTAAGTGACATTTAAATGGACACTTGAGGGTCTCAACTGCTGCAAGAATTGGCTGGCGGGGATGGAGGTGCAATATGCCCCTGAGTGCTTGCCCGCTGCCCATTAAATCACAGTCAAGTGGGGGCAGGTGGGTGGGCAGCTTGATTGGCACCCGCAGAATGTTACGTGCTACCCCTTTTACCTGCAAAAGCGTAAAATTCTACCCATGAATTCTCAGCCTTTTCAGGAATTGGGTAAGGTGGAGAAGTGGATGGGGTAGGTTTTGCGTGGGTGGGGATAATGGGGGGGTGGTCTCACAGTAGCTGGGGAGGGTGGATGTGAAAGATCATGGGGTAGGTGTGGAAGAGAGGGATTGGAGGGTGTCATGGGGAACAGTGGTGGGCTGGATATGAAGTGACATGAGGTAGTTGAAGGTGGTGGGTGGCAAAGGTCACTGGGTAATGGGGAAGATGGCAGGCAGGGTAGTGCAGAAGGTTATGGGCTGGGTGGGAAGTGTTATGAGGAGGGTGGTGGGAAGCATCATAGGGTGGATGGAAGGATGGAGAGGGTTGTGGTGTGTAGTTTTTCAAATGAAGACAGAAGATCTCCTTGGTGTTCTTGGTCTTCTGCGTCTTCATTCCTGTTACTTAGCTGCAGAAGAACGTGATGATACTGGTATAGTGTCTGTGCCAGGGAGCCCCTGACAAAACAAAGTCTGAACTCATCTGGTCTCAAGAGTAGCCAGTGGCATTGAGGAGAAGCAGCTTGAACTGTATCTCCAGCCTTTCAGGCTGTTGCAGTGCTTTATTTGCCTACTCATTTGTCAGCGCTAGGAAATATCAAGACACCTGGGTCAGGGCAGCCTCAGCTGTTCGGGTACTTGGAGCCATACCTTTGTAAAAACACTTCTTCAACACTTCCCTCTCATAATTATTCTTTGTATTAACCCCAACCATACATCATTTCTTGTTTGCGTGAATGGATGTTGGTACCAGTCTGATAATGGTTAGAAATAAAGAAATGCCTCCTGACCTGTGTCTTTTCCTTCTATGGAGAGAGTGCTTTGATCACTGATCACCAATGCACCTTGAGGTCGGATTTTTGGCGTGGGAGATTTCTTATGTGGACACCCACCTGGTAAAACTGTATTACCATATTGAGGCACCTGCTCACTGAGCCTTCTGACTACCTCGTTTATTTATGAGCTGAACCCCGACTGGGTGCCTTGCACTTTCTGACGTATCATAAAACCATGTCAGCTACTTCTAACATCACATAAAACGGGATCAATTTACAGCTTCTCAAATAATTAAGGTAACAAAATTGCAGGCTTACAATTTAGGGAGAGATATTGCATTTAATTAAACAATAAAAGCCTGTTTCATTATTTCTCATATTTTGATATTGTAGTACTAACAGTCAATCATATCACAAAATCCAATACATGACAATGGTCCTGGGGCATAATTTAATATGATAGTTTATCTGTGAATATTTGTAACCAGTAGAAAATATTTGGTACATAAACTCTTTATTCAGATCAATGGGAATTCTGGTAAAGACAAATCTCTATAATAAAGAATTGAATTATTGTTAATGAAATTGCAGCCATCTATATTTGCATGAAGTTTTGATCATGCTTGCCGGATACTGAGTTTTCTCCTGTCACACAGCCTCAATCAACTAAAGGGAAGAAATGATTTTCTTTACAGGACATGAACCAGTATGCCATTATTGAACTGCACTAATTTTCCCCTGTAACTATCTTCTACATTGGCTCCCGAGGGCTTTAAATATCCAGTGTACTTGTGGCTTCCAATTGTAAATTGCTGGTTAGAAAGCAGCAAGTTTCTGAACTGGGGCTGGCTCTGCGACGATCAATACTTAATTCTAAGCAGTGCAATAGGCAACAGTTTCCATAGTAACATTGATGTCATGGAGGTTGAACAGTGGCCATTACAACAAATCATTTCCTTTGAGCAATTGTAATTGACTATTTGTACGGTTTGCTGTCACCTGAGACTATTTACATCAGACCTTAAACTGAGCAGCATTAGTTATTCCAGGTCTCTGAGGGTTGCTTCTTCTTTCGATGACCTTACAAACACTTCAGAGGGTATCACTATAGCAACAAGGGCTATACCAGAAAAAGCAATGAGAAAAGGACAGCCAACTGTAGTGGGCCACCTTTAGGTGAAAAGAGAGCTTACACATTTACTGCCTGACTATATACACAAATATTGTACAAGCAAGACACCCCTCCCCATTGGGTGTAGATATAAAGTGTAAGCTTTGGTCATGTGCATGAAAATGGCCTTGGTGATTTACTGTCAGATTGTAACATATATCTTGCACATTGCATTTAATTGCATTTTAAATTCTTGATGCAAAAATCCACCATGTGAAGAAATATTAATTTCCACAATAGCACCAGAGTAAAGCGGGGAACAAATAGTAGTATATTTATTTTAATGTGTGTAAATTGCAATCTTATTATATAGTTCACATTTTTATTACAAAGCCATCTGCATTTCGATGTTTGTTTTCACATTTTGTGTTGCTCCTTCAATAAACTTATGTGTATATATATATATTCTCAGATTCTGTCACTGAGTGAATTGTTTTTCCAGAATCAAAGCACTGCAGATATGTAATGTTTCAGTGATTAGATCTAATTGACTCTAACTCAATTCACTTATGCTACGTTGACAAGACAGGAGAGCTTGGATTGTACAGCAAGACTGTGTGAATATATAGCCACAGACAGCAGAATGATGATGTCATAGAGAAAGCCTCATCTAGCTGGGCTGGGACTTCTCAAATGGCAGCACTTAAATCAGATCGCTGGTGCTAAAGGTGAATTTATGCAGGATTAATTCCAGGGTGAAAAATATATTGTGAATTGGGAGCTTTGTTATAGTGACAATGCACCTGCCTCCCAAACAGCTAGTATACATGTTGAGTGCCAAATAAGATTAAATTTAATCAATACTCTGGCTTGTTAGATTGCAACCCTATATATGGTAAGATTCAACTGTGATGGCTGTCACATTAGCCAGTGTTGTTTGCTTAGCTGAAGCCCACAGACACACAATTTCAAGCAGGGGTCATTGGAAGGTAAATAAAATCCTGACTGACTTTTCCCTTCACTAAATCACAATTGTGATTACAATGGTTGCATTGTTATGGATCCTCTTAGGAGATAAGCTAACTCACACAGGCTGTGAACTGTATGCGACTTTGCTGATCTGTGTAACAGTAGTAAATAAGGTGGGGTGTTTTGTCACTGAGGTAATAGAGGAGGACTTAAGCATTTCAAGCTGACAGTATATAAACTATAAATTCTGTGGAGAATATTTTTTGTCTCAGATAACAGCAGCTTGATTTTATATCATGCTTTTAACATAGTAAAATGTCCCACAGCATTTCACAGGAGTGTTTATCAATCTGTCACTACAGAGGGCGGTATTTGGATAGATGACCAAAGGTTTGGGAAAAATCTTAGACTATAAGAAATGTCTTAAAGGTGGAGAAAGAGGTAAAAGTCAGACGGTGTAGGAAGGATGTTCCAGAGTTTAAGGATTCGGCAGCTGAGGGCAAGACTGTCGTTGGTGGACAATTAAAATGGGGGAAGCAGATGAGGCCAGGAATGGGGGAGTGCTGAAGTTTATAGGATTGGCGAAGAAGCCGTGTTTCTGTAGTGTAGTGGGTATCACATTCGCCTTACACACAAAAGGTTATCTCATTTGAAACCAGGCAGAAACAGAGCAGCTGCCTTATTCCTTGAAAATGGAGTCCCAGATAGATAGAATGGTGAAGAAGGCTATTGGTATGCTTGCCCTTATTGGTCAATGCATTGAGTATATGAGTTGGGAGGTTATATTGTAGCTGTACAGGACAAAGATTAGGCCACTTTTGGAATACTGTGTTCAGTTCTGGTCTCCCTGCTATAGGAAGGATTTTGCAAAACTTGAAAGGGTTCAGAAAAGACCTACACAGATGTTGCCAGGGTTCGAGGGCTTGAGCTATAGGGAGAGGCTGAATAGGCTGGGCCTATTTTCCCTGGAGCATCAGAGGCTGATGGCTGACCTTGTAGAGGTTTATAAAATTATCAGGGGCATGGATAGCGTGAATTGCCAAGGTCTTTGCCCTGGGGTAGGGGAGTCCAAAATTAGAGGCCATAGGCTTAAGGTGAGAGGGGAAAAATATAAAGGGATCTAAGGTGCAACCTTTTCACAGAGAGGGGTAAGGCGTGTCTGGAATGAGCTGCTAGATGAAGTGGTGGAGGCTGGTACAATTACAACATTTAAAAGGCATCTGGATGGGTATACACATAGGAAAGATTTAGAGGGATATGGGCCAAATGCTAGCAAATGGGACTAGATTAATTTAGCATGGTTGGCATGGACGAGTTGGACTGAAGGGTCTTTTTCCATGCTGTACATTTCTATGACTCTGTGACTTGAAGTACAGAACTAGGAAAGGGGAAGGCCGCAGAGGAATTTGAAAACAATAATAAGAGTTTCAAAAATTAGCTGTTGCTGTATCAGAATTCATGCAGGTCTGTCGGCACAGCAATGATAATGAATTGGACTGAGTTAGCATATGAGAAGCAAAGAGTTGGATGCGTTCAAGCTCATTTCATGAAAATGTCAGTCCCCAGTTGGAGGATAGCATTGGAATGGTGAAATCCAGAGATAACAAGGGTTTATGAGTGTTTCATCATCTATTGAGCTGCAGCGAAACAAAATCAGGAAGTTGACAGAGGTAGAAATAGGTAGACTTGATGATGGGGCAGATATCTAGATGGAAGCCTATCTTTGTGTCATTCTGATTGCAATTGGTCCAGTTCTATTTCAGTCAGTTGCCAAGGAGAGAGATGGAGTCAGTGGCTATGGAATGCAGTTTGTGGTGGAGTCTGGAGGCAATGATCCCAATGTTTACTCTAGCAAGTTTTGTAAGTCAAAGGTTGGGGATGGAGCTGTTGAGTGTGGTGAAGTTTTGGAAACTATGTAGAAAAGGATCACTGCCCAGAAATTATTTTTATTGCTTCCAGTTGGAGGGAGAGCAGGAACACACATGAAGAGTCAGCAGCTGCTCATGAGAGAATTGGGAGTGTCTAAGAATCTAAGGTGGGGAGCTGGTTTGATTCTGGAGAGGAGAGGAGGAGAGGTCTGATACTTGATCTTGGGAACGTAGTCATGTCCCTGAGAGAGGCTCTGATTCCTGATGAGCGATTGTTGGAGGTGTTTCATTTTGAGGCAAGACGGTTAGGTTCGGATGATCAGGGAAAGCTCTCCTGCCGTTGGCTCACGAGCATTGCTGAAAAGTCACTTACTTTCTCACTGAAGCTATGGAAGTCTCCTTTTAACCGGTGGGTTTCCCAAGGTAGGGGAAACATTGTTAACTCTTTACAGCAAAGGTTAATTGAGGCTAGCAGCCTCTTTAAAATATTTAACTGGATATCCCATCTTCTGGACATGGTTTGGCTTCCCACCTTGCATGTCTATTAAACCTCGAACTATAGTTAAATAAAAACAAAATACTGCAGATGTTGGAAATCTGAAAATACAACAAAGTGGATACTCAAAGAAAATCGGGTCTGGCAGTGTCTGTGGATAGAGAAACCAAGTTAACGTTTACAGTTTGATGTGACTCCTCTTCAGAGTTTCTCCAGTATTTTCTATTTTTATTACTTACATATTGTTGTGTGCAGGTTTGAAATGTTTTAAAAATTGTATCTCAGTCTTTGGCTTCAGTCTTCCCATTATTTAGCTTTTGGAAATTTCTATTCAACCAGAACAGGATTTCAGACAATTGCCTGACCAGTCTGAAATAGTGGGGAGGCTGGGAGACATGATGGAGAGTGGGGCATTGTAAGCATCCATGTGGAATCCAACCGTGTTTCTTGATGATGGCATTGAGGATTAATGTATTAACATATTAACATAGAGTCATAGAGATATGCAGCACGGAAACAGACCCTTCGGTCCAACTCTTCATGCCAACCATATATCCTATGTAAATCGTATAAAAAGTCCCATTTGCCAGCATTTGGCCCATATCCCTCTAAACCCTTCCTATATATATACCCGTCCAGATGTCTTTTACATGTTATAATTGTACCAGTCTCCACCACTTCCTCTGGCAGCTCATTTCATACACACGCCACCCTCTGCGTGAAAAAGTTGCCCCTAAGGTCCCTTTTATATCTTTTGCCTCTCACCTTAAACCTATGCCCTCTAGTTTTGGACTCCCCCACCCCAGGAAAAAGACGTTGCCTATTTACCCTATCCATGCCCTTCATGATTTTACAAACCTCTACAAGGTCATCCCCCAGCCTCTGAGGGAAATTAGCCCCAGCCTATTCAGCCTCTCCCTACAGCTCAAACCCTGGCTATGAACCCTGGATTCACTGGCTATGATTTAATAGATGAGATGACGAGGGGACCAGATGAACAACTGAGGAGAGAGAATGGTGTGGTCAACTGTATCAAAGGTTACAGCCAGGTAAGGAGATTGAGGTGGGATAAGTCACAGAGGATGTCAGTTGCCACTTTGATAAGCACTTTCAGTGGTGGAGAAAACATCCTAAGAGGAGTGAAATGTTTGTATATTTGTCATGGGATACAGGCATTGCTGCCAAAGCCAACATTATTGCTTGTCCCTAAATATTCTTGTAAAAGTGATGGTGATCTGTCTTCTTGAAGTACTGCTGCATTTGAAACAATCTTCAGTCAGCATTTATTTCTAAAGGGGAAATTGTATTTAACCAACTCAGAGTTTTTTTGAAGAGTTGATGGAAAAGGTTGACAAGGGTGATGTTTATCACATGGTATATATGGATTTTCAGAAACGGTTTGATACAGTTCCTCACAACAGATTTGTGAGGAAAGTTATTGGACACAGTATAAAATGAACAGTTGCAACGTGGATACAGAATTGTTTGAATGATAGGAAACAGAGAGTAAGGTCAATGGATATTTTTCAGGCTGGAGGAATGTTTGTAATGGAGTTCACCAGGGGTCGGTATTGGGAGCCTTGTATTTATTGATATATCCTAATGATCTGGATCTTGGTGTGCAGGGGACAATTTCAAAGTTTGCAGATGACACTAAACTTAGAATAGTTGTAAACTATTTGGAACTCCAAAAGAAAAGTGACTAGTTCATGGGGTGGCTGGATAGTTCGCAGATGAGGGTCAATGCAGAGAAGTGTGAGCTGATGCACTTTGATGAAAAGAACATTGAAGGACAATATAAAATAATAGGTACAGTTCTAAATGGGGCACAGGACCAGAGGCACCTGGGTACATATGTGCACAGATCATTAAAGGTAGCAGGACAGGTTGAGAGAGCAGTTAATAAAGAATACAGCATCCTCAGCTTAGTGGTTATTAGTAATAAAAGCAGGAAGTACTGGAAAAACTCTGCAGATCTGGCATCATCTATATAGAGAGAAACAGAATCCAATCTGATTCTCTCTGTCAGTTCAGAGTACTTTTGGCTTGGAAGAGAGAACAACAGTAAAGTTTCTTGCTCCTGATTTCTAGCCAATGACCCCTGGTGGAAAGTATGTATGTATGCATGGCATTTCAGGTCAGGAATTAGCTTGCCTAAATATTCTCAATATTCTGCCACCATCCACTGTCTAAACCCACACTAGGATTAATATCTTGTTGTAATCACTGATTATGACATTGTGGTAATAGGAACTACCCATTCAAAATGAATATTTGATGTGACTAATTGTGTAGTGTGATGATAGTAAAGATTTTAAATATTGCTTAACAAGATGCTGTGAAATCGCAAAGAGAATAGATTAACCTGAACTCAATTATAATCTCACCAGAACCACTTCTACACTGATAAGAACCTACATAACAAGACAACAATTCAGTTAGAGGGTGAGGAAATAAATACAGCTTGGTACCTTTATTGTTACACTTTGATCATTTATAGTACAGTGGGAGTATGTGCATTGTCTGACTAAATCCATTGACAACAGTCTTCAGAATGTGTCAGAGAAAGAGAAATGTTGTAATGACAGGAAGTGCACTGTTTGGCACCATACTGAGATGCTGTATAATGTGTTTGTAAATGAGCAGGAGTCACCAGGAAACCAAACAACACTTAGGTTTCAGACAATTTACTTCAATTCAGCTTGTAACAAATGATCAATAAAATCACGTAACTTAACAAAAATCATTTTCTGAGGAAACATTAGACTGCAATTTATCAGTGCTGCTTAAAAAGCCTTAACTGAACAGGAACCACTTAAATCCAATCTTTGCAGAATAGACAGAAGCCTCATGGATACAGTTAGTATCGTTAGAGAAAATGCCAAAAACATCAATCACTTAATAAAATTGTGTACTATAAACCAGAATCTGAGTCCTTTCTGAGCCTACAGCCTTTGTCAACCTTTCAGGAGTTAAACAATTTTGCATTTCTGAGGTCAGATAGTTCTGAGGAAATTCTCAACTTTATCCTGCTTAATTTCATTTTTTTAATATAGTAACAGCGTTTGATGATACTTTCACAAACATCTCAAGGGAGTAAAGTGAATGTGCTTCTGAATTCAGTAAAACTTAAAATATATACAACTACAAATTTAATTACACATTTCAAAAGCTTAATTTACAAATTTAAAACAGTTGTACAAGAACGTAAAAGAATTGGAGTTGGACATGACACCAGGCTTGGTTAGTGACTTTATGGGGGAATGCACTGTGATTATATGGCTATTAATGTGTCATATACAGCAGAAAATTCCAGGTTTGATTTTTCACTCAGCGGTGAACTAGATGAACTAAACAGCACAGATTAAGCCTAAAGGGATCAGATCAAACTTATTACAGGAGGTCAGCAGAATTCATTTAGTTTTAAGGTACAAAACCATAAAAGATACATGTAGGAAACCTGTGAATAAAACAGACACTAGATAATAAGGGTCCTTGTCAGCGCTCTTGAGAAGAAAATTTTCCAGGCACAGGCATTGCCCAGATATTAAAAAGAAAAACTGGTCACTTCAAGAAAATGTGCCGAACTAGGACACAGTTTCAGAAAAGCAAGAAGCCAAATAGCAATCCACGAAGAGGTTAATGTGGTAGAACAGGATACAACACAACAGCAGTCTAAAGTGTTCCTAGGGAAAATGAATGGTCCAGACCTAGTTTTCTGGCAAGCAGATATTTAAATTCGCACAAATTTCAAGCTTGATATAGGGATGTGTTTTACTATAGTATCAAGATTGTGAATCATTGGTGAAAACACACTGCAACAGTACAACTTCATGGTCCAGGTCGCATACCACTTAAGATTGACGACATGCTACAAACAACTCTCCAACACAAGGGCCATCAGCTGAAAAACTTATCCATGCTTCACCATCAAGAATTTTCACTTGAGGATGCATGCATTTCTTGACCTCAATCTTCCTCAAATGGTGAAAAATGTTGTGCTCGTTTAAGTCAAGAAAGATCTAGTTCAGAAACGGCCAGCTCTGGAACAACAGGTTAAGGAAGACCTGTTTAAGGTGGTGGGACAGTCATTCAAAGGACAAATGATCAAAGATTTCTCTGGTCTCCTAGATTCATTGCAGAGCCCGAACAGAAGGCAAAATCTATTGAGCTTAGCTATGTTGGCATAGGAAATTTGTGTTAGCAAGCTGGAAACTTACCACTGTGCTGGACTGGTAGAAATATTTGGTACTGCTCTCAGCACTGAAGAATCCTTGGTATCAGTGACAACAATCATACCAAACAAGAAGCAATCATCAAATAGCATAACTCAGGAAGTGAACATGGTGGTTTCACCAATAATCAATAAGGCTGAATGAAAGTCCAAGCCATTCAACCAGTTAAAATAAAGAGTAACATCTCAGCACAGATTTACTGACATTCATTTTTCCAACAAAACCCTAATAATACTAATTTTCATTAATTCTGCATTGACCCTGGTACCTTGGATCTCTAATTCTTGGAGATCTCTTGTATCTTCCTCAATGAAAACAGACACAATGTATTTGTTTAGCTTCTCTGAAATTGTTTTCTGTTCCCCATTTTAAATACTCTAGACTCTGCCTGTAATGGACCAACATCTGTCTTATCCAAACACTTCCTTATTATGTACATGTAGAAGCTTTTACAGTTATTTTTATGTTTTTTGCTAAATTACATTCATATTATAATCCCTTTTTTTTTATCAGTTCCTTGGTCCTTCTTTACGGTATTGTAAAATCCTCTCAATCCTCAAATTTGTCACTACTTCAGTCAACTTTATAGGCCTTTCTTTCAATCCTTTCATTCCTTTGTTGGCCAACGTTTACTGGCATTATTTTTGGATTTTTGTCTTTTGAAGGAATATATTCTTTCCATTAAAAATAAGAAGCAATTCTTTAAAGGCTGTCAGTTCCCTACCTTTCTTACCTTTAAAAATATTTTCCCAATTCATCTCAGCCAATTTGCCCTTTTTACACCCATAATTTTCTTTGTTCAAATTTAATACCATGGCTTCAGATCAAACTACCCCAATTTGAAACATAACATAAAATTCCATCATATCATTGCTAAAGATTCTTTTGCAACATAATTGTTAATTAGCCCTTCTTTGTTATGTAATTCTAGATCCAAATTAGCTTGTGCTCTGGTTAGTTCTTCAACATATGTCTCTGGAAACCATCCCTAACATACTCGAGAACAAGAGATAAGAGAGGAACATCTCACTGATGAAGAGAAATTTAGTGTAAGCTAATCCTAAGTGCATAGTACTCCTACCTTAGAAGTCAGCAATGATGATAAGACAAATCAGAATGACTTCTACTCCCCAAGAACTTAAGGATTCGACAGATATTGCTACTAATGAGGATACAAGCATCAACTAAACAGTTAATAACAACTATAAGGATTCTGAGAAATTTTCAAACTGTATATTGTACCAGACACTCTCCCCTTTTTTAAACTTTACACCTGTGTTTTTATAAATGCTAACATTGCATTTTATTAATTTTTTTGGGGGTTGTAAATAATTGTTCTTTCTTGCATTCAAGAAAACCTTATTCTTCTTAATTTTGACTCGGAATGCAGTTTAATTGAAGTGTGAGATAGACGTACGCTAAAAAGAAATAGAATATGTTTTCTGGTCGACCCTGAAGGGGTTAAAAAAACAGGAGTCTATTCAATCTTCCTTACCTGGTTGTGACAAAGACAGAAGTGATTGTACTTCAAAAGTCATTTCTAGTAAAGCACTTCGGGATTTCTAACAGTTCTGAAGGATGTTATATCGATACAGATTGTTTGTTAACCTTCAAATAGGCTTGGAAAGGGAATGTATACTTGACAGTTTGTATACAATGCTGCCTTGTGGACTATATAACCATTTTATTTTCTGATCAGGTTATAGAGAACAGCTTTGTGAGATTTGAACTAAATTAAAACACACAAACTAGAGAGCACCTCTTTTATAAATAGCTGTATTGAGAATAATGTGCTACCTCTACTTCTTTTGGCAATACAGAGTCTGGTATAAAAGCAGACAGGAAAATTTGTCTTTACCAAGAAGTAAGTGGAAGCTTTTATCTCCATTACACATTATGGAGACAGCTTATTGCAATACTGCTGGCCTCAGCCTTCCATCTTCAGAACACAGTATGCCAATGATGACACAACAGTTTCAGATGTTGACTGCTGTGATGAGACCTTAAAAAAATGCCTCATGGAGATTCCTACACAGGCAAAGGGCATTTTTCATATAAAAGAATTATTAAGCCACCTGGAAGTGGTTAAATATGTCGTCTGGCCTGTAGATTTGCATTATGCAATCAGGTGTTAGTGCAAGTGGTCTTTATTTACAGCAATTAAACCTCCAGCAGTCTCTTCTCAAGGCACACAATTACTGAGGCTCTGATGTTCTCTCTAATTGTTCTTGTTGAGGAGGTTGGTGGGATGCCAATGATCTTATAGGGTAGAGGATTATCATTTTTTAGCCTACTGCCTCAAAAAATCATTTGTAATATCCCTTGTGTAATTAGCAAAGACTCATGATTAATTGTCCTGTAAAATTTGCCTCTCTGTTGCTTTTATTTCCCAGCTAAAAGTATTAATTAATGTTAACTCCTTTTGTTTCCAGCAATCTAATTTTCAACATTCCAGTGAAAATAAATTGCTTGTTGCATACCATGCTCTAATGTAAGATTAAAAAAAAATCATTGCCGTATTGAAAAGATAATATTTAGTGACAAGCAGAATTCGTATTTATGAATAGAAGTAATCTTTTATTGTTTGAGGAATTAAAGGATAACACTTCGAATGATCGTTTTCTGAATGCCATTGATATCAATATTGGCAGTTCGCCTTTAAGCAGCGGGTTTGGTGTTGTGTGCTGCAATATTTTGTCTTTCTACTTTCCAATTTCCACATGTTCTCTCCCACGGCCTAACTATCCCTCTTCTCAACAGCTACCGTCTCTCCCCCAAAAATCATCATTGGTGTATCTGAGCCAGTGATAGATTTTCCTGTTTACATTCTTTTCCACATCATAACTACCTAATTCTGCATCTTTAGAGAGAGTTAAGGAGGGCAGGATTCCACCTGACTTCATTTTGGAGAGCACTGTTTAAATCTCGGCCTTGTGTATTTAACTAAATGCAACAAACACCCAAAAAACAGTGAAAACATGTGTCCCTGAGAAACAGATGATCTTGCTATAAAGTATATTTTATTTCAACAAACGTGAAACAAGAGGAGCAGAAGTTTAACCTTTGGCTGTTGGATCGCACCATGAGACTGTGCTGTGGCACAATGAAAAATTTTGAGTGACAGCAGCAAGACCTTGGAAAAGGCTGCCCTGCATAACTTAGATGCTGAGTAGATACGGTGTACTCCCATATCAATTGGACACATTACCAGACAAGCATGCAGAATCACTAAAACTTCCCTGCAGATGTGCATAGAGTTTTCTTATGCTCTGCTTCTAATAGGGTGGGCAAGAAATATACAACTTTAGTTCAAATTATTGCAAAGTCAATTCAGAGAACTCAGTGTCTACATACATGTCATACACTATGCAGGTAGTTTAATAAAAATTTATAGATATTTTATTCCCCATCTCTACCTTAAGCACTCATTTAAATCTAAATCACACATTGATCTTGGGAATCCAGAATCCATCTTAATGACAGGCAAGTTTGCCGTTCTTTTTGATCCTCAGTCAGGTATCAAATCTTGTATCCTTTCCAAAAACAAGGTAGCCTATTTTCGTCACTTGGGTGAAGGGCAGGCTGGTAGGTGCAGGGAATGCAGGATGACGAGAGAAATTTAGGTTTTGGTCAAGAAAAAGAAAGAAACATATGCCAGGCATAGACAGCAGAGATCGAGTGAATCCCTAGATCAGGATACAAATACGTTAAGGACAAAAGGGTAACTAGGGAGAGAATAGGGTTCCTTAAAGATCAACAAGGCTGCCTTGGAGGAAATACTAAATAAGATGGGGGAGATTATCAACAAGTATTTTGCATCAATGTTTACTGTGGAGATGGATAGGAAGATAGAGAACTTGGGGACATAAATAGCGCCATCTTGAAAAATGTCCATATTACAGTGGAGGAGGTGCTGGATGTCTTAAAATGCATAAGGGTGGATAAATACCCAGGACCAGATCAGGTGTATCCTAGAACTCTGTGGGAAACTAGGGAAGTGATTGCTGGGCCCCTTGCTGAGATATTTGTATCATCGATAGCCACAGGTGAGGTGCCAGAAGACTGGAGGTTGGCTAATGTGATGCCACTATTTAAGAAAGGTGTTAAGGAAGAGCTAGGGAACTATAGACCGGTGAGCCTGACATTGGTGGTGGGTAAGATGTTGGAGGGAATCCTGAGGGATGGAATTTACATGTACTTGGAAAGGCAAAGACTTGTTAGGGACAGTCAACATGGCTTTGTGCATGGGAAATCGTGTCTCACGAACTTGATTGAGTTTTTTGAAGAAGTAGCAAAGAGGATTGATGAGGACAGAGTGGTGAACGAGATCTGTATGTACTTCACAAGGCATTCAACAAGGTTCCTCACAGTAGACTGGTTAGCCAGGTTAGATTACATGGAATACAGGGAGAATTAGCCAGTTGGATACAGAACTGCTTCAAAGGTAGCAGACAGAGAGTCGTGGTGGAGGGTTGCTTTTCAGACTGGAGACCTGTGACCAGCGGTGTGCCACAAGGAACGGTGCTAGGTCCACTGCTTTTCACCATTTATATAAATGATTTGGATGTGAATATGGAAGGTATGGTAAGTAAGTTTGAAGATGACACCAAAGTTGAAGGTGTAGGGGACAGGCTACGTCAGAGTACAATGGGATCTTGATCGGATTGAGTGATTGATTAATTGATTTATTGTCTTGTTTACCGAAGTACAGTGAATAGCATTGTTTACGAGCAGTACGGGCAGATCATAATAAGCAAGCAAGTACAGATCAAAAAGACTAAGACAGAGGCATAGAGGTTACATTGTGCAGGGCTTACAACAGTGAGATCAACATTAGTAAGATTAGTATTATTTCAGGTAGAGAGTCCATTCATCAGTCTGATAACTGTTGGGAAGAAGCTGTTCCTGAACCTCCTGGTGCATGTGCTCAGACTTCTGTCCCTATGCCTGATGGAAGACATCGTAGGAGATCATTACCAGGGTGTGATGGGTCCTTCAGGATGTTGGCATCCTTTCCGCAGCAGAGAGCCGTGTAAATGAAGTCCATGGATGGAAGGTTGGCTTCTGTGATGGTCTAGGTTGTGTACACCACCTTCTGTAGTTTCTTACAGTCCTGGGCAGAGCAGTTGCCATACCAGGCCATTATACACCTGGACAGTAAGCTTTCAATGGTGCATCTGTAGAAGTTGGTGAGGGACCTTATGGACAAGTTAAATTTCCTGAGCCGCCTGAAGAAGAAGGGGTGTTGTTGTGCCTTCTTGACCGTCGCATCTACATTGGGAAGTCCAAGACAGTTTGTCGGTTATCATCACTCTGAGGAACTTGATGTTCTCCACCCTCTCAACCTCAGTTCCGTTGATGTAGATGGGGGCATGTTAGCTTCCTTTCTCTCTGAAGTCAGTGATCACTTCTTTAGTTTTGCTGATGTTCAGAGAGAGGTTGTTTTCATTCCACCACGTCTCCAAGCCCTCTATCTCCCTTCTGTATAATGACTCCTCATTGTGGTATCGTCAGTGAACTTGTAGATGGCGTTTGTTTGGAATTTAGCAACACAGTCGTAGGTGTACAGGGAGTACAGCAGGGGGGCTGAGACACATTCTTGAGGGCCTCCAATGTTGGGTGTTATTGTGGAGGAGGTACAGTTCTTCATTGATTGTGGTCGATGGGTCAGAAAGCTGAGGATCCAGTTGCAGAGGGCGGAGATGAGACCAAGGTCACAGAGTTTTGACATAATGGTGTTGAAGGCGGAGGTGTTGTCAATGGAGTCTGGAGTCTGAAGTACTGTTGTCCAAATGTTCCAGGGATGAGCGCAGGGCTAGGGATGTGGCATCCGCTGCGGACCTGTTACGTCGGTAGGCAAACTGCAGGGGATTGAGGCAGCTTGGGAAACTGGAGTTGATGTGGGCCATGACCAGCATCTTGAAACACTTCATGATTATTGAAGTCAGAGCCACGGGGCGGTAGTCATTAAGGCAAACTGTGTGTGCTTTCTTAGGTACGGGGATGGTGGTGGTTTTCTTGAAGCAGGTGGGGATTTCAGCTTGTAGGAAGGAGAGTTTGAGATGTCGGTGAATACATCGGCCAGCTGGTCTGCACAGGATCTGAGTGCTCGGACAGGAACACCATCCGGGCCCATCGCTTTCCTTGGGTTGACTCCCAGGAAGACTGATCCGATTTCTGAAGTGGTGACAAGAGGGAACAGCTGTCCCTGGGGCTGTCGGGGAAGGTGTTGCCACACCAGTGGTATTCTGCTCAAACCGAGCTTAGAAAGCATCAAGCGTGTCAGGGAGGGATGTGTCATTGTCTGCTATCTTACACTGTCTCATTGTGTATCCTGTAATGTTGTTTAGGCCTTGCCATAGACATTGGGAGTCTGTTTGGTAGCTCTGGGTCTCTAACTTGGTCCGGTACTGCCTCTCGGCCTCCCTGATGTGTTTGAGAAGGTCATGTCTGGATTTTCGGTATAGGTCCGGGTCACCCGACTTGAATGCTGCACGTCTGGTCTTCAGTAGGGAGTGGATTTCCTGGTTCATCCAAGGTTCACGGTTGGGGAACACTCGGATTGATTTTTTTGGTACTCACTCCTCCACACATTTGCTGATGAAGTTGGTGACGGTGGTGACATACTCATCTAGGTTTTCCACTGAACACTTGAACACGGTCCAGTCCACCGAGTCCAAGCAGTCCCAGAGACGGTCTTCCGCTGCCTCGGACCAGCACTGTACTTCATTTCGTGAAGGGTCTGCCCGTTTCAGCTTCTGCTTGTAAGCTGGGAGGAGGAACACGGTGCTTTTGTCGGATTTTCCGAAGTGTGGGCGGGGGAATGGAGCGGTAGGCGTATTTGATGGTTGTGTAGCAGTGATCCAGAACGTTCAGTCCCCTGGTGGGGCAGGAGATGTGTTGGTGGTATTTTGGCAGCACCTGCTTGAGGTTGGTTTGGTTGAAGTCGCTGGCCACAATGAATAGGGACTCGGGGAATTTCATCCCTAGAGTGTTTGTGGCAGTGTAAATCATGTCTGGGGCATTCTTCATGTCTGCATGAAGTGGTATGTAGACTACTGTCAGGATGGCGAAGGTGCACTCTCGCAGTAGGTAGTAGAGGTGGCATTTTACTGTTAGGTATTCTAGGGAGCAATGGCCAATGGGCCAAGCAGTGGCAGATAGAGTTTAATTTAGATAACTGTGAGGTGCTGCATTTTGGAAAGGCAAATCAGGCCAGGAGTTATATACTTAATGGTAAGGCCCTGGGGAGTGTCGCTGAACAAAGTGGTCTAGGAGTGCAGGTTCATAGTTCCATGAAAGTGGAGTCACAGGTAAATAGGATAGTCAAGAAGGCCTTTATTGGTCAGTGCATTGAGTCTAGGAGTTGGGAGGCCATGTTGCGGCTGTACAGGTCATTGGTTAGGCTACTTTTGGAATACTACAGTGCATTCTGGTCTTCCTGCTATAGGAAAGACGTTGTGAAACTTGAAAGGGTTCAGAAAAGATTTACAAAGATGTTGCCAGGGTTGGAGGGTTTGAGCTACAGGGAGAAGCTGAATAGGCTGAGGCTAGTTTCCCCGGAGCGTCAGAGGCTGAGGGATGACCTTATGGAAGTTTATAAAATCATGAGGGGCATGGATAAGGTTAATAGACAAGGTCTTCTCCTTGGAGTCTAAAACTAGAGGGCATTGGTTTAGGGTGAGAGGGGAAAGATTGAAAAGGGACATATGGGGCAATTTTTTCACACAGAGGGTGGTGCATGTATGGATTGAACTGCTAAAGGAAGTGGTGGAGACTGATACAATTAGAGCATTTAAAAGGCATCTGGATGGGTATATGTTTAGGCAGGGTTTAGAGGGATATGTGCCAAATGCTGGCAAATGGGACTAGATTTATTTAGGGTATCTGGTCAGCATGGATGAGTTGGAGCAAAAGGTCTGTTTCTGTGCTGTACATCTCTAGGACTCTATGACTGTGCTGCTGCATTTGTCTCACCCTGTGAATTCTGACTTTCTTCATCATGTGTTTGTTACCTTCAGGCTCAATACTTTTAAAAATTCATTCCTGAGATGTGGGTGCTCTGGCATTTATTACCTATTGGTAATTTCCCTGGAGTAGCTCGTGATAGGCTGTTTTTTTAAATCACTGCAGTCCTTAAGCCATAGGGGCAGACACAATGCTGTTAAGAAGGTAGTTTCAAAATCTTGACCAAGTGACAGTGAAAGGATGGCAATATAATTCCAAGCCAGTTTGGAACTGCTACCCTTCTTCTAGGTGGTAATGAGTTTGCAAGGTGTTGTGAAAGGAGCCTTGGTGAGTAACTGCAGTGCATCTATTAGATGGCCTATATAGCTGCCATAGCGCGTTGGTGGGGAAGGAGGTTAATGTTGAAGATGCAGGATGGGGTACCAATGAAATGGGGTGAAATATCCTGGATTGTCTTGAGTTTCATGGAGCTGTACCCATCTAGGCAAATGGAGAGTATCTTGCTACACCATTGAATTGTACCTCGTAGGTTTTTACAGGTGCTGGGGAGGCAGGAGGTGAATTATTCATAGCTTCTGACTCTTGTACCCACATTAATGCTTAGTTCAGTTTCTGGTCAATGGTAACCTCCAGTATGTTGATGGTTGATGTGATGCCTTTGAATGTCAAAGGGTAATGTAGACTCTTTTTCTTGTTGGAGATGGTCATTGTCTGGCACTTCTGTGGTATTTACATTACTTGTCAGTTATCCAAGCTTTAATATTGTTCAATACCTGTTGCAGTTGCACATGGACTTGTTGGATAAGGCTGAAGATAACAGGAACTGATAAGCGCTTTACAGTGGGCTGTTATGTGAGCAGAGTTACGCTGAATCATTCAGGTCTGTTAAGAGCTAAGAATGCAGGAAATCAGTGACTACTGTCTCTACCAAATAAGACATACATTTGGTAAAAATATTCAGGATAGGTCATGTGCATGGATAATTCCAAATAAGGCATACACTTGCACAGAGCCCTGTGTATAAAGAGCCTGAGACGAATCCTTTGTTCAGCAGAACTTCAAAGAATAACGCTGCAGGAGGTACTCTACATCAGGAGGCATGGTGAAGATGTTGAGAAGAGTTTCAGCCTGGCCCGCTGCCAACTCTCCTGGGTAATTACATTTGGGTTTAGTTACAGAACCCAGCGTAGTGAAAGACAGTGATTGAGATAGCTCTAGTAGTGACAAGCATGTGTTATTTGTTTAAGTACTTAATAGATTAATTGCATTTTATAGAGCTCTAACTGTCTCCGCTGTATCTTTGTCTTTGTATATACTGTTGTCTCTCAGAGATGGCCAACAGACTGCTTCAGTATCTGAGGAATCATGGGGAGTGTACATCAGACTTTATGATCAGACAACTATAATCATCTTACTTTGTGCTAGGTATGACTTTAATTTGATGACTTTTTCTCCTGATTCTCATTTGCTCGGGTCTTGTCAGGACACCTTGATGCCACATTTAGTCATATGCTGCCTTGATGTCGAGGGCAGTCACTCTCACTTCACCACTGAACCAAAGTTCAGTTCATTTGTCCATGTTTGGACCAAGTCTGTAATGAGGTCAGGAGTGCTGTGGCCCTGGCAGAATCTAAACTGAGCATCAATGAGCAGTAGACTCTGTGTTGTTGCTACTCCTAGTGGTGTTCAACATGGAGCAGTACTAATTCATCCAGTGAGAGGCTTGGGGTGGGTGGGGCGTGCATGATAACTGCTAATTGTTATGTTATGTCTCATGGTCAGCATGTCAGTACCTTTAAGCAACATGTTCATGATATCATCACTATATAATACCTGAGGGTTTAAAGATCTCTGATGCCATCTTCATCCAGGATCACTTGAAGCATAACATGGTCCTGGAAGCATGCTGATCATTTGTGATCTAATGTTTATGCATAACAGGTCGCTGTATTAAAAATCAGTTGGATTCTTCAATACCATGATATCCACACCCAATTTGATTTGTTATTGGGGATAACATATAAGATGCTGCATCAGGTAAAATACTCCTCTGAAGGCAAACTTATCTCAGCAGGAGGATACCGTGCAATTTCGGGATCTGGAGTCAATTTTGATGACTCCTAAGGCAACGCACTCCTGACACTATATCACTGGTAGGTTTGTCCTGCCAGCAGGCCTGGAGTAAAAGTAACCTAGTTCTGTAATTGTAGTGTTTGTAGGGTATGATTTAATGATTCTGACTATGCCAGGCAGTTGCTTGTCTAGTCTCTGGGACAGCTGAATCAGTTTTGGCACAAACACCCCCATGTTAGTAAGAAACACTTTGCAGGGTCAACAGAGTTGGGACTGCCACTGTCGTTTCTGGTTGATGCCAGGCAGTCCATCCGGTTTCATTCCTTTCTTTTGGATTTGTGTGATTTAATATAACTGGCTGTTTTACTGGGCCATTTCAGAGGGCATTAAGAGTGAGCTACATTGTTGTGAGTCTGGTGTACGTGAGACCAGGTTAGGATGACAGATTACCTTCCCTAAAGGGCATTAGTGAATGAGAATTGTTTTTTTCAATTATCTACAATGGTTACATTGACCAGTTTTTAACGTGGGAATTTATTAAACTCAAATTTCACCACCTGCCAGGCCCCCAGGTCTGAATTAGCAGTCCAGTGAAAATATTACTAGTCTGTTGTCACCACCTCCACCTTTTTCAAAGATCTTCTTGCTGGTACCCTAATTGCCATCCTTTGCAACATGTCCAAACCTCTGCTGCCCTTCTGTGCTGTGTTCTGATCAACTCCCACCTCTGCCCTCACTCACTTTCATTTGTGCATGTTCTCCAGTCATTGATTCTAAACCATTATTCTAACTTACAAATTACTTCATGGATTTCACTATTACAGCTCTTCAACCTCCTCCATTCTTGTACCTCACTTGATGCTTTGTTAATTTTTCTTGTAGCTACTTCTGCCTCTCTTCTCTGCCATTGGTGGAAAAATCTTCAGTCATTACACTGTTTCTTTAACCTACTTTAAACTCTAGAAATCATTTTTTCTAAATCCCTCCCAATGAATATCTCTTTAAATATACCATCAGATAACTGTTTTCTCATTACTTGAAAGAAAGAAGCAACATGCATTTGCAGAGCACCTTTAACAACCTAAGGTCATCCCAAAACACTTGACAACCAATGGGAGTAGCTATGTGGTACTGTGGCTTTGGTAGTGTAAGAACAATAAGCAGCTAATATGCACACAGCAAGTACTACAAACAGCGATGTGGTGGTATCTAAATCATCTGTCTTAGTCAAAGGCTAAATGTTGGCTTTTTATTAGTGCTGCATGTTTTGATACAAAATTGACTGGGATATGACAGGAATATAGATTTTTTGTTAATCTCCATGGAATTTGCGGTTTGAGGAGTTTGTCAAAGTTTCAAATTTCTTCTCTTTGTAAAATATCAAGATGCTATAACATGGAATCTGGCATGAACACAATAGTATCCAAATTCAGATTCTGGTTGAAGCGGTATTTAACTGCTTCAGAATTGAAACACTTCAATCTTCAACATTTGCCATTCCCTGGAGTATGAGTGAAGGTAAGACCACACCTGCACCACCAATCTCAAAAGAATTTCCTTTATGATTTATTAAGGCCAGCTCCCACTAGATAAAAGATACCGATGGAAATAATTCCACAGAGGCCAGTATCCATCAACAAGTCACTCCTTACTTACATGTCAAGAGTGGTTGACACTGACCCAGGTCCCTCAGAGCCGGCTGTCAGAGTGAACAGGAGTCTGACACCGCTGTTCTTATCTGTCAGCCAGGTCTCCCTGATTAGACCAGATTAACAGGCCCAATCAGGGAACTCATAATCTGATCTCATTACAATCACTACACTTATTTTGTATTTTCTAATGACAAAGTCTGGATTACCACCTCCTTTACCTATTCACGTCAGGAGGCTCATTATCAGTTTAGTAAGCAGCTAAAATGTGATTTTTGAAGCTAATTGGATGATTCAGCTTCCCAAAGGCTCTAACCCATGCTGTTGATCAGAAAATTGCATTGTAAACTTTGAACAATCAGAGCAGGAGTAGGCCATTTGACCCATTGAGGCTGCTCTGCCATTTAACATAATTATGGCTGATCCTCCATGTCATCACCATGCTCCTGATTTTTCCCTATACCCTTTAGTGTCTAGAAATAAGTGGATAGATGTGGAAGCAAATTTTGGAACAAATAACTGCAAATCTCAGCTGATAGACCAGAAAATCCATTCTATGGTCATCAGCTTTCCTCAACATAATCTATATTGAGATATGTGCTTTTAACATTTGACCAAATGATGTCAATTTCATGTAAAGAGTATCGGTATCTGGAACTGTCTATCCCTAAAAAGTTATTGCAGCAGCATCAATTCAAAATTTTGCAACTACAATTGATGGATTTCTAAAAGGCAATGTTACTAAGTTTTATGAAACCATATGGATTGATGGTTTTAGACCCCATCTGAGCCATGATCTAACTGGATGTTGTAAACAGGCTGGAGGGGTTAATGGTCTAGTCCTCTTCCTCTGTTCCCACATGACAATACAGGAGATTATTCACTACTTGTCCATGAATTCTGAAAACAAATCCATAAATGAGTTAATGACATTTCTTGATCAGAAATGACTGAGGGGTTCAAGTGTGTTACAAATCATGGAACTTTGCCATTAACCTAATCATCAAATGCTTTTTGGCAGATTTTAGCTGTTAAGTTTTACAGTCGCTGATTAAAACAGATGTTGGAAAGTTCCATACCCAAATTGCCCTTCTGTTGACATAGAACTCATCCACAAAAATCAAGTATGCACAGGTAGGTTGAATAATTAGCTTTTCTGCTTGTGTTCAAACAAACTGACAAATACAATGATGTTAAAAAATTTGATAAATCAACTGTGGTTCATGATCAGAAATTAAGGTTCAACACAGTGATTTGCTTGAAATAAGTAATTATTATTCTGAACTTAAAATGCTACTGGGTTGTAGCAGACCTGGGAACTTTTCTGTAGTATAAAATATGTTGTAATAGCTAAGATTTCTTCATGTCTCAACATCAATGTTACAACCTCTCTTGCTATATATAAATAAATGATTCTGATTTGCTTTATAACAAAATATCAAAATTCATCAACAGTACCAAATTAGGGGCATAGTCTAGGATACCATTTGCAATACTTCATTATCCAAAAGGGAACTGAAATTCCTGAGGGTTTCTCTTGCTCATCCTCAATGATGTTAGTTGGTGAGCAGCACTAAGCCATGAAATAAGGGCATGAATGTTATTTATGCATTTTTCTAAGCATTGACACCTCTTGCACTAATGATGTTATGTTGGACAAATGCAAGGGCACGTGCACCCTCAAGATAGATTGAAATCAAAGATAAAGAAAATTTTTCAATTCAATCACTCAATGCAGGAAATACAATTAACCTGGGAGATTCTAAAAATGTAGAGAAATATTTAATGTAGTAGAGAATGTTAGTGACTGCCTTCTGTTTTGCAAAAAAGATGGTTTGTGCCATGATGGTTAACTCTTTTAAGCAATGTTTGGTGTTGCTCAGGAACCCATTGTAAAACGGATGTGTTTGTTACATTTGCTGCAAAGGAAGACAGCTGTTTGAGAAGTTGCACAATTCACTAGCCCAAGTTTCCTCGAAGCGATCTTTTCAGTCAGCTGAGAATTTCAGTTCTGCACATCTCTTCAAACGTCCTTCCAAATAGTCAGCCTCCAAAACTCACACTGTCTCCCAGTTGTCAATGTCAGTGTCTGCTAACTCCATATCTTGCTTGTAGCTGTGCTTGTATTGGAGGTCTGGATGCCCTCCAGACAACGGTCATTCCTCCATATAGAATGTCTTTGGGTAGACAGCTGTTATTCATTTGATAAACATGACAGAGGCTGCACAAACTGTGTTGAGGGAGACCTGATAAATATATAAGTCTTGAAAGGATTTGATATGGTAAATACTGAAAGATTATTTCCATTTTTTCAGTGACAAGCAAATATAAACTTAGGATAAGCACAAAATGGACGTTAGAATAATCTTTTTACGCAGAGTTATTACAATATGGAATGTCATAGCACAAGTGATTATTAGAACTGAGTCAACTATCATATTGGAACATATAGAGATGAAAAATATTCAAGACTATAGGAAGAGACAACAAGGTGCAGGGCTGGATGAACACAGCAGGCCAAGCAGCATCATAGGAGCAGAGAGGGTGACGTTTCGGGCCTAGACCCTTCATCAGAAAAGGGGGAGGGGAAGGGGGTTTTGAAATAAATAGGGAGAGAGTGGGAGGCGGA
>NC_063338.1:41540491-41565095 GCF_021869965.1 Rhincodon typus
CTGACCTATCCCCTTCCTAACTCCCTACCTACACTCACCTTTCCTGGCCCCATCCCCGCCTCTTCGACCTGTTTGTTTCTTCTCCACCTATCCTCTCCTCTATCGCTCTTCTATCCGCCTCCCACTCTCTCCCTATTTATTTCAAAACCCCCTTCCCCTCCCCCTTTTCTGATGAAGGGTCTAGGCCCGAAACGTCAGCCTCTCTGCTCCTATGATGCTGCTTGGCCTGCTGTGTTCATCCAGCCCTGCACCTTGTTGTCTCGGATTCTCCAGCATCTGCAGTTCCTACTATCTCTATAGGAAGAGAAATGAGATTAAATAACTTCAATATATAAGTCCAACCAGATGGGCTGAATAGGTTCCATCTAAGATGACAAGTCTGTTAATTTCATTATGATTATGAAGTGAAAGGTCTGTGCTAACCTTTTCTCCATTTTCATTTATTAGAATTAATGCTCAGATAGACCTTTTTAGGTTAAATTCCATGGGTGAGGAGCTTTTCTGTGCAGATAATAATTGATTTCAGGAGGCTATGCTCTACAGTGAACTGTCAGGAGAATTGATTTGAAGTTTTTGAAATGTTCATCTTAATGTGACCCCCTTAAATGGGGTTAAAGAGAACCTATGCATTGTCAACACATCAGTTTATACAATGGATAGACTGCTAATGGTAAAACAACTTATGCTATTATTGCATATGCCACTAGTTCCAAATGTATGGTCAGCTGAATTCTGATAAACATCACACTCCAGTTCTGCTTGAGCTCCAGTTTAAGCTTTGAGGATTCAGAACATTATCTTTCTGAAGTGTCATGAGCCTTTGAATGAGTTTTAAAAATATTAAAACATTCAGGTTTCCCTTTAATCTTCATTAAAATCTGGTTATTCCAATGGCTATGTTTCTAAGACTAACTATCACAAAATCTCAATTAACTGCATATAGTAGTTTTAGGTATAGCCCTTTTACCCGACAAGCAGTATTGAAATTACCATTTTCTGAAGAAAGGTCTAGGCCCGAAACGTCAGCTTTCCTGCTCCTATGATGCTGCTTGGCCTGCTGTGTTCATCCAGCTCTACACCTTGTTATCTCAGATTATCCAGCATCTGCAGTTCCTACTATCTCTGATTGAAATTACTCATTGCATTTGCAGTCAGCAGAATGGCATTTTTTTCTGTGACTTTGTCTGTATGTATCTTTATGATAACTCTTTCAGCAATTTGAACTAAGTGAACATCTCAGTCCTAAATTATTTGCAAATTTTCAACTTGATCTGAACTGCAGGCTGTTTAGACTTGCTGCAATATGAATTGTCAGAACTTTGCTATTGGTCAAATAGTTTTCACTTCTCCACTGTAGCCCTGTTACTTAAAACAATATCAACCAAAAGTGACCTCGCTCAAGCAAATTATTGTTCCTGGTTGCACACTTACAAATCTTCTGATTTGATGGTTAATCTTGCAATCTCTAAAGCTCTGTGATTTTTTGGATGATCACTGGAGCAGATATAACTTCAGAAAACTGCCCTGGCTAGAAAGAGCTGGAACCACAAATGTTGGGGGCATTTAGTCGCCACAGACAATGCAGTAGTGATACTGATGTGAGTTTCTACTTCTCTGTGACAAAGTTGGTATAATTCTCCACCAGCATTCCTGGTGTTATACAGCTGCTGAATATACAGCTCCTAAGAAAGACATTGTTGAATGCATATCAGGAAATGTGGTACTGGGCAATTTGTGTGACCTGCCATGCATCCTCACTCAGGTTTATGCTCATGAGAAATAAACTCCCTTATCCAGAATGAGAGTTTTGATACGGGGGAGATTATGGTGGTTTGAAAATTATATTTCTGATACAGGTAGTTCTCCTTTATTGCAATAGTTGCATTCTTGCATGACCTCGCACTATAGAAAATCGCCACAGAAAATCAGGTTATAGTGAAATTACTATAGAAAATCACTATACTTGTACTGCAGAAAGTTATCCAAACAGCATCCACTATTCATCAATCACATTGCAGCTAATTCGTATTAATGAAACATGCGTTAAAGCAGAGCTACCTGTAAAGTAAAGTGCAATTGTCAGTGACTAAAAAATATGAAGGAATGGTCTTAAAAGTTCCTTAGAAGCCTGTAATAGTAAATGAAATTGATATCACCTTCAATTCAATACCAATGCCATTATCACTTCTACTTGTCTGAAGGGCTAGGGGGAGCTATTAAGCTATATTTTTGTATATCTAAGTTGCATTGAGTGAGAAGTAGCAAAAAGTGAAGAAAGATTCATGCGTTATGCAAATCAGTCATGAAGGGATTTAATATATGTAAGATTTGTGTATTTAAGAAATTAAGAAATTTTCATGTGGCACAATAACTGTCCATAGGGTTTGGTTAAAAAAAGATGCAAGTTGGAGAACAATGAAGGAAATTCAGATTCATAGGATTTATAATAGGTGACACAAAGTTTAACAAAAATATATCAACAGGAAGTAAGATTTTTCCAGACAAGAAATGTGCACAGTTATAAAATTTTTATCATGATTTAAAATTCTATTGTACATCATCACTTAATCTCCTTCCTTTTTCTTTCAATTCAGCCTTAATTCTTTAAACAGTTAGTTATCTTAAGCTCATTAAAATTCAATGACAATAATATGTTTGTAGACATTTTGAGGTCAACTTCTGTGTGTGAGGTTGATGATGGTCCTTTTCTTCACAACACCTTCTGTAATTAGGTTGGATCACAGTGCAGAATATTGCACCCAGAAGCTCAAGGACAGCAGCTGCTTGGGAACACTACCTGTAAGTTCCCCTCCATGTCACACATCATCCTGACTTGGAACTATGTCACCGTTCCTTCAATGTTACTGGGTCAAAATCCTGAACTGCCCTTTCTAACAGCACTCTGAGTGTTCTTACATCCCAAGGACAGCAGTGAATCAAAAAGGAAGATCGCAACCACCTTCTGCAGGCTATTGGAGAAGGCAGTAAATGCTGGCCTTTCAATCAATACTGACATTCCTTTAAATAACTAAACTAATATCCGACACCGTCTTTTTATAAAAGCCGAAAGAGCTGCAGATCCTGTAAATCAGGAACAAAAACAAAGTTGCTGGAAAGCTCAGCAGGTCTGGCAGCATCTGTGAAGGAAAAAACAGAGTTAACGTTTTGGGTCTGGTGACCCTTCCTCAGAACCCTTCGCAGATGCTGCCTGGGAAACAGATATAAAACACAGTGAAGAATGTGGTCGGCTCTAGGAACAACAGTATTACTCAAGGATATGATCTCGCATTGGTCCCCTTTCCTTCTGGAAGACCCAGGATTTATTTTCTATTGTGAGCTTGGTCTCTTTCAACACCTGTAAGGCAGCCACCATGGTTATCTCCAGATACCATTTTCATTGATCAGTCACTTCTTTTGGCACAGTAGTGGCAACAATAGTTATAGTGATAAACTCTCCCATGTCCCAGCCTCCCACCCCACACACCAGGCCTTGTTACCACATAGCCTGCCACTACACACCCCCTGTTGTTAGTCACTAACAGTCCCCATTAACAACTATTCACCCTCCCAGCCTGATCGTTAGCAACTCCTTTGTCTGTCCAACTGTCTTTCTCTCTCTTTGGGCTCTATCTTATCGTTTACTCCCTACCCCACCCACCTCCCTATTTTCTGCATATAAACTGACGTTTTCACAGCTACCATCAGTTCTGAGGAAGGGTCACCGGACCCAAAACGTTAACTCTGTTTTCTTCTCCATAGATGCTGCCAGACCTGCTGAGCTTTTCCAGCAACTTTGTCAATAGTTATAGTGATTTGAGAAGGCAACTAAAATAATGTCAGGCACTATCTCTTTTACAGACAACACAGTGTGGAGCTGGAGGAACAGAGCAGGCCAGGCAGCATCAGAGGAGCAGGAAAGTGGGCGTTTCGGGTCGGAATCCTTCTTCAGAAATGGGGAGGGGGAAAGGAGCTGGGAAATAAATAGAGAGTAGGGGTGGGGCTGGGATGGTGATAGGTGAGTGCAGGTAGGGAGTGATGGGGATTGGTCAGTGAGGTGGGTGGGATGGATAGATGGGAGAGAAGATGAACAGGTTATGTCTGGTCAAGGAGGCGGGGATGAGAGGGAGGGTTAGACATGGAATGAGGCCGTCGGTGGGGAGATTTTAAAACTGGTGAATCCTATGTTTAGGCCATTGGGCTGTAGGCTCCCGAGGCAGAATATGAGGTGCTGCTCCTCCAGTTTGCGGGTGGTGTCATTGTGACACTGGAGGAGGCCCAGGATGGACATGTAACCCAGGGAGTGGGAGGGGAGTTAAAATGGTTGGTGACTGGAAGGTGTTGTCGTTTGTCACGAACAGAGGGCAGATGCTCTACAAAATGGTCTCCGAGTCTCCGCTTGGTCTCACCAATGTAGAGGAAGCCACATCGGGATCAGCGGATACACTAGACCAAGTTGAAGGGTGTACAGGTGAACCACTGATGTGGAAGGTTTGTTTTGTGCCTTGAATGGAAGTGAGGGGGGAGGTGTAGCACTTCCTGTGGTTGCAGGGAAAGGTGCCGGGGGTGGTGGGGTTAGTGGGGAGTGTGGAATGGATGAGGGAGTTGCGGAGTCAGCGGTCCCTATGAAAGGCAGATAGGGGTGGAGAGGGAAATATCTATTTGGTTGTGGGGTCGGATTGTAGGTGGCAGAAGTGGCGGAGAATGATACGTTGGATGCAGAGGTTGGTGGGGTTATATGTAAGGACAAGGGGGACTCTGTCTTTATTTTCATTGGGGGAAGTGGGTTTGAGGGCAGAACTGTGGGAAATGCAAGGGATGCGGTCGAGGGCATTTTCGATCACTGGAGGGGGTAAGTTACAGTCCTTGAAATAGGAGGACATCTCGGATGTTTGGGAGTGGAATGTTCCATCCTGGGAGCAGATGTGGCGGAGGCGGAGGAAGTGGGAGTAGGGGATTGCATTCTTGCAGGAAGGTGGGTGAGAGGAGGTGTAGTCTAGGTAGCTGTGGGAGTCGGTGGGCTTGAAGTAGACATTGGTTTCAAGGCGGCTACCAGAGATGGAGACAGAGAGGTCCAGGAAGGTGAGGGAGGTATTGAAGATGTCCAGGTGAATTTGAGGTTGGGGTGAAAGGTGTTAGTAAAGTTGAACTGTTCAAGTTCCTTGTGGGAGCACAAGACAGCACCAATACAGTCATCAATGTAGCGAAGGAAGAGGTGGGGGGATAGTGCCAGTGTAGCAGAGGAAAAGGGATGCTTCCACGTATCCTACAAAGAGGCAGGCATAGCTTGGGCTCATGCAGGTGCCCACGGCTAACCCCTTAGTCTGTAGGAAGTGGGAAGAGTTAAAGGAGAAGTTGTTCAGGGTTAGGACAAGTTCTGTTAAGCGGATGAGGGTGTCGGTGGAGGGGGACTGGTTGGGCCTACGGGAGAGGAAGAAGCGGAGGGCTTTTAGGCCATCTGCGTGGGGGATTGGATGTCCATAGTGAAGATGAGGTGTTGGGGGCCAGGGAATTGGAAGTCTTGTAGGAGGTGGAGGGCGTGGGTGGTTTCCTGGACGTAGGTGGGGAGTTCCTGGACCAGGGGGGAAGAAACAGAGTCGAGGTAAGTGGAGATGGGTTCAGTGGGGCAGGAGCAGGTAGAGACAATTGGTCGGCCGGGACAGTCAGGTTTGTGGATTTTGAGAAGGAGATAAAAATGGGTGGTGCGGGGTTGGGGAATGTTGAGGTTGGAGGCTGTGGGTAGGAGGTCACCTGACATGATGAGGTTACGAATGGTCTGAGAGACAATGGCTTGGTGATTAGGGGTGGGGTCATAATCGAGGAGTCAGTAGGAAGAGGTAGTCAGAGAATTGGTACCCGGCTTCAGCGATGGAAAGGTCAGTGCACCATACTACTATTGTGCCCCATTAATCTGCACAAGTTTGATGGGGGGTCCTCATCCCATGTCCAACCCTCCCTTTCATCCCCGCCTCCTTGACCTGGCACGACTTGTCCATCTTCTCTCCCACCTATGTGCCCTACCCTTCCCACTGACCAATCCCCACGGCTCCCTACCTGCACTCACCTATCACCATCCCACCTACCTTCCCCAGCCCCACCCCTCCTCTCTCTATTTATTTCCCAGCTCCCTTCTGCCTACTCATTTCTGAAGAAGGGTCCCAACCCAAAATGTCAACTTTCCTGCTCCTCTGATACTGCCTGGCCTGCTGTGTTCCTCCAGCTCCACACTGTGTTATGTCTGACTCCAGCAGCTGCAGTCCTTGCTATCACTGTCTCTTTTATATCTGTTTCCCAGGAAACACAGTGATGAATGTGGTCGGCTCTAGGAACAACAGTATTACTCAAGGATATGATCTCGCATTGGCCCCCTTTCCTTCTGGAAGACCCAGGATTTATTTTCTATTGTGAGCTCGGTCTCTTTCAACACCTGTAAGGCAGCCACTATGGTTACCTCCAGATACCATTTTCATTGATCAGTCACTTCGTATGGCACAGCAGTGGCAATAATAGCTACAGTGATTTGAGAAGGATATGTAGATGTCCTGCCCCAGCCTGCATTTTGCCATCCTCCCCACTCCTATCTCACTCTGCACGGTCCCACCCTGTCCCATGGTGCCCCTGGCAATAATACCCTGTATTGCCCCCAATAATTTTAGGCAGAAAATAATCTGGAATTGGCAATATTGTTGTTGGAAAAAGATTTCAGCACTTTCAGAATATTTCATTGCCCATTAAAACAATATCATTAATTCAGAAGTATTTTAATCAGCCACATATCTGCAAGGATAGTTTCTTTTATGTACAAGAATGTAAGTAAATATTTCAATCTCCTACAAAGCTCCAGTCATGTTCAGTTACATTTTAATAAAACAGTTACATCATTTCTGAAACGAGGCAAAGTAACCTGAGTGTACTTTGATGATCTTTCTGGGCATAATGTCAAAGCATTCACATCATATTGAGTTACACTCATCCTTTTTATTTCCACGAATCTAATTAAATTGCTTCATTGTATTTTACTGGTGTAAGGAATCCTATTCTGGAATGTCCATTGAGAATGTATAACATTTTGTAACCAGCTGTATTAAAAGGTTAGCAAAAAAAGTCTGGAATATCTTTGATATTTGATTGTCTCCTTAGCATTGCCATTAATTGACTGAGTGCACTCCATTAAAATAAGCCTCTGGCGCAGGATGTATCACTGGATTGTAACATTAACACATTTAGCTATGAATGATGAAGTTAACATCAAACATTTGTATGCATTAATGTTCAACATGAAAGTAACTATTTTGTTGCTGTGTGGTTGAAATGAAAAAGGCTCACAATCAGTAACTTGATCTTAAGAAAGATCAAACCAAGTGCATGCATTTAATTTTTCTTAATCTTCTGACTAGATTTATTCCACATTAAGTTAGATGAAATTACCACCTTGTACCTGACTTTGTCAACACATTATTGGATAACGCAGCTCTGTTACCACAGCAAATTCCAAGCCTCAAACTATAGTGATAGGCTGTACCTAACTTTGGAAACAGCACTGGTTCTAGCTTTAAAATCAACATTTGCTTTTCCTTTGCAATGAATTTATTGTTGCTGACCAAACCACAATATTTGCTGCAAATGAAGTTGTGAATGATGACATAAAAACAACATTGTGCACAAGATTGACAAGCAGCAATATTCTATTGTTCTTTGTTCCTTGTTTCAGTCCTATTCTGGCCCCACCCACAACTTTTTCTCCAATATACTGATGATACTATCGGTGCTGCTTCCTTCTCTCATTCGGAATAGGAAAGGTTCATCGATTTCACTTTGAATTTCCACCCTGCGCTCACTTTCATCTGATCTGTCTCTGACTTCTTCCTTCCTTGGCATCTCTGTTTCCATTTCTGGGGATACATTGGCCACTAATATCCACTGAATCCCACAACTACCTGGACTATATATCCTTGCACTCTGCTTCCTGTAAAAGATTCCATTCCAGTCTCCCAGTTCCTCCACCTCCATTGTATATGTTCTGATGAGGCCAACTTCGACAAGGAAGCCTCCGAAATGTCCACCTTCTTCCTTAACTGAGGATTCTCAGAACTGTTGTTGACAGGGCTCTCAACTGGGTCTGACCCATCTCCTGCACTTCTGCCCTCACGCACCACCCCTTCCTCCCACAATGTGATAGGTTTTCCCTTGTCCTTACCTACCATCCCACCAGCATCCACATCCAGAGAATCATTAGCCGCCATTTCTACCATCTCCAGCAAAATGCCACCACTAGACACATATTCCCCTCCCCTCCCCTCCCCTGTCCACCTTCTGCAGGGACTGTTCCCTCCAGAACACCTGGTCCACTCTTTCTTCACTCCCAACACTACCCCCCGCCCCCCCAAACACACACAAACACACACACACACACACACACACACACACAGTCCCGAGGTTGCTTTCCCCTGCAATCGCTGAGGCTGCAACGCCTGCCCAACTACCTCCTCCCTCCTCAGTATCCAAGGGACCAAGCATATCTTTCAGGTGAAGCAGGACTTTACCTGCACTTCTCATAATCTAGTTTACTGCATTCGCTGCTCACAATGTGGTCTCTTCTACATTGGGGAGACAAAGAGTAGACTGGGTGACCACTTCACAGAACACCTATGTTCTGCTCACAGAAAGGACCCTGAGTTACCTGTTGCCTGCCACTTTAACACAACACCCTGTCCCCTGGCCAACATCTCTGTCTTTGGCCTGCTGCAGTGTTCCAGCGAAGCCCAACGCAAGCTGGAAGAACAACACCTCATTTTCCGCTTGGGGACCCTGCAGCCCTTTGGACTCAATATCGAGTTCAATACTTTTAAGGCCTAAACTCTCCCATGTCCCAGACTCTACTCCACACACCAAGCCTTGTTACCACATTGTCTGCCATTACCCACTATATATTATTAACCACTAACAGTCTCAATTAACAGCGATTCACTCTACTAAACAGATCATTATCCACTCCTTTTGTCTGTCCAACTGTTCTTCTCTCTCTTTGGGCTTTATCCCCACCTATTGTTTACTCCTTATCCCCTCCCCCCACCCTATCGTCTGGATAAAAACCAACATTTTCCGAGCTACCATCAGTTCTGAGGAAGGGTCACCCGGATCCAAAACGTTAACTCTGATTTCTCTTCACAGATGCTGCCAGATCTTCTGAGCTATTTCAGCAGCTTCTGTTTTTGTTTAACATTTTATTGTGGTTAGGATGCTGTGGGATGCACCCTGCATAATGAGCTGCTTAGTGTGTTCGCGAGGAGCTGGTTCCAAAAAAGTGGATCTCACACAGCTGGCAGCATCCCCAGAATAAGCTTACTTGATTCACATAAGCCATACACCAACAGTTTGCTTCAATGAATCTAGAAAATTGAGTTTGGGGTTGCCAACGGCTATGAGAGGCCCACCAGCAGCTGACTGTTCTCGCACCCCACTAAGCAGAGCATAAAACTAGCTATAAACAGGATAATACAATCCATTGCAGTGGCAGGCAGCCACAAGCTAAATTACTGAACTACTTTTGAATGGTGTGTTTATTGGAAAATGACCCTGCTGCTGTACATTTTTAATAAACGTTAGCAAGACCAAACATGGTTGAGAAAGCAAAGAAGTTCTGCAGCTTCATCCAAACTGTAGCATTCCTAATGCTTGTGAAAAGCTTTGGAGAATACTTTAGGAACTCTGTCACTCTTCCATTTTAAAAACACAAATTAATAAAGCTCTCAAATGTGTGAGGAAATATTTTCTTTTTATGGGTCTCATGGAAACCTGATGTTCTGAAACTTTGCTCATATCCTGAGCCACCCTAGTGACATTGTTAAGGCGGAGGCCTGCATGTGTCCCATAGTGTCTTCAGTCAGCGTTTATGGAACTGACACTTTCGACTGGCTTGCAGCCAATCCAGCCCAACCCTGGAAAAAATACCACAACACTTCCTTCAATCTTTCCTTCCCCTTTAATTATATCTGGATTAAAGACAAGCTCTCACGTTTTGGCATCTTGACTGTTATTTTGCAGAAAGGGTTTGGAAAAAAAAATACATGTTGGATATTTTAAAAGAAAGTATTACACAAGTCTACCATAAAAAAGTGCCTAGACAAAAGATGATTAATATGCTAAAGGAAATTGCTTTCCCTAAAGTCTGTAAACAATAAACAATTCATTAATCTGTCTTGGCAATCTATAAACACCTAAGCCTGGAATTTCCTCTTATTTTTCACCATAAATATGGTTACACACCAGTTCATGTACTCTTATTGGCTGCTGCAACCACCCACCTACATTTCCTTCATTTCCATAGCTCACCGACTTCACTCCATGCCGAAACACTCAGAACTACTGAGTAGCAAAAATGGGCTGTCCAATGGATTTATCTCTTTATCGTATTAGGATGCAGGAGGAAGAGGCACCACATTTGCAGACAATACCAAACTTTATGAAATAATCAATCAATGAAGACAGTTGAAAAAAAAGAGTGAAGCCTCATGAGAGAAGACAGTAGTCAACTTACTATTGCACTCTCAAGGTCTCACAGTTTGTTTAGGCAGTTCAATCCAGCATCTTACTAGGGAGATGTGTGTGAGGAGGAGACTATAGTTATCCAAGGATGTCATAAGGCATTATTAACAATGTTCAATTAACGACTGTGTCAGTTTTTAGTTAGCATAACATTAAAGAAACTGAGGGCCCTCTGGTGATGCAGTGGTAGTCTCCCTCTTCCCTGAACTCATAGACCCAGGTTCAATTCCCACCTGCTGCATCGGTGTATCATAACATTTCTGAACAGGTTTGTTAGGAAAATAGGTTAAATCAACAAAATTAGAGAAACTGAACTCAGCTAGTTATGGTATTCACAGCCTCCCATCCATATTTTGTTGGATAGTACTTAAGATGTTATTGATGAGTCAAAACGTCTTGCAGTTCAATAATGATTAGAACAAAACTATACTGTTAACTCCATATTTTCCCCAGAGCAACTCAATAACCCGTCAAGCACTTGCTGCTCATTGGATCCCACTCATGCTTTATCAATGATGAATAGGTTCAGTATCCTGCTTGATCCTGAGCTGAGCTTCAGGACCCTATATTGAACTAATATTACTCACTTTCACTTGTGAAACATTGCTCATTTCTGCCTCATCTCATCCTCACAGTGTTGAAATCATTATTAATTCCTTTGTCACCTTTAGACTGAACTGTCCCAAACTTTTCTCCCTGTCTTCCCATGCTAAATCCAATATAAAATCCAGAATTCTGATACATGCATAACTTTTCATTCAACCTCTCCACTGATCTTTGCAGAAGTACAGTGTCTCCCTTTTTTCATGGCATCGATTTAAGATTTCTCTGCTTCATTTTTAAATCCTGTCAAGCCCTCATCCTGCTTTTTTCTTTCCCTTTCAATCCTTTTGCCATGCCAACATTATCTTCGCTCCTAATTTGGATTACCTGCACATTAGCCATTCTCTCCACTTTGTCATTGTATTCTATAGTCATCCAGTTTCCTCCTCACTGTGGAACACTCTTCCCTCATACTTATTCCTTCTCTATTTGAATTTTCCTCAAAGCCTGCCTAATTAGGAGCTATAGGCCACGTTGCCTGACTTTTCCTATTCTGGCTCAGCTGTGATATTGCTTGGGATTTTTCTCCTGTATTAATGACGCTATATCAGTGCCAATTGTGAGAATTGAAATTGTGCAAGTGACATAAACATTAATATTTACACTATTTATTGCCATGACAAAATTGCACAAACTTGAATAATTGTGAAAACTGATTCTTCTGTGTTGATTGGGATATTGCACAAACCTACAGTACAACTAAGAAAGTCAAATCACCAACATAACTAATTCTCTTCGAAATGCCTGTATATTGAAAAGGAAAACTTGGTTTGCTAAGCAGTAATTATATAACAGTAGTCAAGCAGTTCCTCATTCAATGAGTACTCGGATGTGGAGATGGAACAGCGGGAGGACGCATTTAAGACATATGAAGCTAATAACATAAAATGTATCAAATGAGCTGAGGCTCATTTGGAACAATGAACAGTCTCCTTCTTATAGACAATTTTCAACAATATATTACTGAGGGGATTAATTAGCCAGAGATAAGCCCTGCACAAAAGACAAGAACTTCTCCCTGTTCCCTCACATAACATAGCATGTCTCCTAACCTCAAAGGATTGTACCAAATTACCTTTAAAATCAGTATCATCAGAAGAAAATGACATTGGAATTCTCCCTCTATCGACTTCCTTGGTTTACATCTGTTTTTCCTTTCTATTTAGAGCGCTGGTTTATTGCCAAGTGTACAGATTCTCACTGGCAGTTCATCTTAATAATCCGATCTATTTGGTCTCTCTACAACCCTCTACAGAACAATTATATGACAGAAAAGGCAAGGAGACGAATGATGAGAATAAAGTCAACAAAAGCCTGTGAAAGCAAACTATTGCATTGTGTAATGAAACTGAAAATGAATAAGCAGGAATGAAAAGTTATGACCAGTTGCACCAATAATGAATAGATTACTCTGAGTTGTACAATACTTTAATAATTAGTTTTGCTGCAGTTTATGTATCGATCGACATAAGTTTCAAAGTGCACAAACTACAGCGAGACTGTAGTGTGAAGTTACGAATTTAAATTTGATGTGATGTGACATGAACACTGAGAGAATCTCTCATATACATATTTTCCCACCAAATGTTGTGAAACTGTAACTGGCACCAAATTATTTTCAGAAGTATATATAAACAATCTGTTTGACTATGAAGTTCATCATTTGGTTAGACTATGTTGATTCTGGCTAGATGTATTGAGATGGAGAAATTGAGTTCATCAGCATCTTTTTTGGGTTCCATCAGGGTCCTCAGTGTCCACAGCATGTGTGCACACCTTGGGCTGAATTATACTGAAGGCCATTTTGGTGGGAACATTTCTGCCACAAGTAAACAATGCAATGACATCAAACCGTGTAGTGCTGACCTGGTCCCAGTTGTGCCACTCTGTTGCTATAGTTAACACCCTGAGTTAACCTCCTGTAGATGGTCAGGCCATACCAGCCATACTATTGAAAGGGATCGTCAATTGCTTATAGGTTAGTTGTTGACTTCTTCTGGCTGTGACTATGATTCTACAAGCAGTTGATGTTTTCCATAGTCGTTTAAAGTGCAATATTTGACAGGGAGTAGTGTGACAGCTGCTAAAGGTATTTTTATTGAGTTAAAGTTTTTTGGTACATAGCAGTTCCCTCAGAGATATGGCTGCACCAATAGGCATTCCTTTTGGAATACACAGGATCTGGAGAATGAACAGAGGGAATGCAGAGCAGGTCAAGTTGCTGGAAGAGTGATATGTCAGAAGGGGAAAAGGGCATTCAAGAGGGATCTGTGTTTTCCCAGGATGTTCAGGAAAATAAGTTGAACCTCAATGAAGAACAGTGTATGAGACGTCTGCGCTTCAACATGGACATCCTCACAAAACTTTAACACCTTCTACCAGAACTGTAGCCACAGACTAAGACAAGGAATATATTGACAATGGCTGTGAAAATGATCCTGGCAAATGCAGTTTTTCGGTCTTGGCTCTTTACAGATTGGAATGTATGGATTGAGAGGGAAATGGGATGTGAGAAAGAGAATTAGTTGTTCAGATTGTTGCTTTCAGCCTTACTGCTGGTTTTAGCCTCAGGAAAGGCCATACCAATAATGATCAGCATGATCTCATCGTGAATTTAGGATACAAAAGCAGCCTTTTCCTTTCTTGTTAGCTTTGGTTGCCTCCAGGTATCATAGAGGATAGAGTTGAAATTTCCATACTACAAGACACAAGGCATTAGTAGGCTGCGGCCAGGACAACAGCAAAAGATTTTACAGTTGCTAACTCACAGGATCACACATGCATTCAGTTGCCGAGTGCTCAGTTTTGATGGGGCAGCCTACAGAACAACACTGATGGAAATGCAAAACAAAATGCTTGGTGCATTAAGAATTCTGCCAAACATATGCCACTCTAACCTGCAAGAGGGTTATGTTTCAGTGAATCTAATGTGATCAGCTATGTATACAAGCCATGAAAGGTGGGGCTGCTGTGGACACTGAGGACCCTGATGGAACCCAAAAAAGATGCTGATGAACTCAATTTCTCCATCTCAATACATCTAGCCGGAATCAACATAGTCAACCAAATGATGAACTTCATAGTCAAACAGATTGTTTATATATACTTCTGAAAATAATTTGGTGCCAGTTACAGTTTCACAACATTTGGTGGGAAAATACGTATATGAGAGATTCTCTCAGTGTTCATGTCACATCACATCAATTATGTATACAAATGTATACAAGCTATTTCATCACCGCTCACAGAGAACATGCATTGCCTATTTTTTCTACCAATGTAGAAACCTTAGAGTTTCTGCATTATGAAACATATGACAATGTTCCGGCATGTTATCTATGTTTATTACACTCTCTGTAAATTCTGGGGCTGCCCCATTTTAATCCATTTTCCTAATTTTCTAGGTTGGTCTGATGTACAAAATTGACCAATTTGCACCCAAATAGTTGATATAAATTAGACGCCAAATGACCCTGACACTGAGTCCGGGGTGTCAGTTTTGATACTTCATTCCAGTTCATTGTTGTTTCTTGAAACACCATCTGGTTTTCTTTTATCATTCAACTGACTTCTTACCCAGTTTCAGGCTTTAATATGTTTTCCCAAAGCTTTGAATTTTTAATGCCTTTATGTGCTTCAGTGCTGGACTATCCCTAATTGCTCTTGAGATGGTAGTGGTGAGTTGCCTTCTTAAACCACTGCAGTTCATTTGGAGTAGTACACCCAGAACTCTGTTAGGGAAAGAATAGCAAAAATCACAAAGTCTGCATGGTGAGTGGCTTGGAAGGGAACATGTAAGAAGTGCTGTTTCCATGTAGCTCCTGCCCTTGTCATTCTAGATGGTGGTGGCCGTGGATTTGGAAGCTGCTGTCTAAGGAGCCTTGGTGAATTACTGGAGTGTATACACAGATGCTACTGAGCACAGTGGTGGAGGAAGTGAACATTTGTCAATCTGATGCCAATCAAACAGGCTGCTATGTCCTGGAACGAGTCAAACTTCTAGAGTGTTGTTGGAGCTGCACTCATCACGCTCTTGACTTATGCTCTGCAGATGGTGGACAGGAGATGAGTTACTTTCTGCAGGATTCCTAACTTCTGACCTGCTTGTGTAGTCACTATTTATATGGCAAGTCCAATTCAGTTTCTGGTCAATGGTAGCCTCCAGGACATTGATGGTGGGGAATCCAGTGATGTATGGCCATTGAATTTCAAGGGGATAATATAATTTGCCACTTGTCAACCCCAATCTAGATATTGTCCAGGTCTTGCCGCATTTGGAAATGGACCAATTCAGTATCTGAGGGATTGCAACTGGACCAGAATGTTGTGGAATCATCAGTGAACATCCCCGCTTAAGACCATAACACATAGAAGCAGGAGCAGGCCATTCAGCCCAGTGAGTCTGTTCTGCCATTCAATGAGATCATGGTTGAACTGATAGCCCTCAACTCCATGCTCCTGCCATTTCCCCATACCCCTTCATTCCCTTATTGATTAAAAATCTATATTTGAGAAAAATCTGTAATGAGGTCAGGAGCTGAGTGGCTCTAAATGAGTGTCAGCGAGCAGGTTGTTGCTAAGCAAGTGCCGCTTGATGACCCCTTCCATCACTTTACTGATAAATGAGAGTAGACAGATGGGGCATTGATTGGTCGGTTAGGTTTGTCCTGCTTTTTGCGTACAGGATATACCCGGGCGTTTTTACACATTTTTGGTTAGATGCCAAGATGTTTGCCGTACCAGAACGTCTTGGCAAGTGGTGGGACCTGTTCTGAAACATGTATTTTCAAATTATCGCCAGAATGTTGTCAGGGCCCGTAACCTCTGTGGTATCCAGTACCTCCAGCCATTTCTTCACATCATGTAGAGTGAATCAGTTTGGCTGAAGTCTGGCATATGTGATGTTGCGGATCTGGAGGAGGGCAAGATACATCAACCACTCTGCATTTTTGTCTGAAGATTGTTGGAAATGCTTCAGCCTTGTCTTTACACTGATGTTTTGGGCTCTTCCATCATTCAGGATGGGGCTACTTGTGGAGTCTCTTAACTGAGTTGTTCAGTCATCCGTCACCATTCATGACTGGATATGGTGGGACTGCAGAGTTTGGATCTGTGGCATCACTTAGCTCTGTTTATGACTTGGTGCTTCTGTTGTTTGGCATGCAAGTAGTCCTGTTTGGCAGCTGCACCAGGTTCACACCTCATTTTTAGGCATGCCTGGTGCTGCTCCTGGCATGCCCACTTGTGCTCTCCATTGAACTAGGCTTGATGGTAATCAGAATCATGACTATGCCAGGTTATAAGTTTTCAGATTGTGTTTATCTGCAGTTCTGCTGCTGATGGCCCTCAGTGCCTCATGGATACAAATCTTGAGTTGCTGGATATATATCAAAGTCTATACCATTTAGTACAGTGGTCGTGCCGTACATGATGGAGGGTATGCTCAATTTGAAAATGGAACTTCATTTCCCCAAAGGACTACGCAGTGGTCACTCCTACCAATACTATCATGGACAGATGCATCTTCAGCAGGCAGATTGATTACAATGAGGTCAAGTATGTTTTTCCCTCTTCTTTCACCAGCTATGTCTGACCTAGTCCAGCAGCTATAGCCTGTAGGACTTGACCAAGTCAGTCTGTAGAGCTGCTGCTGAACCACTCTTGATGATGAACATCGAAGTTCCCCACCCAGAGTACATTCTCCTCCCTTGTCACCCTCAGTGCTTACTCCAAGTGTTGTTCAACATGGAGGACCACTGATTCATTACTGTTGGTTTGGGGGAGGGGGAGGGAATGTGGGGAAGGGAGGTGGTAATCAGTAGTACGTTTCTTTCCCCATGTTTTCCCTGATGCCGTGAGATATCATGGGGCTTAAAGTCAATATTGACTGCTTACAGGGCAACTCCCTCTCAACTGCATCCTACTGTGAGGCCACCTCTGCTGAATGTGGCCTGCCAGTGGGACAGGGCATACCTGGGATGGTGATATTTCCTAGCGAATTGTTTGTAAGATACTATTCCATGAGCATGACTGTGCTTGTCGAGTCTGAGAGAAAACTCTCTTAATTTTGGTCATAGCCCTGAAAATGTACAGGGTTGAGTTTGCTGTTGTTTCCAGTGCCTAGGTTGATATCAGGTGGTCTGTCCTTCTTTCTTACTTTTTTCAGACAACTTAGTGAACCAGAAGGATTTTTGTGACAATTAGCAATGGTTTTATGGTCATAATTAGACTTCTAAGTCCAACTATTTTTTAAAAAGTTAAATTATAAAATTACCATTATGTTATTGGCTCCCCTAGAAGCTGGCCAAGGAAGCCTCAATTTTAAGACTTCTTTTAGATGTGAATGTTTAAAATGGATGCTGGAGACTTTCCAATGTATGCTTACAGAGCTTACCCCAGATTCTGAAGCAGTCCATGTCCATATGTAGACAGACTTGGATAACATCCAGGCTTGGGCTGATAAGTGGCAAGAAACATCCATGCCATGGGTTGAGGTTGTATTCTGCCTGCAGCAAAGGTCCCCTTAAATAGTTAAATGTTGAGCTTCAATTCTGTTTTACCAAAGCACAGCACAGATATCATTGTAACATTGAGAACTGTGAATCAGCATACTCCTGCATTTGGCAGTAAAAGCTGATGCAAAGTGATGCTCTAGCGGTATTATTGCTAGACTGTTAATCCAGAGACCAAGATAATAGATAACGTTCTGGGGACCCAGGTTCAAATCCTGCCACAGCAGATGGTGGAATTTGAATTCAATAAATATCTGGAATTAAGAATCTAATGATGACCATGAATCCATTACTGATTGTTGGAAAGACCCATTTGGTTCACTAATGCCCTTTAGGGAAGGGAGCTGCCATCCTTATGTTGTCTGGCCTACATGTGACTCCAGACCCACAGCAATGCTATCGAATCTTAACTGCCCTCTGGGCAATATATGCTGCGTAGCCAGTGATGCCTGCATCCTGTGAATGAATAAAGAAAAAAAAAGCAGGACCATGTCAATAGGTTCTTCCTAGACCCCTCTGGGGGCAGTCTCTCCTCTAGAATGTGATTACATCCAACTTGCTGGTCCTCACATTCGTTGTTTTTGTTCTTCACGATTTCCTATTCTGTCCCAACAGCATCCTGCAGCTATCATCACTGCAGGCTTCAGCTGTGAGTCAGTGTGGAGGAAGGAACATGATGTCTAGGATTTACAATGGTCCTGGGCCACAAGCTGAGAGAACCAGTTTGCATAGCCTTCTGTATGTGGTGACTTTCAATATTTATATTTCAGGTTGAAATTGGGGGTGCAGCCTTTCATTTAGAACAGTTTAAGATGTTTTCCAATTATATGTCTAACATCAACATCACGTTTTCCTTCTAACTGTCGGAATAGCTCCAACATAATAATTTCAATGCAGAGATAAAAAATGGCCCCAAGATAGTACAGAATTTCACGCTGTTTAACAATTAAATTTTAAACAACATATATTAACAGATTAAGGTGGAGAAAGTTCGGTAACAAAATCCCAAATTTATTGGCTTGTACAAATTACTCTTCCTGTGAAGCTTATTTATGATACCTTTCAAGCCCTTTCACTGAGTTTGTGTCTGGGTAACTTCCTCTTCAACATCTACTGGTTGTGTTCAAGCAAAGACTCTAAAACTAGTAAGAAATCATGAGTTTAAAATTAACAATGAATTATTTTTAGTTTTCATTGTAATTTTTAACAAGTTGGATACCAGGACAGGATACTTAAGCCATAAGTGAATGCTATAGTCCTGAAAAAGCTGAGGCTTGTCAATTACCATGGAATGGATGATATAGGCAGGATTTGCATTCCCCACATTACCCATAAATCTATACAGGCAGCAGCCAACATATCAGCTGCAGCCACAAGCTGTTCAAGTAGCAACCCAATAGAAAATAGAAAACATAAAGCTGTCATAAGGATAAAAATGCAGAGGAGATTTGTTAATGTCTCCCATAATTCAGAATGGCCTAAGGTAACTAAAAAAAATCACAATGTACACCAATTTGAGAAAGTTGATCGTACAGCATCAATAACAATATTATGGGTACAACATGGAGAGTCTTACAAATGCCCAGAGACTACAGTATAAACCTGGTTGCGAGTCACTAGATTGCATAGATGCACAGAGATACGGTTTAATTTTACTTACCTAAATCATCTATTATTGCACAGCAACATTTTCACTTATATACAGAAAATATTCAAAGCAGAATAACATCTAATTTGCCTAAAAATAAAGTTACAAATAGCACTTCTCAAACTGAGTTCAATGGCATCAAACAGCTAAGCTTTAAATGTTGCTTTACAGAGATGAGGACTTGATTTTACATCTGCTGTGGGGCTTGGGGGGATGGAGGCCTCAGAATGTAATTCTGCAGCACGCTTCTCAGGCACAAAATGATGACTGTACTGCTCAACATTGCAGGCAGCATGCATGTGCCGTAGGCTGCTTTGCTTAGTGCTTCCAGAATACTGACCTGACACCAACATTAAGCACATTGTTCATGCAAATCAGGACATGCTGTCTGTTTGATGGCCCTTTGTAAAATGATTTTGTGACTAACTGTGTAATGCTTTGTGCACAGAACAGCTGAACCGATCTTTCTTAAAGAGACCATTAGAGACAGTCTCTTAAATAGTGAGGGACTGGGAAGTGTTACTGCATAAAGGGACCTGAATGTCTTTCTTCATGTGTGACCTAAAGTTAACATACGATTGTGGCAAACAATCTGGAAGGCAAATGGTATGTTGACCTTTAATGCAAGAAACTTTGAGTTGAAGAATAAAGATAACTTGCTGCAAAAGTGAAAACCTTTTCCTTCACTTAATGTGGAACCAGGAGCAGTAAAATGCTCCCCTTGAATCTACATTGAAACTGAGGACTGCTGTCAGCCAACAAATTGACGCTCCCGCTTGTCTCCCTAGATTTAGACCTTCAGCTGGTATCGGACTCAGTTGAAGTCCTCCTCCCCTGTGGTTGGTCAACTGCCTCTGGAACTATAACTTTGGCATGCAACTTCCTGGTAACAGGGAACCAGCCAGTCAGTTGTACATGGTCCTGCATTTCTATCTCTGTGTCTCCTGTGGTGTTTTTCGATTGTACCCTATTTTGGATGTGATCCCATTCTTGGCCAAAGCATTTTTGTTTGCAATATTTAAGTGATATTCAACGTCCCTGGAAAGTAACATTTGTGCTAAACAAATGCCAGGCAATAACCAATTCTAACAAGAGATAATCAAACCATCTCTCCATGACATTAAACAATATTACCGTTACTGAATCTACTGGTAGTTACCATCGTCAGAAACATAGATAAACCAGCCATATAAATATTGTGGTTACTAAAACTGCCAGAGGATCATAGGCTGCTCCCTCATTAGAGATGGTGAGTTTAACCTGAAAGTCACCACACCTCAGGCGAGGGGCAAGGTTGATAAAGTGGGACCTTCATGGTGACCTCAGCCAGTGTGGGAATTGAACCCACACTGTTGGCATCAATCTGCATTGCAAACCAGCCATCCAGCCAACTGAACTAACTGACCCGTAAAAACAAATCAGGAACTCAGAATGCTGCAGTGAGTAACTCATTTCCTGACTCCTCAAAGCTGGAATAGAGCGACCTGGGAATACAAGTTGTTCGTTGAAAGTAGTGTCACAAGTGGACAGAGTGGTGAAGATGGCATTTAGCATGCTGGCCTTCATTGTTTGAGGCACTGAGTATAGGAATTGGGACGTTATGTTACAGTTGTGCAAGTTATTGGTGAGTCTGCTTGGAGTATTGTGTATAGTTTTGGTCACCCTGTTATAGGAAAGACATAGTTAAACTAGAAAGTGTGCAAAGAAGACTTACAAGGATGTTGCCAGGACTAGTAAGCCTAAGTTATAGGGAGACGTCGGCCAGGATAGGACTATATTCCTTGGAACATAGGAGAATGAGGGCTGACCTTATTGAAAGTGTATAAAATCATGAGGGGCATAAATAGGATGAATGCATATAGTCTTTTTCCCAGGGATGAGGATTTGAAAACTAGAGGGCATAGGTTTAAGGTAAGAGAGGAACGATTTAAGAAGGACCTGAGAGGCAATTTCTTCATGCAGAGAGTGGTGTGATATATGGAATGGGCTGCCAGAGAAAATGGTTGAGGCAGATACAATGGCAACATTTAAAAAACATTTGGATAGGTACATGGGTGGGAAGTGTTTAGAGGAATATGGACCAAATATGGGCATTTGGAACTAGCTGAGTGGGCACCATGGTCAGCATGGACCAGTTTGGGCTGAAGGGCCTGTTTCCATATTGCATTACTCTATGACTTTATGACTCTATGACTATCTACAAGGCACATGTCAGGCATACGACTGAATGCTCTCCACTTCCCTCCACGTAATTCAACTCCGAAAGTTCAAGAATCTTTACACCATCCAGAAGAATAAAGATATCTTGCTGCAATTGTATACAGCCTTATTAGGAACATACCCTGGAATATTTTGTGCAGTTTTGGCCTCCTTATCTTTGGAAGGTTTTGCTTGTTGCTGAGTACAACAGAAGTTCGCAAGGTTAATTCCTGGCACAGCACAATTGTCCTATCAAGAGAGATTGAGAAGACTGGATCTGTATTTCCTAAAATTTAGGAGAATTGAGAGAGGATCTTATTGAAACATGAAGAATTCTTACTGGGATTGATAAGGTAGATGCAAGAAAAATATTTCCCCTGACTCGGAGTGGAGAGGTGGGGCTAGGAGGAGGTGGGATCTAAAACTATGGAACAAAGTCCCAGATTAACAGGTGGCCATTTGGACCTGGGATGAGGAGGAATATCTTCACCAGAGGATGATGAATCTTAGGAATTCTCTGCCCAGAGGGCAGTGGAGTCATTGAGAATATTCAAGATGGATAGATTTCTAGCATTAGAGACTTCAAGGGTTATGGAAGCAGTACAGCGGAGGTGGAGAGTCAGCCATCATCTTGCTGAGTGGCACAGCAGGCTCTAGGAACCGAATAGTCTATTTCCTCTGCTATTCCCAATGTTCCTATGCTTCTTTATCACTGCTCCTTTACCATCACTGGGTCAAAACCCTGGAGCTCTCTGCCGAACACCAGTGCGGGTGTATCTACACCAATTACACTGTCAATGGATTGGCTCACCATCACCTTCTCGGGGGCAATTAGGAATTCACGACAAATGCTAGCATTGCCAGTGAAGGTCACACCCCACAAAAGAAATAAAAAAAACTTGGAATGTACATTTGTCAAATATGGATTTTTTTTATGTGCAACATAATGTTACACGGGAGACAAACGAAATGAATTCCGATTCAGCAAAATGTTGGTCATAAATTAAAATCGGAACAGCGAATATTGGAAGTGTTCGTTTTGTTTCTATGTGATCTTGGGTTTGATTTTAGTTTGAATTCAACCTTGCAAGGATCAGAATTCTGGTTTCCTATTACCGTGACAATGAGCTGTGCATTAGCACTCATAGAGAGCGGAATGTAATAGCTTTCCCACCCCCGGTGAATTTGTCTGGGGGAGAGGGACATGTAAAATCAGCCAAGCTGCAACTTCCCATTTCCTCCCGAATGTTTTGATGGATTTGTGTCTGTTGTCCTTTTTTTAAAAAAAAACACATTTCCAAACCTCGTATGATCCCAGGTCTCAAGCTAACTTAACATTTCATGGAATCACTGGCTCCAGGAATAAAAAGGAGACGGGGGTGCGGAGGGGAGGGGTCAATCCGAAAATACGGCGAACTCCTGGGATTTCCGAAATCGCTAAACTGCATGCAACATTTTGTTTACAATCTCAGCCACTGCGGCGTCAATGTTTGCTTCTCCGCCGTTGTCATGGGATACAGTGCTACACACTAGGAGGTTTCATCCAGTTAAACGCAGATCTGCTCCAAGAGAGAAACACCGTCTCCCATATCTGAGCAATGCTCTGCTGCCTTTGTCTTTGTGACTGTTCACTCAACTGTAAGCGCTGGTCAAGGCAGCAACAAGCCAGATATCTCAGCGGGTCAGAGAGTTCAACTGCAGCTGTATTCAAAACAGATTGCAACGGCCATTGCTAAACCCAAACAAAATTAAGTAAAATAGAGATATTAATGTATTGCCCCTCACTTTAAGCACTAAGGCAAGTTTGTAGACGCCAACATGGTCAGTTGGCTGTTTGATGTTAATCCCATTGCAAAACATGTACGCCTCATACGAACCCACATCCCCGGTTCCTGGCCCATTTAGTGCCAGGCGCTGAGTTGAATTTTTGAATAGGCTGCCCAGCCGCAGGTCAGGCTGAGAATGTACCCAACAGGGGCAGCCTGACATTGCCAAGGCAGTTCGACACCGGAAGGAGGTGATTTGGACCCGGGCAGTTTGATATGGGCTTGGGGTTGTCCTTCACAGCTATCTATGCCTGCAAATGTAACGTATTCCAATGCACTGGACGGTTATTGTGAAAGATGGAACGTGTGAATAAAATCGAAAGGGATAAATTTTGAAATAAAACGACGTAGAACCGCTGCCTCAGAAAGTAAGTCATTTTTAAAATGACTGGCTGCAGACTGGTGTGTTCCATATCATTACCGTGTTAAAGAACCTAGCTAACTGTTAGTCGAGTTAAAATGTTGTAGAAAATTGCACTACATCGATATTTTTGTTGATAGCTTGGTGCTCTACTCCATCACCGCTGACAGCAGCTGTCCCCCAATGCAATGCCTGACATTTTACCTCCTCCACTCTCACATTCTCCCAGTGTGGGTCAGTCACTCATCCTTCTCCTGTGCAATATTTGCAGTATCTTCGTGTGTTCTCCTCTACAATGTGAAAAGCCAACTGGGTGATTACTTTGAGGAACATCTGCAATCAGTCTACAAGTTTAACACTGAGCTTCTTTGGTCAATCAATGATCAGTTTGGGGAATGGGGGGTGGTCCTTGGGAAAAGCTGGGCAATAAGTATCCTTATTGAAAGGAGGCATACCGGACTCCTGGTCAGTAGAACAGGATCCCACCTGGCTGCCAAGGGGCCCACAATTATATTTTTTTGCGTGGTCATTTTGACACAGATACAAGCACTTCTTATCTATTCCTTCCTCACTATAGCAGACTCGTGAGTTTTGCCCATGGTTGTTATAATATGATGCAAAGCCTGGTGGCTGTGGTTGTAGGAGAGTGCTACTACCAATCTTCCTTCCTATGCTAGTCTAAGGGGCTTTGGTGGAAGTTGCACCTCAATAAGTCTCAACAGAAGAGCGTCTCATCTTGCATAGCAAAATGTTTCTTTCTTCTTAGTAACCCAATACAGGTTACATTAGTTCCTAGTTTATTAATTACTACTAACCACATGTAGATAGAACACTCCTGCTCCATCAGGAGACTGTACCAATGTTGAACTAACTGATCCTCTGCCCAGAGGTTGTGTGACATAATCAGAGGGAG